>NC_087068.1:28513001-28864194 GCF_963678635.1 Symsagittifera roscoffensis | reverse complement strand
TTCAATGACTGGCTGGCAGAAAAAGCAAAAGCGAATGCGCGAATGCGCGCTAACATTCACAAGAATTGAACTCGGGAAAATCAGGCCAACGCTGACTCTTCTAAGACAGTGACGAAAATGTGGTCGTCTAATTCAAAAGAGTGCGAAAAAAGCCCTCTCAACAGTATCAACCCTGTCTTGTTTGCAGCGGCAAACACGCTATTTGGTCCTGTAGCGTCTTCAAAGAGAAAACTCCTAATCAAAAAGCAAAATTTGCTGCCGAGCAGAAGTATTGTTTTTCAGTCTGCAATCGGACCATACTTTTCGAAAGTTCTCAAAATCTAGAAAGTACACTAAGCTGGATTGCATCAGCGTTCACAATGCTCATCTTCAATGACGCCGCAAAAGACTCAAAAAAGTCACCAGCAGGAGGAAAAACTTCTTCTCACTCCGCTAGTCTCGAAGTGGAAACAGTGAAACGTACTTGCGACACTTCCGTTCTCCGTGTTAACCTTTTGCTTCAAATCGTTGAATTGAAGTTTTCAGCAACACAACCAGCCCTCATACTCTTTTTCTTTGTAATTCAGCTCATGGATTACCACTCATGGATTTCCGCTCAACTTCACAACAAGAGTAAATTCACAACAAATTTTATCGACGGAACAAGTAGATATACTAATTTCTGGTGTTATTGAACCCAACTCAGATAAATTCCACCCACGATCTTTTGTTATGAAAGATTTAAACTTGGGCTCTGATACCATCGATGTCGGTGAACTTTAAAAAAAGTGAACCTCATTTAGCTCCAGTGCCTTCCTTGACGTACCCTTATTCTGACGTGGAAATGATTTTAGACCATGTATGTTTTCACGCTATCCGACCATTAGATAATCATGGTGATAAAAACTGCAACTCACCGTTTGCGCTACGCTTAGCTATCAGTTGGGTTCTCAGTGGTTCTCCGCCATCATTTCCCGAACGATTCGTTTCCTTGCAATGTTTGTCTTTTTTTTCTGTTGCTTTCCACTTCAAGCTCAAATAAGCTTCTTGAATGATTCTCCGCTCAGCGAACAATGCTTTTCTAAAACATGCGTTTGTTCAAACTGCAAAAACAGTCAAATTCTTGATAATTGTATTGAAATTTATCTAATCTCCTAAAAACGTTTGATTGCGAGACGTTCCTATCAATATCAAATGGAACTTGCAACCCTCCAAGAAACAAAAAATCTTGAATAGACAGGCAATAATCTTGCGTCACAATGTATTTTTCGTAACACTCGTTAGAATTAGAAATATATTTATGTATATATATATTTATAAAGGAGAAGTAGCGCCTACGCAGAAATTCAAACCAAAATTGGGAGATATTCTTGATCCCAAAGATTCGTACAAGGGAAACTTTTTTTTTCAAATCATGCTTCCAATTATTCAAGGAAACTGAATTGGAACAATTCGAAAAGTCCCAGCAAGTATATCTTGGAGAAATAGAAGGAGAGACAATATCAGTAATGCGTAATACTATCAATTACGATGCTGAAAACCTTGCACTCGAAAATAGTTATGGAGCCAAATCTGGTAAAGAATCAATTATGGATCAGGTTCTCGACATCTGTAATAGAGTATACGAAAAAAGCAACATACGACAAAAGGAAGGGTTGTGTCACACCCAGGAAGTACAGTGTGAACAAGCCAACCTACATTCAGATTCATTTATTTACTTTAAAAGAAAATGAAGACTTGAAGCATGTTGCCTATGTCAATTATACTTTGTATGAATTCAAAGAACTCGCCCAAATCTTTGGAGATTTTATGTTTGTTGATAATTGTAAAATTCAGTAATGCGCTTTGATGTTTTGTTGGTCTGTTAATGACATTATTTTGGTCCAAAACTTTTTTTCCAATTTGAAGTATACAGTTAGAGCTAGAAACAGAAAAAAAATTCTGACAAAACATCAAAACATACAATTTAATCGAAAATGACTTAGACGAAAAGTTCAGAAACTAAATATTGGTTGATTTTCAATAATTAAATAAAAATACTAAAAAAAAATTTTTTCAAAATAATGCAAACAAGAATATAATTATAGTTGAAAAACTTAACAATTTGCTATGCATCAATGTTTTTAATAATTTGTTTATTATTTGAAATTTTGATTCGTAACATCAAAACATATAAGCGGAAAACTGAAGCAATTTGTTGGAAGTTTCAATAAACGTTTGAAAATGGAACAAAATTAGAAAGAATTTAAAACAGAAGCTGGTAATCTTGAAAAAATTTGTATTTCAGCTAGAGAAAAAATTCTATAAAAGAGTATTTTCGTTGGAGAGTTAAGAGAACTGTAGAGGATGTTTGATAGAAAAAGAGTATTGCCAGATTTATGAACAGTGTTTTTAATTACAGAACTAGAAATCGAAAGATTAATAATTGAAAAACCAAGCAAGGGAAAACCCTATAAAATAAAAAGACTAGGAAAATCATAAATTTTGAGTGAACCAATATGATTGATTTTGAAATTGCTTTCACATAGGTTTTCTAACAAGCTTTGATAACTAATTTTTCTCAAAATATTTTATTCTGTTATCGAAGACCTCCCTGAGATTATTACCATGAACCGTAAATATCCGCTACCAGAATGGAAACTGTCTCAATGCGACGTTGATTATTCACATTCGCATGAATGGTTCGGCCAGTTTGTATGCGCTGTCGACTCCACCTGTTTGAGTGATGACGTCAAGTTGACATACCTGAAAACTCATGTGACTGTGAAAACCAAAAACTCCATTGCTGAATTTGCGTATTCCGGTGTTATGTATAAGGATGCCTGAACACTCTCATTCGTAAATTGGCCTTTCACAAACGGCATTTAATGCTCATCTTGAGAAACTAAATTGTCTCCCACCCTTGAAGATGCATAATTCCGCAGCATTATAAATTTCGCTTCTACCATCTCAAATTTTGTTTGTGTTCAAGTCACTCTTCTATACCCCGGATTTGGACGTTGTTGCTTTGATGAACCAAGCAAGCATTAAGTAAACTGCCACCCAACATTACGGAGTCATGGGCTCTTCACACACTACAATTGAGATTTTACCACCATCTTTGCTCCATTTCAATGACTGGCTGGCAGAAAAAGCAAAAGCGAATGCGCGAATGCGCGCTAACATTCACAAGAATTGAACTCGGGAAAATCAGGCCAACGCTGACTCTTCTAAGACAGTGACGAAAATGTGGTCGTCTAATTCAAAAGAGTGCGAAAAAAGCCCTCTCAACAGTATCAACCCTGTGTTGTTTGCAGCGGCAAACACGCTATTTGGTCCTGTAGCGTCTTCAAAGAGAAAACTCCTAATCAAAAAGCAAGATTTGCTGCCGAGCAGAATTATTGTATTTCAGTCTGAAATGGGACCATACTTTTCGAAAGTTCTCGAAATCTAGAACGTACAATAAG
The DNA here is from genome assembly GCF_963678635.1 of Symsagittifera roscoffensis. Classification (NCBI taxonomy): domain Eukaryota; kingdom Metazoa; phylum Xenacoelomorpha; order Acoela; family Convolutidae; genus Symsagittifera; species Symsagittifera roscoffensis. The sequence continues at coordinate 28,860,769 of NC_087068.1, read as the reverse complement.
CTGGATTGCATCAGCGTTCACAATGCTCATCTGCACTGACGCCGCAAAAGACTTAAAAAAGTCACCAGCAGGAGAAAAAACTTCTTCCCACTCCGCTAGTCTCGAAGTGGAAACAGTGAAACGTACTTGCGACACTTCCGTTCTCCGTAATAACCTTTTGCTTCAAATAGTTGAATTGAAGTTTTCAGCAACGCAACCAGCCCTCACACTCTTTTTCTTTGTAATTCAGCTCATGGATTAACACTCATGGAGTTCCGCTCAACTTGCTGAAAAACTTAATCTTTCCGTTGAAAATTTAAACCTCGGCGTCAGTGGAGTAAATTCACAACAAGTTTTATCGACGGAACAAATAGATATACTAATTTCTGGTGTTAATGAACCCAACTCATAGAAAATTTCACGCACGATCTTTTGTTATGAAAGATTTAAACTTGGGCTCTGATACCATCGATGTCGGTGAACTTTAAAAAAAATGAGCCTCATTTAGCTCCAGTGCCTTCCTTGACGTACCCTTATTCTGCCGTGGAAATGATTTTAGGCCATGTATGTTTTCACGCTATCCAACCATTAGATAATCATGGTGATAAAAACTGCAACTCACCGTTTGCGCTACGCTTAGCTATCGGTTGGGTTCTCAGTGGTTCTCCGCCATCATCCTTAGGTTTGCCATCACACTGTTTCAAGTGTAGTGTTGAATACAAATCTCTTGTACAGCAAGTCGGAGGTTGGTATGAACTTGAGTCCTACGGTACAATATATCAGCCGATCCGCCTTCAGCATCTGAAAAGCAGGCTCTGAAAATGCTTGACTCGACTATTTTGCTTGACGGAACTCAATACTCTGTTGGTATGCTATGAGCCGATAAGGACTTCAGGTAGGCTGCCCAGCTTAAGTCTCTGGAAAAACGGCTCAAAAAGGATCTGATCTGAAAAATCTTTACGGTAACGAATCAGTCAGGATGATTTGTAGTTGGGATATATCGTTCCTATTAAATCCAATGAGTTGAACACGCGCAACGACCGCGAGTGGTCTTTACCCCACCATCCAGTGGTTAATGCGACCAAACCTGAAAAGTTGAGGCCTGTTTTACGGTGCTTCGAAATTTCACGGTGTATCCTTGAATCGGTTACTTTTGGTAGGGCCCGATCTGTTGAAGAACTGGTTGAGAGTGCTCCTCAGGTTCAGACAAAATAAGTTGGTAGTATCGGCAGACATTGATGAAATGTTCCTTCAAGTAAGATTTCATTCCAGCTGACCAGTCGTCGTTGCGGTTTTGTGGCGGGAGGACCCCTCAAGTGAAGATAACGTTTTTTTATGTGTTGGGAGAATCCCTCAAGTGAGGTAAATCTTTGGAGCTCATGACTCCTCCACTTGTGCAATTTTTGCGCCCCAACAAACCGCGAGAGGTAACTACGCCAAGTTTTCAGATGCTTCATCTGCTGTCCTAGATAACTTTTATATGGATAGTTTTGTAGGTTCTATCGCCGGACCAAATGAAGCGCTAAACCTGAGCGAAGAACATGTAATATTGTTGAGTCTAGGAATTTTTAAGTTAACCAAATTGTCAGCAATGTCACAGATTTAGCAGACAAATTAAATCCAGAGAACAGCAAGATTGACACTGTAAAAAGATATAACTTTTACGACACCGCAATACACGTATTAGGTCTAAAGAGGGATAAAAAAATGATGCCGTTACTCGTGGCGTGAGCAAAGATACTACAAAGCTGATTACGCAGCGCACCGTTTTAAGTTACGTCACTTCCGTTTTGGACCTAATCGGTTTAGTCACACCGTACACCGCTCTTTCCCGGCTTTTACTGAAGGATATTTGGCGTCTTTTGGGACAGCATTGGGATGAGCCATTGTGAGGTGAACTTCACCAAAAATTCATATGGTGGCACTCTGGCTACCAATACTTGGCCAACTAACAATTTCTTGCTGTTTCTTTGACACCCCGTTTGACCAAATAGAACTGCATATGTTTGGTGACAGCCCCTAGGACGTCCTTTGGTCGGTTGATTTCCTGCGTGGTCGCTCCGTCGAGACAAATCAAGCCAAGATTGCTTTTGTTTTCGGAAAAACAAGAGTAGCACCTATAAAATCTCTTGTTACTGGTGAGCCGTCTAAGACTTGAAATCGAGAAAACTTTGACATATTGTCGAAACCTCATACGTGTGGACATATTGCACTACTGTACTGCAGTGGTTGAACTCTACCAGCAAGTTGCCTGTTTTTGTGGCTATTCGGGTTTTCGAAGTTTTCGAATACACCACAATTAATGAGTAATTGCATTTTTCCGGTAATTGCTCATCTTGAGAAACTAAATTGTCTCCCACCCTTGAAGATGCATAATTCCGCAGCATTATAAATTTCGCTTCTACCATCTCAAATTTTGTTTGTGTTCAAGTCACTCTTCTATACCCCGGATTTGGACGTTGTTGCTTTGATGAACCAAGCAAGCATTAAGTAAACTGCCACCCAACATTACGGAGTCATGGGCTCTTCACACACTACAATTGAGATTTTACCACCATCTTTGCTCCATTTCAATGACTGGCTGGCAGAAAAAGCAAAAGCGAATGCGCGAATGCGCGCTAACATTCACAAGAATTGAACTCGGGAAAATCAGGCCAACGCTGACTTTTCTAAGACAGTGACGAAAATGTGGTCGTCTAATTCAAAAGAGTGCGAAAAAAGCCCTCTCAACAGTATCAACCCTGTGTTGTTTGCAGCGGCAAACACGCTATTTGGTCCTGTAGCGTCTTCAAAGAGAAAACTCCTAATCAAAAAGCAAGATTTGCTGCCGAGCAGAATTATTGTATTTCAGTCTGCAATGGGACCATACTTTTCGAAAGTTCTCGAAATCTAGAACGTACAATAAGCTGGATTGCATCAGCGTTCACAATGCTCATCTGCACTGACGCCGCAAAAGACTTAAAAAAGTCACCAGCAGGAGAAAAAACTTCTTCCCACTCCGCTAGTCTCGAAGTGGAAACAGTGAAACGTACTTGCGACACTTCCGTTCTCCGTGTTAACCTTTTGCTTCAAATAGTTGAATTGAAGTTTTCAGCAACGCAACCAGCCCTCATACTCTTTTTCTTTGTAATTCAGCTCATGGATTAACATTCATGGAGTTCCGCTCAACTTGCTGAAAAACTTAATCTTTCCGTTGAAAATTTAAACCTCGGCGTCAGTGGAGTAAATTCACAACAAGTTTTATCGACGGAACAAATAGATATACTAATTTTTGGTGTTAATGAACCCAACTCATAGAAAATTTCACGCACGATCTTTTGTTATGAAAGATTTAAACTTGGGCTCTGATACCATCGTTGTCGGTGAACTTTAAAAAAAATGAGCCTCATTTAGCTCCAGTGCCTTCCTTGACGTACTCTTATTCTGCCGTGGAAATGATTTTAGGCCATGTATATTTTCACGCTATCCAACCATTAGATAATCATGGTGATAAAAACTGCAACTCACCGTTTGCGCTACGCTTAGCTATCGGTTGGGTTCTCAGTGGTTCTCCGCCATCATCCTTAGGTTTGCCATCACACTGTTTCAAGTGTAGTGTTGAATACAAATCTCTTGTACAGCAAGTCGGAGGTTGGTATGAACTTGAGTCCTACGGTACAATATATCAGCCGATCCGCCTTCAGCATCTGAAAAGCAGGCTCTGAAAATGCTTGACTCGACTATTTTGCTTGACGGAACTCAATACTCTGTTGGTATGCTATGAGCCGATAAGGACTTCAGGTAGGCTGCCCAGCTTAAGTCTCTGGAAAAACGGCTCAAAAAGGATCTGATCTGAAAAATCTTTACGGTAACGAATCAGTCAGGATGATTTGTAGTTGGGATATATCGTTCCTATTAAATCCAATGAGTTGAACACGCGCACCGACCGCGAGTGGTCTTTACCCCACCATCCAGTGGTTAATGCGACCAAACCTGAAAAGTTGAGGCCTGTTTTACGGTGCTTCGAAATTTCACGGTGTATCCTTGAATCGGTTACTTTTGGTAGGGCCCGATCTGTTGAAGAACTGGTTGAGAGTGCTCCTCAGGTTCAGACAAAATAAGTTGGCAGTATCGGCAGACATTGATGAAATGTTCCTTCAAGTAAGATTTCATTCCAGCTGACCAGTCGTCGTTGCGGTTTTGTGGCGGGAGGACCCCTCAAGTGAAGATAACGTTTTTTTATGTGTTGGGAGAATCCCTCAAGTGAGGTAAATCTTTGGAGCTCATGACTCCTCCACTTGTGCAATTTTTGCGCCCCAACAAACCGCGAGAGGTAACTACGCCAAGTTTTCAGATGCTTCATCTGCTGTCCTAGATAACTTTTATATGGATAGTTTTGTAGGTTCTATCGCCGGACCAAATGAAGCGCTAAACCTGAGCGAAGAACATGTAATATTGTTGAGTCTAGGAATTTTTAAGTTAACCAAATTGTCAGCAATGTCACAGATTTAGCAGACAAATTAAATCCAGAGAACAGCAAGATTGACACTGTAAAAAGATATAACTTTTACGACACCGCAATACACGTATTAGGTCTAAAGAGGGATAAAAAAATGATGCCGTTACTCGTGGCGTGAGCAAAGATACTACAAAGCTGATTACGCAGCGCACCGTTTTAAGTTACGTCACTTCCGTTTTGGACCTAATCGGTTTAGTCGCACCGTACACCGCTCTTTCCCGGCTTTTACTGAAGGATATTTGGCGTCTTTTGGGACAGCATTGGGATGAGCCATTGTGAGGTGAACTTCACCAAAAATTCATATGGTGGCACTCTGGCTACCAATACTTGGCCAACTAACAATTTCTCGCTGTTTCTTTGACACCCCGTTTGACCAAATAGAACTGCATATGTTTGGTGACAGCCCCTAGGACGTCCTTTGGTCGGTTGATTTCCTGTGTGGTCGCTCCGTCGAGACAAATCAAGCCAAGATTGCTTTTGTTTTCGGAAAAACAAGAGTAGCACCTATAAAATCTCTTGTTACTGGTGAGCCGTCTAAGACTTGAAATCGAGAAAACTTTGACATATTGTCGAAACCTCATACGTGTGGACAGATTGCACTACTGTACTGCAGTGGTTGAACTCTACCAGCAAGTTGCCTGTTTTTGTGGCTATTCGGGTTTTCGAAGTTTTCGAATACACCACAATTAATGAGTAATTGCATTTTTCCGGTGGCGAAAAGCCAGCAGATACAGGCACTTGCAAAATAATTGCTGAGGCACTGAAAGAAAGCGGTTAGGTGAAAGGTCCACACTTCTTGATAAATAAATGTTGGCTTTTCAAACCTGACCCAGAAGTTTTCACCAGCATATGAATCAAAGGACCTTCATATGAATTGAATGAAGGTATTGAACAAGCTACAATTCTAACTGTCATATCGAAAACCACTGATCCAGTTTTCTGGAAAAATGTGAGTCCTTTTCCGAACTCATTTTCCGGAAAAATCGCCGCATTTATTTTGAGATCAAAACCTCATCACCGTCAAATTTGCAACTCTCATCCGATAACCGATCCATCTGAAATAGAATTAGCTAAGCAAAAACTATTGGTTCTGGCTCAGTCAGTGTCATTCCTCATCGAAGTCAACGCACTTCACAAAAAACAGTCCATTAGGACTTCTAGCCGATAAGCTTCTTTAAGTTTTACGTTAAGCATCCCATCATTTTAGATAGCCGACATCTACTCGTGATGGTGCTTTTGACTTTTATTTGCCAAGAGAATGATCACACAAGTAGATTGTAGTGGAGACTGTTAAACTGGTTATGTAATTGTGTTAGATTAATTTTTAAAAATGATATATCAGTAACCTGTTAAAGGCCAACGTCATTAAGATTGATTGTATTGCGTATCGCCAGTGGCGAACTTGTCCTAGAGAGTTTGAAACGTTATCTTTCTCGGTTTTCTCGCTTGTTTTGTTAAACATAGCTAATTTCTATACGGTGGTTAGAAGTAATTCCACATGGCGCAGCCAGCAACCGAATCTAGCTACCGTGGGCTGGATGTATTTTGGCATGGCGTTTCCGATCCTTTGGGAGGTCTTGGCCAAAAATTCCAGTTGGTGGTCATTGCCAAAGAGGAGATCGACTTTGAGAACTTACTAGACGTGACTACGGCAAAGAAAAACGCGTATCCGACATTAGAAGAGCCAGCGAATACCAAAGAAGCCCAGTGCGAGCGGACAGGGAGGCTCGCAATGCAGAAGCGATACAAATCTGAAGAGAAGAAGAAACTCGCCGATCAAATGAAGAGAAAAGGTTGTTCCACGGAAACACTTTAGGAGAGGCAGATCAGGGATTGAAGTCGAAAAGGTTCTTATTGTTGGTGAAGCAGGTGCAACCATACTTCTTCAAAAGTTATCCGAAATGTAAAATTAAGAATACTTCATTTGCCGAGTTAAGGAAATTGGCAAGGGATGCGTTCTATCGAGAACCAAATGTTACGAATCGTAAGTTCATCCTGTTTAATCGTGAACAGCGAGATAACTTTCGACCCCTTAGTGATTTAGCCAAGGGCTGAAATTTTTGCCCCAAGAATGAGTCGACCAAGCGAGACATTTTCTTTTTAAGATGAATCACGAGGAGGTAAGAAAGCAGCTTTGCATGAATACAATGATTCACAACGGCGCCCTTCAGTTTGCGGTGATGAGAGAAAGAGGATAGACTATGTACAAATGCGTGAGTGGTAGTGTATTTCAATGTGGTCGAAACAAGTCTCACCAGGGGCGAAAGAACGCCAACGGAAAAACTCAACAAGGCTACATTAAAAGGGAACCAGTGAACGATATTAAAGAGCAGAGATCAGACAAAGGTGGAAACTGGTTGATGCCGATTCATCGGTAGAGTTGTCAAGCAAATAACAACATCTATAACAACTGCAGTGGAAGGGGTCATTTTGTTAAGTGTGGTAAGAAGGCTGTGGTAAATCAGATCAACAAATTCGAAACAAACGTGATCCATAAATTGGAAGAGCAGATAGAAGAGGACGAATTCGGAGAAGTTTCATTAAAGATTGTGTGGGACCAGGCAGTAAAAAGAGTCGAAAAGGCAAAACTCATTGGGAAAAAGAATTCCAGATTGATCGTGCTAGCCCCGTCTCGTTCATTTCTCAGAAGAAGCTTCACGGAATTAAAATTCAGGATCGCTATCTAGCAGTAAAAGCAGTCCGGAATGATCATCGCAGCGGAGGACATCATCAAAACCATTGGAAAAATAGTAGTCAGTATTGAGTCCGAGGGCTGGATTTCCGAGGGCGCGGAATTGTTCATTACCGACGGCGGCCAGAGGGACATCCTAGGAAACATTTTAATGCCGTCATTGAAAACTGAAGAACATCAAAAGCGAGTTTCACGGGTTGTGAGCGATAGTGCCAGGGGGCCACAAGACTAGAGGCAAATCGAGTACTCGCCCATTCAACGTAATTACATTAAACATATTTTGGGAAAATAGAAGAACTGTTTGAACGGAAGGGCTCGCTTGAAAATTGTGTAGTACGAAAACATTTCCATCAGCCGTTACGACCTATACAAGTGGAGGGCGAGCGAGTTTCGATACATGTCTAACCCAAAGTCGAGAAGACCATCGAGAGTTTGTTGAAGGATGTACATATTTTCAAGCTAGGAAAATGCACAGAGGACTGTTTCATCTTGCCTACGGTTCCTACGACAAAAGCGATGGATCGGTTAAATTGGCCTTAAACTGGAAATTGATCAATACACATATTTATGAAAACCGGGATCAAGTTCCAAACATGAACGGGTTGGTTGACAATGGGGCTTTGGCCATCAGAGGCGATACGAAAGAACCAATATGGTTTTCGAATATTGATTTGAAATACGCATATTCTCAGATGCAATTAAAATAAAAAAAGAGTCGCCAATGCAATGTTTGTATAATTGGGTAAAGTATAACGGGTACTTAGCGCTTCAAAACGGGGTTCCACGATTCGGGTGGTATGCCAAAAGAGTTTCAGCGGGTGATGAACTCCATGTTGAGGCGTTTACTGGGGTGCAAATATACCTAGATGATATTTTAGTTGCAACCAGAGTGCCTGAGGAATGTCATTGGCATAAATTTCAAACCGTCCTGAACGTACTAAACACTAAAAACGCTGCAGTAGTCTGGAGCAAATGTACATTTTTTGTACAAGAAATAGAGTGGCTGGGGTTCCGACTTTCCAATAAAGGTACAGTGCCCTTAGAAAGAAAAGTAGAATCTATCGTTAATATGAAAAATTTGGAAAATAATATCGATATCCGTTCACTGATTGTGTCAATCAACCATTTTAGTAGATTTATTCCAAATCTCGCAGAGACAACGAAACCATTTCGCAAATTGATGAAGAAACATTCCAGTTTTGAATGAGACTAATCATGAAAAGGCCTTTACCGAAATGAAAAAAAAAAACGGCCGGGGTTGTCGTCCAAAGCCACCATTTTGATGTCGAAAAAAAGCAAGAACAAAATGCGAACCATAAAAACAAGGAGTGGGGTATGTTTTAGAGCAAGTTTTTTTCGATGGCTGGATACCTATTTCTTATGCCTCTAGGTTCTTAAATAAAGCTGAGCTAAAATAATGCATTGATAAAATCAAAATAACGGTTGTTTGTGCGGTGACTCAGTGGCTTGCTTGTCAGAAGAGAAGAAATCTAAAAAAAACGCAAAAGTGGTTAGTTTGTTGGGTCGATCGTTTGTTGCCTTCCGATTATCAAATAAAGCATATCCCTGGAAAAAATATGGGACTCGTTGACTATTTACCCAGGCACCCCGTTGGGGACGCTCCACTAGTGTCAGAAATGGACAACACTTTTGTTCTAGCGCAAATGAGTAGTGTTAATAGGCTATTACAACCATCGTAGTCAGTAACACTGAAACGCGGAACCGAAATAATGACGTAAGTGTGATTTAAAAATGGAAAGAGAATTAAATCATCGGAAAGACTGCGCAGCAAAGAAAGTCATCGCCGCGTTTAAGAATTGTCATTCTATCAAAATTTGTGCTTCAAATCACTCGAGAACAGAGCAATGCTCAACCTGTAAGTTATTCATTGCACTAGTGATGAGTAATTTAATCATCAAAAACACACAGTAACAGGAGACCCAAAAAACTAAAACATTACCGTCGATCAATGTTCACGGTACTACGTCGAAACGGCAGCCAACAGCTGAATCTAGCGTTATCCCACCGCCTATGTCTCCAAGCAACTTATCTGAATGGCCAGATTTTTTTGATGCAGAGTTTATTGCGATATTAACGAAGGCCGATGAAATGCTTAACTGCATTGTTGAAACGTTAGTCGAAAAATGGGTCATTATTTCAATCATTATGTAACAAAATCCATACGACATTGAAAGAATTCTTTTCCTTGAGGACCGGATAATAATGCTACCTCAGCTGAGGGCAACAGTTATGATGCGGTTGCACCAGAGACATACGGAAATGTTCAAGATGCTAGATGTAGCCAACAACTATTTCTGGTGGCCACATTTGAATGGGCAAATCCAACTCAAGTCCAACTCAACTTGTAAAGAATGTATAAAATCCGGCGAGAACTTGAAGTCAATATTTCCGGAGGGGGACTTTACTAAATTGAACCTATTAGAGGAAACCAATCAAGAGTTGCAGTTGCATTTTTTGGGTGCTTATAAAAACTTGATTAGTTGCATAGACAGACTTTCGAAATTTCCATCGATTCAAACCACAACCAGAAATACTGCTGCGGTAACTAGGGAACTTTTCAAAAACCATAACGCACTGCACGCAGTTTCCTGATTTATTCGTGCGGACCAGGGGTCGGGTTTCATTGCCAAATCAATAAGGAAATTTTGTGCCAGTTTGAACAATCAATTAATTTTCGCCGCGGTAGGGCAGCATCGCACCACGGGATTAATGTAACGATGCATACGTTCTCTGCGAGAACGTATTTTGGCGTTCTCGTTTCAGAAGCCGCGGCCGGCGCTCAAAAAGGCGCTGAATGAGATTTTGTTTACAATTCCAACAGCACTTCGCAACTCAATGGGATGTTCGCCATTTGAGGCACATGTTGTTCGTAAGCCAAATAATGTTTGTCATACGGTCGCAAATGGTGCTTCGTCGAGTAACCTAGTTTGGAGAAATATTTTGTAATCTCTAGATCGCAACAAAAGATGTTTCCGGCACGAGTTATGCAAGAAAACGCAAGCCCCAATGACAAAACTAAAGTGGGCATGTGTTTTCGAGTAGAGCATCCGCTGGCGGAATGAACACCATTTCCGAGTGGAGAACCGAGCAGTTCCACGAATAAGTCTTTCGTCTTAACCGCTCAACAGAGAAGTTTTCATTGAATTCGGAAAAAATTTTTGAGCTTTTAAACGAAAGAATTATATTGGAATCAGATCATAGGGTTACGTTATATTCGGGGAAGGTGGTACAAAAATCTGATATTTCGATCAGTTCAGGTGGCTTCGACTCAAAAACACTAACAACGCTGGACAAATGTTTGCCGCAACGGCCAACAGATTCCCGAAAGGAAGCGACACCGGACTATCCAGAGAATCACCACCACGATGACCGTTGGGCAATATCACGAGTTCAGCGAACAACCCCATCTGGGTTGATAGTTCATCCCGGGTTTTGATGACTACGGATAGCCCGACGGCTAACCACGATGCCATCAACGTATTGCCAAAGGTTGGTGCCGATGAATCAACACAGGAACAGCCGCGGGCAGCTGAAAACAAAAGAGTTACAACTCCGACGACCGCTCTTATCGTGCCGTTTTCGAGTTCAGAAGAAAATAGTGTTGTAAGAATGGAGATCGATACCATATGAAAACAGTTAACACTGATCATGTTATCTTCGACGGAAGAGGGGAAGGATGCGCAAAACACGACAACCAATGGCTCAATTGATATTGAAATACAGTAGGGGCTCGTCCAGAGCAAAGAGGAAGGCGAGTTGACAACGACCCCGGAGGCGATTAAACCAGAGGCGGTTGTGACGGTCAAATTTTTGAGGACTCAAACGGTTTACCGTCGGTGGTGGATGCCTATGGCAATAACGTGAGTGGTGTTCACATCCAAGAAAGTTTTAGGGTTTGGAGGCCCCAATTCGAAATAACCGGAAGAATCCGGCCCTGGTAAATCTGGTCGACGTTGCCCAAGTGGAGATACAGCGGATGAGGGAGGCTCTAGATAAAGCGGGCCACTCACTCTCAGATAAATCAGCGGCCAAGGTGGGAAATGCTGTTGTTGAGTCACACCGAATTAGCAGTACACTATTGTTCCTTCGAAAGCTAGTCTTGCAGTAGACACACAGGGACATCAACCGCCACTTCTTTCGCCGTCGGAAAACTTTAATGCAACTTTAGGCCTAGTAGTAGAACACGGAGAATCGACGGTAATGGGTCAGCCAGCTATACAGCCGGCGATAAGTATAAGCATTTCTGCATCATAAGATCTGAGCGCCGATCAAATTGAAACTGGGGACAGTGAACAAATGATCTTGGGACAAGCCGACATGGAGATTGTAGCAGCGCAATTGTCACCGACGACTTGGATATAGTGAAGGAAATCGCGGCCATCAGCACGACTGAGGAGGACCAGCGGCAAATTGTTGAAGAGTTGAAGAACCTTTGCGCTACAGAGGTTATTGTTGTCGAAACAAGCTGCCACAGAAGGGGCGACCCGAGAGGGTAAAAAATGATCGAGTTTAAAACTTTAAGCTGCAGTTCTTCAAACTGTAAACTGATTATGGACTGATTATACTTTGTGCAGTAATTTATTAGATTTTATTATGTTCTTGATTTAGTTGAAGTAGGAGTGTAGTGGAGAATATAAAACTGATTTAGTTAATTATGTTGGATTCATTATTAGATAAAGTATTTATGTATCTGTTCAAGGCCAACGCCACAGAGAATGTTGATACTGCGTATAGCCAGTGCCAAACGTGTCCTAGAGAGTTTAAAAAGTTATCTTCCTCAATCGTACTGTTAAACACAGCTTATGTCTACATGGAGGTTAGAAATACTTCCACATAGATTACATCGCCCTGCTCCACATAACCATTCGACGAAGCTCAAAGAAACGCTGAGGCTTCTTATTCACGTGTATGACGATACGCGCCGTTCATCTAGTGGTTGTTCCGTCAATGGATACAAATTCCTTTGTAATGGGAATAGAACGTTTCATTACTCGGTGGGGAACGCCTTGCGTAATCTGGTCGGACAAGGGTACAAATTGGGTTGGCTCACCCAAAGAGCTGATTTCGTACAAGAGCTGATTTCGTCATTTCAAGAACTAGAATTGCCATGCACCCATTCTGCTCGCTCATTAAGTCCTAGCCTGAAAAATAAATCCACCCAGTGCGCCTCATCATGGAGGTTTGTGGAAAAGGCTCGTCTGGAGCACCATAAGAGTTTTTTATGATATTCTTTTTATGATATTTGTGAACACAAAAACTCAATGACGAAGCCCTCACAAACACGTTTTGTTTACTTGCGCAGTTTCTAAGCAACCGTCCGCTCACACCCGTATCCTCTGATTCGAACGATCTCAAAGTCTTAATGCCGAATCACTTCCTACTTGGACACCGCGCAAGTTTCGAGCAGAGTTTCAATCATCGATAGCGCTACGCCTGAGAGCAATCCTATGAAAAAGCCATCTGGACTCAGTGGCTCTGTGATTACGTACCAACGCTTACCAAACGAGCAAAATGATGATCTTCTCCAGAATCCTGCTTGAAAACTGGAGATCTCGTTTTGATGATCGAGGACAAAAGTTCAAGAGGCCATTACCCGTTAGCGCAAGGCAAGTCAACGAACTACGGCAACGATGGCATAGCGCGGTCCGCCGCACTTAGATAGGCAACCGGCAAACACACAAGTACGATCGTGAAACTCGCACCCGTTCTTGCTCCTCTGGGGACGGAGAAGGTTAGCGCGGCTAACTATGCGTATGTTTTTAAATTTAGTTATTTCATATGGAGTTTTTGGTTCAGTATTAAGCAAAACTGTTACTTACAATCTGCCTGACCTTGAATGTTCTGACCTCAACACTCCCACTAAGGCTGAATTGTCTTTGTCAAATGTCAGGCTGCAACCCAACGAAGTTCGACGATGTTGGTCCACCTTAGCCTTGCTCAGCGCCTTCGTCTACAAGAAAGCTTTCTTGATCTCAGTAGGACAATTTTGGAGGTCAGCCGTCTCATTTTCTACTCATTGCCGAACAAAAGGCTCGTCTGGAGCACCAAAAGAGTTTTATATGATTTTCATGGAACACGAAAACTCACTGAGGAAGCCCTCATAAAACACGTTTTGTTTATTTGCGCAGTTTCTAAACAACCGTCCGCTCAAACCCGTATCCTCTGATTCGAACGATCTCAAAGCCTTAATGCCGAATCAATTCCTAATTGGACACCGCGCAAGTAGCTTGCGCCACTATGTTTCGAGCAGAGTTTCAATCATCGATAGCGCTACGCCTGGGAGCAATCCTATGAAAAAGCCATCTGGACTCAGTGACTCTGTGAGTACGTACCAACGCTTAACAAACGAGCGAAATGATGATCTTCTCCAAAATCCCGCTTGAAAACTGGAGATCCCGTTTTGATGATCGAGGACAAAAGTCCAGGAGGCCATTACCCGTTAGCGCAAGGCAAGTCAACGAACTACGGCAACGACGGCATAGCGCGGTCCGCCGCACTTAGATAGGCAACCGGCAAACACACAAGTAAGATCGTGAAACTCGCACCCGTTCTTGCTCCTTTGGGGACGGAGAAGGTTAGCGCGGCTAACCATGCGTATGTTTTTAAATTTAGTTATTTCATATAGAATTTTTGGTTCAGTATTTAGCAAAACTGTTACTTAAAACTATGAATTTGCTTTAACATTAGGAACTGAAACTTGAACTAAACTAAGTCTTGTTAGTTGAATAATTTTCTTACTGTTCAGCCTCAACTTATTGCAGTAAGTTATGATATATTGAATTGTTCACAAAAATTTTCAGGTTGATGAGAGTTGTTCAAATGCTCAAAATCCACAGTTGCTGCAATGTCGTAAAAGCTTATGATTAAAAAAATTGTTATAGATAAAAACAAATCGAATAAAAAGAAAATTATTGGAAAAATGTTGGCAGTTTTCCTTGAAAACCTAAATTTAAAAGTTCTTCCCGACCGTTGAAACAACCGTTTTTTGTCATAGGAATACACCATACAAATCGTAAGCATCGAAGCGAGTGTCGAGGGCACGTAATTGTTCCAGGCAAGTCAACTGTCAAACTTCAGGATACGAGGCTCTAAATACATCCCCTTACTTAGCGTCTAGAGGGATAAAACGAAGAGCAGCCTGAAAATATAAAAACCTCCAATACAAATTTTAAGCTGACCTTAAAGCACTGCTCGTATAGCAGTCTTGTTAATTCGCTAAGTAATGGGTTATTTGTGGCGTGGGTGTTTTTTTTTCTATACAGTAGCTATAAAAGCTACAAAACTTAATGGGGTGTTTCACTTTTGATCATTATTCGTAAAATTATAGGGGTTTAAAAATTACCATTTTGGCCAAGTTGGGACAATTAACGCGCGATATATTTCGCGCTATTAACGCGTAAGCAGAGATTTGATCCGTCCTAGAAATCGTTCCAAATTGCTTAAAGGGAACTTATTTGCCATAATTGATTTGCTACATGGAGCAAAATCTATCACATTGTACCTTATATGGCATGTGGTGGAAAATGTTTATCCGACTCAACTAAATTTAGTTTTTTTATGTCATTGCTGCTCCATAGACCTTAGAAGCTAGTCGCAATATGCAGGGCTTCACCCCGATACGAGCAGTCTTTTTAAGTAATAAAAAATGAATCATCACCTTCATGGACACTTTGGCGAATATTCAAGTGAATACTCAATGTGTTTGGGGAAAAAACAAAAACGGTAAAGCTAAGATTAAATTTGTGCCAATCATTTCAAAAAGGATCTAGCCAAACAGAACAAATTGATTCCGAGGCAACAGAGAATTGTTTCAAGGCCAAAAGTTTTTCGTAAAAAATGCTGGCAAATTGAATTTTCGGATTTTAAATTTTTCAAAGGAAAGCAAAAATTTTTACTTAAGTAGTCATATCCACTTCGTTAAAAACCAGAGAAAAAAAAATATTGAATAAACGTCATTTTATCTTTAGTCAGATTGAAAAAAAAATCTAAAATAAATGAGTGCATATAACTAAAGATAGATAAGAGTACTACTTTTTTATTTGAACGATGAAACCCGTTTTAAATCAACTATAATGTGTTAAGATTCAGAGTTAGAGCTACTATGATCTTGGATAAGGGTTAGAGACTGACATAGAATCTGAGATTTGAAGAGAGGATTGAGAAAAGGTTAGGATTGTTGAACAATGAATTGAGAAAATGAATATAAACGAAATGACAAACGAAGCATCACAAAAGTACCACCTAATTAAATACTGATTGAATAATTAGTTTGGGATCACTATTTGGCCTTGTCTAAAATTGATCACTTTTCACTTTTTTTTTTAGTTTTTACCTTCAAAGGAATCGCTTCAATCAATCTGCCTGACCTTGAATGTTCTGACCTCAACACTCCCACTAAGGCTGAATTGTCTTTGTCAAATGTCAGGCTGCAACCCAACGAAGTTCGACGATGTTGGTCCACCTTAGCCTTGCTCAGCGCCTTCGTCTACAAGAAAGCTTTCTTGATCTCAGTAGGACAATTTTGGAGGTCAGCCGTCTCATTTTCTACTCATTGCCGAACAAAAGGCTCGTCTGGAGCACCAAAAGAGTTTTATATGATTTTCATGGAACACGAAAACTCACTGAGGAAGCCCTCATAAAACACGTTTTGTTTATTTGCGCAGTTTCTAAACAACCGTCCGCTCAAACCCGTATCCTCTGATTCGAACGATCTCAAAGCCTTAATGCCGAATCAATTCCTAATTGGACACCGCGCAAGTAGCTTTGCGCCACTATGTTTCGAGCAGAGTTTCAATCATCGATAGCGCTACGCCTGGGAGCAATCCTATGAAAAAGCCATCTGGACTCAGTGACTCTGTGAGTACGTACCAACGCTTAACAAACGAGCGAAATGATGATCTTCTCCAAAATCCCGCTTGAAAACTGGAGATCCCGTTTTGATGATCGAGGACAAAAGTCCAGGAGGCCATTACCCGTTAGCGCAAGGCAAGTCAACGAACTACGGCAACGACGGCATAGCGCGGTCCGCCGCACTTAGATAGGCAACCGGCAAACACACAAGTAAGATCGTGAAACTCGCACCCGTTCTTGCTCCTTTGGGGACGGAGAAGGTTAGCGCGGCTAACTATGCGTATGTTTTTAAATTTAGTTATTTCATATAGAATTTTTGGTTCAGTATTTAGCAAAACTGTTACTTAAAACTATGAATTTGCTTTAACATTAGGAACTGAAACTTGAACTAAACTAAGTCTTGTTAGTTGAATAATTTTCTTACTGTTCAGCCTCAACTTATTGCAGTAAGTTATGATATATTGAATTGTTCACAAAAATTTTCAGGTTGATGAGAGTTGTTCAAATGCTCAAAATCCACAGTTGCTGCAATGTCGTAAAAGCTTATGATTAAATAAATTGTTATAGATAAAAACAAATCGAATAAAAAGAAAAATATTGGAAAAATGTTGGCAGTTTTCCTTGAAAACCTAAATTTAAAAGTTCTTCCCGACCGTTGAAACAACCGTTTTTTGTCATAGGAATACACCATACAAATCGTAAGCGTCGAAGCGAGTGTCGAGGGCACGTACTTGTTCCAGGCAAGTCAACTGTCAAACTTCAGGATACGAGGCTCTAAATACATCCCTTTACTTAGCGTCTAGAGGCATAAAACGAAGAGCAGCCTGAAAATATAAAAACCTCCAATACAAATTTTAAGCTGACCTTAAAGCACTGCTCGTATAGCAGTCTTGTTAATTCGCTAAGTAATGGGTTATTTGTGGCGTGGGTGTTTTTTTTTCTTCTATACAGTAGCTATAAAAGCTACAAAACTTAATGGGGTATTTCACTTGTGATCATTATTCGTAAAATTATAGGGGTTTAAAAATTGCCATTTTGGCCAAGTTGGGACAATTAACGCGCGATATATTTCGCGCTATTAACGCGTAAGCAGAGATTTGATCCGTCCTAGAAATCGTTCCAAATTGCTTAAAGGGAACTTATTTGCCATAATTGATTTGCTACATGGAGCAAAGTCTATCACATTGTACCTTATATGGCATGTGGTTGAAAATGTTTATCCGACTCAACTAAATTTAGTTTTTTTATGTCATTGCTGCTCCATAGACCTTAGAAGCTAGTCGCAATATGCAGGGCTTCACCCCGATACGAGCAGTCTTTTTAAGTAATAAAAAATGAATCATCACCTTCATGGACACTTTGGCGAATATTCAAGTGAATACTCAATGTGTTTGGGGAAAAAACAAAAACGGTAAAGCTAAGATTAAATTTGTGCCAATCATTTCAAAAAGGATCTAGCCAAACAGAACAAATTGATTCCGAGGCAACAGAGAATTGTTTCAAGGCCATAAGTTTTTCGTAAAAAATGCTGGCAAATTGAATTTTCGGATTTTAAATTTTTCAAAGGAAAGCAAAAATTTTTACTTAAGTAGTCATATCCACTTCGTTAAAAACCAGAGAAAAAAAAATATTGAATAAACGTCATTTTATCTTTAGTCAGATTGAAAAAAAAATCTAAAATAAATGAGTGCATATAACTAAAGATAGATAAGAGTACTACTTTTTTATTTGAACGATGAAACCCGTTTTAAATCAACTATAATGTGTTAAGATTCAGAGTTAGAGCTACTATGATCTTGGATAAGGGTTAGAGACTGACATAGAAACTGAGATTTGAAGAGAGGATTGAGAAAAGGTTAGGATTGTTGAACAATGAATTGAGAAAATGAATATAAACGAAATGACAAACGAAGCATCACAAAAGTACCACCTAATTAAATACTGACTAAATAATTAGTTTGGGATCACTATTTGGCCTTGTCTAAAATTGATCACTTTTCACTTTTTTTTTTAGTTTTTACCTTCAAAGGAATCGCTTCAATCAATCTGTCTGACCTTGAAACGGTCTGACCTCAACACTCCCACTAAGGCTGAATTGGCTTTGTCAAATGTCAGGCTGCAGCCCAAGAAGGTTCGACGATGTTGGTCTACTTTAGCCTTGCTCAGCGCCTTCGTCTACAAGTCAGCTTTCTTGATCTCAGTAGGACAATTTTGGAGGTCAGTCGTCTCATTTTCTACTCATTCTCGAACAAAAGGCTCGTCTGGAGCACCAAAAGAGTTTTATATGATTTTCATGAAACACGAAAACTCACTGAGGAAGCCCTCATAAACACGTTTTGTTTACTTGCGCAGTTTCTAAACAACCGTCCGCTCACACCCGTATTCTCTGATTCGAACGATCTCAAAGCTTTAATGCCACTATGTTTCGAGCAGAGTTTCAATCATCGATAGCGCTACGCCTGAGAGCAATCCTAGGAAAAAGCCATCTGGGCTCTGTGAGTACGTACCAACGCTTAACAAACGAGCGAAATGATGAAGTGGACATTACCCGTTAGCGCAAGGCAAGTCAACGAACTACGGCAACGACGGCATAGAGCGGTCCGCCGCACTCAGATAGGCAACCGGCAAATACACACGTACGATCGTGAAACTCGCACCCGTTCTTGCTCCATTGGGGGCGGAGAAGGTTAGCGCGGCTAACTATGCGTATGTTTTTAAATTTAGTTATTTCATATGGGGTTTTTGGTTCAGTATTTAGCAAAACTGTTACTTAAAAATATGAAAACCCTTTAACCTTAGGAACTGAAACTTGAACTAAATTAAGTCTTTTTTCGGTTTTTGCTTAAATTTCTTTGTTGGCCGCTGTTGATGAATTTTCTTACTGTTCAGCTTCAACTTATTGCAGTAAGTAATGATATTTTGAATTGTTCACAAAAATGTTCAGGTTGATGAGAGTTGTTCAATGGCCCAGATTCCACAGTTGCTAAAATGTCGTAAAAACTTATGATTAAAAAAAATTGTTATAGATAAAAAAAAACTGAAACAAAAAGAAAATTATGGGGAAAACATTGGCAGTTTTTCTGGAAACTCTAAATTTAAATGTTTTTGGAGTTTTTCCCGACCGTTGAAACGACCGTTTTATTGTCATAGGAATATACCATACAAGTCATAAGCGTCGAAGCCAGTGTCGAGGGCAAGTAAACGTCGACGATGTTGGTCTACCTTAGCCTTGCTCAGCGCCTTCGTCTACAAGTCAGCTTTCTTGATCTCAGTAGGACAATTTTGGAGGTCAGTCGTCTCATTTTCTACTCATTCTCGAACAAAAGGCTCGTCTGGAGCACCAAAAGAGTTTTATATGATTTTCATGAAACACGAAAACTCACTGAGGAAACCCTCATAAACACGTTTTGTTTACTTGCGCAGTTTCTAAACAACCTTCCGATCACACCCGTATCCTCTGATTCGAACGATCTCAAAGCCTTAATGCCGAATCACTTCCAAATTGGACACCGCGCAAGTAGCTTTGCGCCACTATTTTTCGACCAGAGTTTCAATCATCGATAGCGCTACGCCTGAGAGCAATCCTATGAAAAAGCCATCTGGGCTCTGTGAGTACGTCCCAACGCTTAACAAACGAGCGAAATGATGATTTTCTCCAGAATCCCGCTTGAAAACTGGAGATCCCGTTTTGATGATTGAGGACAAAAGTCCAAGTGGCCATTACCCGTTAGCGCAAGGCAAGTCAACGAACTACGGCAACGACGGCATAGAGCGGTCCGCCGCACTCAGATAGGCAACCGGCAAATACACACGTACGATCGTGAAACTCGCACCCGTTCTTGCTCCATTGGGGGCGGAGAAAATTAGCGCGGCTAACTATGCGTATGTTTTTAAATTTAGTTATTTCATATGGAGTTTTTGGTTCAGTATTTAGCAAAACTGTTACTTAAAAATACGAAAACCCTTTAACCTTAGGAACTGAAACTTGAACTAAATTAAGTCTTTTTTCGGTTTTTGCTTAAATTTCTTTGTTGGCCGCTGTTGATGAATTTTCTTACTGTTCAGCTTCAACTTATTGCAGTAAGTAATGATATTTTGAATTGTTCACAAAAATGTTCAGGTTGATGAGAGTTGTTCAATTGCCCATATTCCACAGTTGCTAAAATTTCATAAAAACTTATGATTAAAAAAAATGTAATAGATAAAAACAAACTGAAAAAAAAAGAAAATTATGGGGAAAACATTAGCAGTTTTTCTGGAAACTCTAAATTTAAATGTTTTTCGAGTTTTTCCCGACCGTTGAAACGACCGTTTTATTGTCAAAGGAATACACCATACAAATCATAAGCGTCGAAGCCAGTGTCGAGGGCAAGTAAACGTCCAAAAAAAGTCAATTGTCATACTTTTAGGATACGAGGCTCTAAATATATCCCTTTACTTAGCGTCTACAGGGATCAGTAAAAGGGCAGCCGGAAAATATAGAATTCTCCAAAAAAGTTTTTTCTTTTTTACCTGGCCTTAAAAGTCTGCTCGTATAGTAGTCTGGTTAATTCGCCTTTCGTTACAAAAGTAATAGATTATTTGTGCCGTGGGTGTTTTTTTTCTCTAAAATAGCTATAAAAGCTGAAAAAATGTAAACATGTTTTTCACCTGTGATGGTTATTCGTAATTTTAGAGGGGTTTAAAGATTGCCATTTTGGCCAAGTTGGGACAATTAACTCGCGTTATATTTCGCGCTATTAACTCGAGATTTGATCCGTCCTAGAAATTGTTCCAAATTGGTTGAATGGAGCTTATTTGCCATAATTGATTTGCTACTAGGAGCGAAATCTATCACATCGTACCTTATATGGCGTTTGGTGGATGATTTTTACAAAAAGTCTCAAATTATGAAAAAATGTTGATTCGACTTAACTACATTTAGTTTTCTCATGTCATTGCTGCTCCATAGACCTTAAGAGGCATTCGGAACAATCAGGGCTTTGCCTTGATACGAGCAGTCTTGTTAAGTAGTAAAAAAAGAATCATTATCTACATGAAAAATTCGGCGAATATTCAAGTGAATAATTGTTGGGTTTGGGTAAAAAAAACGGGAAAGTAAAGATTAGAGGGGTGTTTCATGGCCAAAAGTTTTTTGTAACAAACGCTGGCAAGTTGAAATTTCGGATTCAAAATTTTTCAAAGAAGAGCTAAAATTATATCTAAGTAGTCATTTCTACTTCGTTAAAAATCAGAAATAAAAAGTCATTCTATATCTTTAGTCAGATTTAAAAAATATCTATAATAGTTGAGTGCATACAACTAAAGATGGATAAGATTGCTACTTTTTTATTTGTCAATCGAAACCCAATTTAAATCAACTATGATGTGTTAAGATTCAGAGTTAGAGCAATTACGATCTTGGGTTAGGGTTAGAGACTGACATTGAATCTCAGATTTGAATTGAGGATTGCGAAAAGGTAGCGATTGTTGAGCAACGAATTGAAAAAATGAATATAAACAAAACGACAAACGAAGCATCCCAAAAGTACCAGTTAATTAAATACTGACTAAATACTTATTTTGGGATCACTATTTGACTTTGTCTAAGTTTGATCACTTTTGACTGTTTTAATTAGTTTTTACCTTCAAAGGAATCGCTTCAATCAATCTGCCTGACCTTGAATGTTCTGACCTCAACACTCCTACTAAGACTGAATTGGCTTTGTCAAATGTCAGGCTGCAACCCAACAAGTTTCGACGATGTTGGTCCACCTTAGCCTTGCTCAGCGCCTTTGTCTACAAGTCAGCTTTCGTGATCTCAGTAGGGCAATATTGGAGATCAGTGGTCTCATTTTCCACCCATTTTTGAACAAAAAGGTCTTTCACATCGATGAGCTTCGTTCGCTTCTGCATCACAGGATTTGTTACATCCTGATTTAGCCCTGGTTTTCCTCCTTGATGACTGTTGGTCCGTCATTAACCACGCCCCTTTCATCGAGAAGTGATTGCAGGTATAGGGCCTCTTAAAGCGCTGCTGCCATTGCTTGGTACTCATATGGCTACAGGTGATTGCTTCTTGGTGCTTCAAATAATTGCTACCCCTGCCGTTTTTCTGCAAATGAAAGCTGTAGTCGTTAGTTGATGTTCTATCATCCAGATCTCAATTGAAGTCAGTATCTGCGGATCCATAGAGCGTTACACCATCAGCATCCTTGGTGTTGTAGCACAGCTCCCGATCTTTCGCTACCCTTCAGATAACGAAGAACCCTTTTTGCTGCCCCCAGGGCATCCTTCCATGATTCTCCAGTAAGAGGGAGAATTGCGTCATATTAGCTAAGAGATCAGGTCTTGTTTGCTTAGCTAAGTATAATGAAAAGCGCACAAGGCCTCTGTAGCCCTCAATCTTCATGGACACTGCCTCTGCTTACCCAGCATCAGGGCAATCCTTCTTCGACAGCTGTGCACTGATGTCCGCTGGTGGGCTCACTGGTTTGCACTCCCATGTACAGCGTTCTCAGGGACCATTGCCTTCCCAGGGACCAGGACAATGCGCTTCTGTCATCCATCTCGAATCGTTCGGAGAAAAGGCTCCTCATCTTGACATCTGCACCCAATGATGATGTCATATATCCAAAACAGAGCACAAATCAAAGCTCAGCTGTCAGTCATCTTGGGCACTGCTACTTCATGCATATTGGAAGCTGTGCACACTTCGCAGACTTTTAGATTGCCCATATTGACAAGAGATGAAAGACCCTGTTGGTTGAGTTGCCCCAGTCGTCGGTACCACAACATTTTGAACCACTGATATCCCTCTTTATATCTGTCATTAGAGCCATCTCATACTCAGCTCTGGAAACGTCTTGGCTGGTTGAAAGCTCTCTTGCACCACAAAATGTTTATAGCTGTCAAGTAGCCCATTAATCACCAGAGCATTTAACAGTGTGTCCGTGATTTTTTCTCCAGCTTCGCTCAAAAACTAAACTGACTACCTACGGCCTCTCTACAGGGTAAAACTTCTCTTGAAGCATTTTCCAGGCCTTCGTACCATCGCCCTAGCCATATTTTCCCACGCAGTCGTCCTTTATGTACATCAAAGGGATGTTTCTCAGCAAAAGAGCCATGTGGGACCTCACTGTGTTTCTACTTTCTTTCTTCTGTAGACCAACACTTGTCGCTCCTGCATCTTGGTAACGCAAGCTGCCTGCTGATCAGCGTTCGGACACTCGGGGAGAGTAGGCTCAGCTGGCCGTGGTGTGCATGGACCTTGGTGTTCATCAGGCCGTTAGTGGGCATCAGTGCCACAAACTTCCTCGACCAAGCCGGAAAGTTTTAAGACTTTCCACTAAAAGCCTCCAGTTTGCAGTTCAGTTGTTAAAGGCTGCTAGCCAAAAGCTAAAAACTAATGCCAGAAAAATTAGTATTCTGAGCTCATAACCTGTTGAGTTGGAGCAACCAGAATTAAGGACTAGAGATATAGACTGAGATAGAATCTGAGGGTTTGAATTGAGGATTGAGAGGAGGTAGTGAATGTTGGAGAATGAGTTGAGAAAGTGAATATAAATAAATAGGTCGAACAAATTTCATTTTAACGTTATTCAATTTTTTTCCGATTATCATCTTCATTAGAAAACTCATATGAGCTCTTTGCTAAGATCTTTACTTTGCAAGAAACGTTTTGGAGTCAAAAATTAAATTTTGTTTTAAAATCAGTCAGTGATATTTTTGGCCGCTCTCTGAAAGCTTCTGTTACATGGACAAACAATGCCTGGAAGAAGTTTTATTTAATTTTGATTCGGCTAGATTCGCATAAAAAGTTTCATCTACCAAATGTTAAAGACTCAGCCTAGAGTCTTTAATGGTTTCATAAAACAACAGAAAGGTGAAGTCGATTGAAAAATAAAAACGACAATTTCATTTTTTGAGACCTTTGAACATTTTCTATCCATTTTCATCATTCCTTTCGCACAGCGTTGTTAAAACGAGGAAACAAGATCACATCAGGACTTTGTTATCAGAAAGTGTGTGCAAAAGTACAAATATGCAAATCGCGAGTATCGCGAGTATTCAATTTGCTTGGCTCTGAACTCAAGTGTAGGCATTTCAAAGGAAGGTTTAAGCTGGTATTTGATAGTCTAAAAACTTTCAAAAAAGGAGTACATCAGAGCTTGATGGGTTTTTGGCGTTTGTTTTTCAATTGAGTCTTTTGATGAGACAGCTTCAAAAGAAAATCTATCCGCTCTTCTGTCCCCTCAAATGATAAGCAAATTAAAATTAATTTTTACTCAGTAACCATTGATTTTAAGAAGTTGTTCATGTGGACCAAATGTGTTTGCAATCGGGTAATCAACTCACATGCTATGCTAAAGGTGAACCAAGGGAAAAGTTTCTGATAAATTGCAGGTGGGGGAGGGGGAGGGGATAGATAAGTTGTGTCAACTCACAATTATCAAACTTCCATAAACAATAACGAAAACTGTTTTAATTAAAGTAGACAGCAAATACATGACAGATAACTTCAGACAATGCCTTTTTGTCGGGTAATCGAAAACATTATCCTGGTAAATGTTTATTTTTTTTGTCGGGGCAAGCATTCAGCAGATGCTAAAATTCCTATCGTATTGGGACTATTCATTAATTGTATATGAGGCGGATACGTCAGCACAACAGCATCTGCCATGTTTTGCAGTTCCAACTCCACCGCGTAGACTAAATATGAACCCATGCTCTCGAAATACTTTTTTCTGAATAAATAAATATCCTTCTTTTCAGACATATGAAATTGGCCGAAATAATTCCTCAATGCTCTCAAATGATCACTTTTTGCGGGTAAGTTTGTCATGATGTAAACGAAATCTTGTTTCCTGTTCACTCCATATCGCTCCAGCTTTTTAATAACTTCATGCCCCGAATACTCACTTAGCGCACACGGACGATCAAATGCTCGCAAATGTACTACTATGAATCTTGATTTGTTTTCACTTTTAACTAAATTAAATTTTAAGTTCTTTAAAATTTTGGTTTTAATTCGCTCAGCAGCTGTTCGGATAAATTCTGAAAATGGCCTTGACTTAAACCGTGGAATGCTGTCAATTGACATTTCGTTCCGGTACGTAATCGATTTCTGGTAATCAACTTGCATGATTCTATAGAAGCAGGTCCGACATGTGATTGAAGTGTGGGCATATTCAAATGTCAGAAGGTTGTTTGTCTCTATCTTTTGCAGATCATTTGACGATACAGTGTTCAATCTACACTTATATGTTGAGTTCTAAAAGCACAAAAGGTTGGTCCTAATTTTAGGGTTGATTTGAGTGGGTCGCCCAACCAAAAATTTGACCCACTGATCTCCTTTAGTATTTTCTACAGCATTCATTGTGGCCAACCAACACTAAAATCCTAGACCCGAATCCTAGATCCGACCATGCCTAGTTTCCATCGATCCAACAAGATCCAACCCCCAAACATCGATTAATTGTCAGTGTCTATAAAAGTGAAACAAGACCGTCCATATCAGAGCGAAGCCCTGAATTTTCCGACGGACATCTAAGGTCTATTGAGCAGTAATAACAAGAACAATGAATTAAATTTAATAAAATAAAACGAAAGAAAAAATTAAAATTTGAGATTTTTTGTGAAAATCATCCCCACACCATATAAAGTTCCCAATGATAGATTTAGCCCCTAGTCAGCATAAAGAGCAACAAAAAATGGGAAACGTTTTTGGCATGCACAGTTAATGTTTCGGAAATTTCTTTTGCAGCAAGGTTGTTTGAAAGCTTAAATTTGCATGCAGTTTTTGTTTCAAATAAGAAAACTGCTCTTT
This sequence comes from Symsagittifera roscoffensis, assembly GCF_963678635.1. Classification (NCBI taxonomy): domain Eukaryota; kingdom Metazoa; phylum Xenacoelomorpha; order Acoela; family Convolutidae; genus Symsagittifera; species Symsagittifera roscoffensis. Next base: position 28,834,921 of record NC_087068.1, on the reverse strand, counting down.
TCATTTAATACTGTCTCTCTGTTTAAACTGTGTGATACTAATTATTTCAAAAGATCTTGAAAGTACAACAACGATAGCCGGCTGCTGTGCAAGTAGCACATAAAATTCCGAGCACAAAAAAAATAATAAAAAAAGAAACAATTCACAAAACTCTGAAAAACGGTCATGATTTTTTTATGCAAAATTTTGAATCTATGAGTGGCTGAATTAGGTGGAAAATTCTCACTAAATTTTTTCTGAGTTAGACTATAACACTAAATTAAACAAAATTGCTTGTATCAAGGCGAGGCCCTGAATGTTCCTACTGCCTTTTAAGGTCTATGGAGGAGTAAAAACATGAAAAATTAAATGTAAGAAAAGAATAAGTTTTTTTAAACTTGAGATTTTTGCGAAAATCACACCCCCCCCCCACCACAGGCTATATAAAAACAAAATGGACAATTTTGCTCCTAATAGCAAATCATTTATGGCAAATAAGCTTCTTTCAACCAATTTGGAGCGTTTTCTAAGGCGGATTATATCTTCGCTGAAGCGTTGATAGCTCGAAATAAATCGCACGTTAATTATACCAAATTGGCCAAAATGGCAATTTTTAAACCCCCATAACTTTACGAAAAATAATCACAGATGAAATATCTTTTCAAGTTTAAGCTCAGGACAACAATACCTTTTGAATGATAAAAAATTCCTTCAAACAAGGCTAGTTAAAAAGTCGAAATTTGTCTGAAGAAAAAATAACCCACCCCGAGCACAAATATTCCGTTATTTTCGTTACGAAATTCGAATTCAAAAATCAATTATAATTGATTAACCAGACTGCTCGTATATCACGGCAAAGCCTTGAATGTTCCGATTGTCCCTTAATTTATATCGAATAATTTTTGGGAAAAGAAAATACTGAAAACCTATACATTTTGAAAACCTATACCTATACTGAAAACCTATACCTAGACAAATTAGCTAGCCTCAATTCAATGTGGAACCATTTTGTTGTGCGGGCTAATCCGCCACGCATAATTATTTCGCGTTATGATCTCAGCATTATGAATAAACTCGCGCATAATTTAAAGAGCGCATAATTTAGTCGAGAACATGGTAAATTTGGCAATTTTCAAACCCTCAGAACTTTACAAAAAATATCTCAAACATTTTTTTACATTTGAACTCAAAAGAAGTAAATATCTTCAAAAGAGTATAAAAAATTTTTGTTGAAAATAATTATTTTGATTTGTGAAAATTGACTGAATAAAAAAAACCGCATCGAGCAGAAATATTTCGTTTTCTTCTAAAGTCGTAAGTCGTAACAACAAGACTACTCGTATGTCAGGGCAAAACTCTGAATGTTCCGACTGTCCCTTGTTTCATTTCACAACGACAAGTTTTTGCGAACGAAAATATTGAAAACTTATAAATTTTGAACAATATCAAAGTGTGGAGTTTTGAGTCGTACAAAATTAATACGACCAAATTGTTTGGCGGTGTATCAACAATGTCTAGTCCTGTGAAGGAGGATAAATAAATTAGCTCGCGAATAGCCTGTTCTTTTGAGTAGCTTGGTAAAATCTTATTTCTATGTTGCGTTATTTCTCCTTTGTTTTGATCAATTAATTTGTATAATACATCGTTGGGTCTTTCTATACTTTGATATTGTCTTTTTCTAACAAGTTGTAGCTTTTTTAAGTTTCCTTGCTGTCTTATAAAATCTGGAAATAAATCAAATGTTTTTTGTTTGAGGTCTGATGCTGGTGTAAAGCGTTAACTTATTTGGAATTGACTGATTTGTCTCTGTAGTAGTTTCTTAGCAATTTTTTTGATAAATTTCATAGTGTTTTTTGATCTTTGAATAAAATCCAATCCGTATGTGTGCCTAAAGTTAATTTTAAAATTAGTGTTTGATAAAAATGATCTTCACCATGGGTATGGAGTGGCAAATTATAGCAATTTCACTCTTTCGTTGGTTACAAGGTCCTTGTTCCTCTTTTTGAAAAATTTGTTTTGACAACTATTGTTTTCGTGGTTTTTGGTTGGAAGCCAGTTCATAAGGTGATGATCTAAGTGTTGTTGTAATTTGAGTGTTGTATGCTAGTGGTAATAATTTAACATCTGTTGACCAATCAGTATAATTTTTATCATGTTTATTAATTATACTTCGGAGATATTTTTGTAAATGAACGGTCCATACCTTCAACTAACCCGTTTTTCCATTTCCATGGAGCATGTGAGGTTTATCGGCTTTTGTTTAATATTTTTTAAATGACACAATGTGATTGTTTCATTATTAATAAATTCTTTTCCATTTTCTGTAACAAGGATTTCGGGTAATCCAAAATTTGCTAACTAATGTCCATGAAGCGTTGTGTATGCGTAATAAGCATTGCAGAGTGAATCAGGATTTAGTGCTAAGAAATGTCTGATTGCGTCTACAATAACTATTTTGAATGAACTTCCTTCTGAAGATGGTGGTATAGGGCTTGCGTATCGAATAAGATTCTGTGATTGAAATATAAGCTTTGTCTTGTTTTACAGCAATTTGTCTGGGAGGTGGGAAGGGTTTATTTTTATGACAGGTAAAATAGTCATTGCAAAGTATTTTAATTCAAAATGGTGATGTAGGGAAGTATAACTTTTGTGTAAAATTATGACATGTTTTTTTTCTGATCCTATATGTCTTATTGTATTCAAGGAGTGTGATGTAAGAAATGCTATTAAAATTAAGCTTAGTGGTAGACAGGGTATTTTTGTATCTGTGTAATGATATTCTAGTATAGTGGTGTTTTCGTTTATTGTGGTGCTATTAAGTTTGCGAAAAAATCAAGTAGTAGTGTTTTGTTTCCCAAAATGGTGATGTCGGCTTTTGCGGCTTTAATTTTGTTTTAATGCCAAGAATCAATATGGCCTATTCAAAATTTTGATACTTCTTGAAAAGGTCAATTGTTAAGTTGACAGTGCATAGCAGGAAGATATTTTGAATTTCTTGACATGATAAAGGGATTTTTTTCACTGGGTCTTCTAAATCAGTTAACTTGCTTGTGGTATATTTTTTGTTTGTGTTTAAGGGTCCTGCTAATTTCATGGAATCTATTAGGTCTTCTTTTTTTAATGAAAATGATTCATTTCGTTGTGGCGTTTGTATATGTGTTTTTATTGTGTATTTTTTTTTAACCATGATGAATATGGTGAAGGTTTAAATGTGTTGTTTCCTAATGACTCAACTTCATAATGATTGTATTTGCAATCTAACTAAACTGTAAAAATTTCTAGGTGATTTATTTAATGTCAATCAGATTCAAATTTTACTTCACTTTTACCCTCTATTTGTGGTGACTTTTTACCTTTACCGAGGAAAATTTTAAATTTTGTGTTATTTCTACAGTTGTTTTTTGGTGTAAGTAGTTCTGGTGGTGTATTTCTACTACGTGTGTCTGGTAAAACAAGGTTTTGCCTGCTTTCCAAACCGTAAGTAGGTTTGGAAATTTTGGTTGAATTAGTTGAAATATATGGTTCTCTATGACTAGGATAAAACTTTTGAGTAAAAAGTATAATTATTGGTTTATAATCCGTAAATATAATTTTTGGATGTTTCGAACCAAGAACTGAAAATTCATAACTGTTAATGAATAAATTATAGCTGTACATTGTCTTATAAATGTAGAAGGTCTGAGTTCTGCCTGTTTAAAAAATTTTGAGTTGGCTGACATCAAATTTTTTTTGTTGGTGACTTGATGTGATCGTAAAAGTGCTGCGCCAATTCCAAAATTTGATGCGTCGCACCTTGAATGTAAAGGTTAGTTTGGATCTGTAATGGAGTTTGATATTTGATCGGTTAGAAGTGTTTTTAAATCATTAAAACTTTTTTGATGTTCCATGGTTCATTTAAAAAAATGGTTTTGTTGTTGTAGTATATTGAAAATTGATCTAAGATTTGATTGCGTTTCATAAACATTTTGCTGAAAAAACTTAACATTCCGAAGAATTCTTTCTATTTTCTTTTTTTTTGATGTTGTTTGAAATTTTAAAATTGCATCCATTCTTGAATTTAAGGGTTTTTCTTACAACGATATGTCCAAGACATTTTACACGGTTGAGACAAAAATGAAATTTATCTGGGGCTGCTTTGAACATTTCTTGTTTTGTTTGTGATTGTGCAAAAACACCCTCTAAAAATGTGATAACGTTTTTATTTAAGATAACTGGATTGAAAAGTTTACTCATGAAGGCAGAAAAAGCTGCTGGTCCTATCGAGATGCCAAAGAATAGTCTAATAAATTCATAATAATGTTTTCCGATTACAAATTGTGTTAAGCGGCGTGATTGTTCATCTAATGGCGTTTGAATATATGCACTAATCCTATTTGCTGTCTTATAGTATTGTTTATTGATTTCAGTGAGCGTTACTTGTTTTGTAATAATTCTATAGGCGAATTTCTAATTGGTTTTTCATTAGAGAGTAAGATATCGTGCGTCTAATACAATCTTAGGATATTCGCCTTTTGTGAGATAAATGACTGGGTTCATGAGTCTATTTTCTTTATGCTGTTATTCGTTATTGACTGGCGAAAGGATTTCATACGATTCGAGAACATAGAGTAGTCTGTTTTTTTTAGTCTTGCAAAAATATTGAAACTTTACTTGCGAGTTGTTTTTTGAAAATTGCGTCTGGTTTGACTGGAAGATGTAATAGTGAATGAACCTTTTTGACCTCACATTTTGACGTTGCATATACCATGGGTTGTTTTAATAATAATCTTGCTAGTTGTTAAAAATGTTGTTGATTTTTTTTAGTGTTGGAAGTTAAACATTGTGAAAAATTGTTGTTGTTCATTTGTGTTTTTCGAATGCAGGTTTGAAATAAAGGGTTTTCGTTAAATAGTTAGTGTTTCCGTTTCGTTTTGAGTCACTTGTGATATTGTTAATAGATGATTCTTCGTTCACTAGTGGATATAGACAAATATCTAACAATTTTAAAACTTTTGTTACTCCATATGCTTTTCGTAAGTAAGGTATATTGTTGTGTTGGTTTCGCAATATCCTAATAGTTCTAAAAGAAGTGTAATTTTGTATCATGAATTGTTGTTTATTTGTAGTTCAATTACGTCTAAATTTGTGTTTTTTGCATATTTAATGGTGGAAATTGTTAACTTAAATCATATGAATTGATGTGACTTCAAGGTCAGACATGTATAACTGTTGTGTGTTTTGATCATGATTAAAATAATGATGGACTTTGTTGATTGTAAAATCATATGCTGGTCCATTTTTAGGCTTCAAATATTTTTGTTGCTGGTTGTAGGGCAAAATTTTGAAAAAATTGGGGCTGTAGTTCAAGTCTTTGGAAATTTTTTAAAACATTTCATTTTTTTTGTGTAGTTTTATTTGATTTGTACTTTACAATTTAGAATATTAAATGCTGATAATAATTTATTTACACATAGTTTTCCCACTATGTTTTGCTCAATGTCTGTAAATTGAAATATTTGCTTAAAGGGTTTCCTTGAAAGTTTGTTTTGTTTCATCGTTCTTGTTGAAATTATTGATAATTGAACTTTGCACTAGATCGTTAAGCTTGTGCCCTGTGCCGTGGCTAGTTTGCCTGAAGTTTCGAAAGGTGAAAGTTTAGGATGTATTGAATAGATTTCCTTCCCAGTAATACCGTTAATAATATTTGATTCTGCTCGTGAATTTCAAGATCTGGTGATTGAAAAGTTTTATTTTTTGGTTTTTCTAGAAGAAGTTGAGTTGTCCAAGTTTTTTCTCTATGTGGGGGTGTTTTTTTGTGTTGTATTTTGGTATATATTGTTCATATTTGTTTTTATTTGGTCAACCATGTGTGGAAAGTAAATCATTTGGTTGTTTGATCGATTCTAGATTTGTTTAGATAGGAGTAAGGATTTTCATTTTGATAATGGTCAGAAATTATTGGAGTTTCCTATTCTTGTTCTATTCTTATTATATTAATAACTAATGGGCTTCCGTTTCACTTTCACCATCTGTGCTTTCACAGTGTAAATGATTTAGTTGCATTTCCAATGTTTCTATTTTATCTAATCCTGGTGGATCTGAAGTCATTTCGTTCACGGTTTGTACTTGATTTATGTTTGTCGTTGTTATTTAGGTGTACTATTTCTTTATTTATGGTTCTGTCTATCTGAAAAATGTGAACTATTACGATTTGGTAATTGAGCATATTTTCGTGATTTTATTTGGTAGCTTTTATCTCTAGGTCTAGAATTATTGGAATTTTCGAGATATGTTGCTAGAGTTTCTATTATCTGGTTTGTTATTTGAATGGTTCGGTGTCTCTTATTTGAATATTTTCTTTTGCGATTAATTGAATAACTTCAATTACGGTTTTTTGAAGAGTTTCTTGATCGATCCTTTGAAAATTATTGGTTTCCGCTATTTGAATATGATCGATTTCTATGATATTTCGAATAAATAATTCTATTAGAGTTATATCTTAAAAAATTGTTAATATTTTGATTATTTCGACTGTTTGATCTAATATATCTATTTCATGAATATTAACGTGAGTTTTGTCTATCTGGAAACTGTCCCCAAAATTGGTTGAAATTTGGTGATTGTGTGATTGTGGTCTGGTATTGGTATAACTAGGTGGGAGTGGCTTTCCTGAACTGTTATTACTCTGCATGTTTTTGTTTGGTAAGTTTTGTTTTTCTGCATGTATTGGTAAATGAAATTTTAGTTCTTACTGTTCTTGTGGTCGGTTTGATTTATCTTGTTGTTTTTGTCTGCATTCGGCAAGACAATGTCCGTACCTGCGGCAAAAATTACACAACTTTTTGATTGAGTGGTTTTAAAATTGGGTTCTTTTTGGTATATGTTTTGGATTTAAGTGATTTTTTCTGCTAAATTTTTATCGGAGTCTTGGATGTTACTTATGTGTGACTTAGTTGTCTGAATTTTATTGACATATTGTAATTTTAATTTTTCTCTTTCTTCTAGTTTTATTGCGATTTCTGCTTGTTCTAATTTGTCAACTAGTTTGCGTGAATATATGTCTGGTTCGCGAATTGATGAATAATCTGATGCTCTCTTTTTAATGCTGTTTTTCTTAATTGTGTTGTTAAGGTCATCTTTAGAATTTCGGTCAATTTTTTGATTTTTTATAGGTATGTAATTAGAGAGAAGGCTTTCTGTACCAGAGTTTCTATATTTGCGAGTCTGCCAACTTCATTGCATACTCTTTGATGTTGTTTGTTTCTTTCGAAGTCAAACAATTTTGAAAATTATTTTGTAAGTCGTTTCCGATCAGATTCAATTTTTATGGGTAAAACTGAAACCACTTTTGAGCTTCACCGTCGAGTGTGGTTTGTATCAGTGCTGTACAGTCTATAAATTATTCAATTTTTGTGAAGTATTGTATTTATAGGTTCTGGGCCTATATTTAATATTAGATTTACTGTGACAGCGTTTAGAAAAACTTCTACTGAATTTTCAGTGTCTGTTCCTGTGAAAACCACAGGTGATTTGTTTGATGTTATGGATGATCCACCCATGAGGTTTGGATTCATCTTCATTCAGATAGATCTGCTGTATTGGGTATTTGTGTGAAATTTTTGAGTTGTTTTTTGGTAATATCAAGTTGTGTTAAAAACAAAGAACAGGATTTTCATTTCCCGTTGAATCGGGTTGGTAACCTTAAGTATTCATTTGATATTTTGATACTATGTTTTTGTCTGGTTGTACAAATATTTTTTGTGTAGAGTATTGTTGTTGTATTTGTCGTGGTCTTTCTGAATTAGGCTATAAAATTATCTGGTTGAAAAAAAAAATTATCTGGTTGATCTATGTCGTTCTATTTGTTTTTCGGTGATTGGTATTGTACTTTTGTTAACTTTGGTGAAGGTGTTCTTCATCTTCTGAATATTGTGGTTGATTTCTATTGAACTTTTTTTTATTTGAGTTTTTTTTTAATTTGTTTGAAAAAATTGAGTAGTTCTCATTGCAATCTGTCAGATGTTTTCACTTATCGGAAAATTTTATGGGTTGAGTTGATGGATTTTTGGTATTTTTTGAGTATAATTAGGTTATTTGATTTTGTGTTTTAACAAGTGGTCACGCTATTGGATTGCTGATGTTCTTATTGGTGAAAAAAAAAATTATCATGGTTTGCGAAATTGTTTCCATTTGTATATTTTAGTTTGTTGAATGTACGTTTTTTAGTCATTGGCACTTGTCTATTTGTTTGATTTTCCATATGAGAATATTTTGGAGCAACTGATGGTTGAACTGTTGATTGTAATGCTGTTGGTGAAAACGGAGTGTTACTTTTGTTGTATGGTCTCGTGAGCGTGGGATGTATAGCCGAAATACTTTGTTGTGTTGTTTTGGGTATTGTTTCAACAGTTTTTTTGCTTGCAAATGTTTTTGCGTTTCAACCTCTTTTTGAGATAGATTCGTAGTTTCGTTTAAGTTTTTTTTTGTGTAGTTCTTATCTGCAAGTATTGTTTAGTGTCAATTTAATTTTTTTTGAGCACTCTATCATTAAGTTTTGTGTTGTAATTTTAAAGTGTGGTATTGGTTGTTAATGGGGCTGCTTGTAACTAATCGTTCTGTATTGAGACAGTTGCAATTGCTGGAACTGCGATATCGTTAAGTATATACAAAAATGTGGCACCATTCTTGGTGACATGCATAATCTGTTTTGTCTGCAAGTATTGTTTCTTTGTCAGTTTGTAGTCAAAAATTTTTCTGGCTTGAGCAATGAAATCTATAAAAAACTATAGTAGAATTCCTTGCAGATCGATTTAAATTTTTTGTGAAATTTAAAAGTTAGATTGTTTTGTGAATGTAGTCTAAAAATTAGGAGAAAAGATTAATTTCTCGTCGTACCATTGCAGGTCGAGATTATTGTGGTGGAGATTCTTAGCATATCGAAACATAACTAGAAAGGTTGGAAAAACAACATTTGTGAAAATTGATTTTGCTCTTTGAGATTTTTGATGTTGAACAATTTTAAAGTATTCCGAGAAAACTTTTAAGAAATTTAGTTCTATTTGATCTGTTCGTATTCAATGTGGTGGTTAATTTGATAATTACTGTGGTCGAATTCCGATAGTAAATATGCCAGAGTGGGAGATTATATTACTTATTCCTGGTTGGTGGTGAACTAGAATTTCTCGTCTTGTTTTTACTTCTGGGAATTCTCGTTCACATGGATTTTTTGGAACAAGCTTACGATTGAGTTTTGACAAAATTATACTCGTCCTCTTGACCAGTCGATTTCGGGGTTGATGACAAATGGGTGGATAGTGTCATCGTCAACAGTATCGTCGTTTTGAATCTGTTTTCGTGTGGTGTTGTAACCTTCATTATGTCTTATCGGTTGATTTCAATTGTATATGTATTGTTTTGAATACAAGTACTTTTTATTCCGCGTTTGCCTTTTATGGATGATGCTGTTTTGGATTCTGATTAGGAAAAATATTTTTGATTAATCGCTGGTTTGTTTTGTCATGTAAAAGGTCTCTAAGGTTTTCAAGTTTTTGTATTGTTGTTGGGTCAGATTCCGAAACAACGTATCGCGTTCTGGAAACTATTTTTTTTTCTGCTTTGGTTTTTGAAATTATAACTTTTTTTTTGCTTTTTGATCTGATATATCCTACATTTTGATTGTGTGAGTATTTACGAGATGATATCTTGCTTCTGTAATTAAATCATTTTGAAGAATGATTGTTTGTTTGCTTCTAAACTTCCTCTTAACAATAAGTGTAAGAGTGATTGACGCATAAGTGTAAGAATGACTGAGTGTCAGTTTCTATTTCTTAAAGTGTAAGTTTTTTTGTCAGGTTATCCTAATCCTCGGGGTAGTTTTTTGTGGTAGGACGGGTTGGGTAGAGAGTATAATAATTCCTTAGAATGAATTTTGTTGTTCTCATGTGTAATGTTGTAACTTAATCTTACTTAGTTGGAGATTGATTTGTGATCAAGGTTGGAGAATAGTAAATTAACCCACAAGGTTCAGATATAATCAGAACTCAAAAAGATCGTTAGATACTATTTTAGTTTTCACTAGTTCTAGGATTTACTCTTACCCTGGGTCAAGTAAAAGGTAGAGTTCAAGTGAACGATGATTAATCAAAAACTGAAGTTCTTCAATGTTTAGCCTAATTGAAATAGTTAGTATTTGGAAAATCTTCAGTTAATCCTGGGTCGCAGATAAGCATAGGAAATTGAATCGACACTTGAGGATGTTAGATACTAGTTTTAGGAGGTGGGGGTAAAAAAAAACATTTTAATTGATCCAAGAAAAACTTGATGATCAAATTTTAGATGAATTAACTTAGGGTATAAGTTAAACAAGGATAAGCCTTGATATGAAATTTAATTAAAGGTGTAATGAATTAAAAAATAATTCCAAATTTAATTTTCAAATAAGGTTATTTGTTTTAAATCAATTTGTTTGTTTTAGTTGATGAAGAACAAAAACAGAAAAAGTCCTCGAGAAGCAAAGAACTTTATATTTCTATAAAATTAATCATCTTACTAACTCACTATCTTTCGTTGTGAAAGATACGTCTTTGAAAGAATCTTACTGCTCTATTTTGCAATTCGCTTTTTGAGTAAAAAGGTACTGCATAAATAGTCTTGTAGAGGAATAGTCGTTGTAGGCTGCTTTTTTGTTTCACGATGTAGAAATTCGTCCTGTCGTCCTGGTTGTGACCTGGCGTCAGTCTTATTGTTCGTTTGAATCGATAAAACTTAATGAGACGTGGAAATAAGCTAATGTTATCGTTGATTTGGTTTATCAATTTGTTGAGTGTTTTTGATCTAATTTGTCGACTTAATTTTGGTTTTTGCTATGGTCTGTTTGAGACTCGTTTTGCGCACCAGATGAATTTAAGTCCGGGATGGTTTTCTCATAGAATAGTTTCGGATAGGGCATACCGTTTGTTGGTCACGCTATATTTTTTTCGGCCGGATAGTTTCGTGCAACTTCTTAGTCTAATACCGATTCTTATTTTACTCGTATATTTCTTATTCTCACTAGATCTAGTATATACTGGTATTGTTGCGGGGTTCGAAGCAATAAAGAGCAGCTCTTTGCTAAGTTAAAATTATTCTTCTCTGGCTGAAACTATACATAGTTTCAACCTTACAATATTTTGTGAGTTTTAGTCATGGATCATGATTAAGGTTAAATTTAAGCATATGTCAGTGATACTTATCAAGAATATAATTGTATATAATAAATACTTGTTTTGAACTGGTTCCAAAGGGGGTGGTAGTATAACTTATAATGAGCTTTCGCCAAACCTATGCAAGTTGATTTTTGTCCAACGATTTGTATAAAAATTACGGTAAGGTGAGCCAAGTTATCACAAAACGGCCTGTCGGGGCCGAGCTTACAGTCAAAAAACCTTCAAGATTTGAGCAATTTGAACTGTTTTTTAACGTGATTATGCTCAAACAGCTCAAAAATGTCCAAAGCCTTTCGGAACATTTAAAAAATGAACAAAAAAACCGCTCAACATTCTAAGGTTAAAGAAAAAAACAATTGAACAGAAAAAAGTTGCAACATTTTGCGCATCAAAAGTAGTACTTACATCGCTGTTAGTTATCGTATACGTCATTCTGTTAAAGTCGAAAAAGTCTCCAACTCTCCAGCCAGGAAAAAATGATGTCTGTTTGAACTGAGAACCAGCGTGTCTTCCTTCCAGGTGGGTGGCATTCTTTTTTGTTTGAATATTTTTTCATTACAAAAATAACCGCAAGCACTCATACAGTTAAAAAGTAATTGAACGTTTTTTTTTCTTCAGAAATGTGGCGCGTAGTTTTAAAATAAATTATCGGACCACGTTTCAAATTTCTGACATAGATCTGACCTTGAGACAGTGAAAGGGTGTTGAAATAGCAATTGAATTGTCAAAATTGTATTGAAATGTCAAATAAGATCAATATCACAGGACTGCGTTTTTTCCTTAGAAGTCTATTTTTAGCTAATTTGAAGACACCATCTGAAAAACTTGTCATTCAACAACGATCTGCCTTGATATTTTTTCAGAGAAAAAAACACATAAAACTCCGATAGAATGGCAAACGCAAAACTTCAAAAATTTATTTCAATTTAGGTAAAGTTTGAAGGTCAGATTTAAAAAAAAAACCTAAAATGCTGTCCGATAAATTTGTTAAAAACTGTATTACTGCTGAAATGCTAAAATTGTCATAGTTTGGTTCAAACTGTTGGCAAAAGTAACGTTTGGCTCAAAAAGGAGACTTTCTGGTGCGAATCTGAGAGTATAGCGAGGGGAGCAGGTGGTTTCAAAATTGCTTAAAGTTTTTGTCTAAGTTAATTTAGTTTGCCAAATTGAAGCTCCAAGTTCTTTTCAGCCAAAAAAGAGAGCTAATTCAGTCCCAATATTTTAGAGCCAATATTTTATTAAAAAACACAGTATTTTAGAGCCGCAGCCAATTTTTTGAGAAAATTGTAGCAAAAAGGGGTCACTCCAAATATGACCTTGGAGGTTATTAAGTTTGAGTGTTCCTTGGTTGGCAAAAATGGATTGCCATACAATTTTCATTTATGAAAAAATGCTTATCATACTCTTTCATACAATAAACATTTTTTCCATACTATGAAATTTTGAAACAAGCATTTTTTTCCATACTCTGGAATTAAAGTTTGAGCTTTTTCATCAGTCTTTTTACCCCAAAATTGTATGGAAATAGCATGATAAGCATTTTTTCCATGCTATGAAATTGCATGACAAGCATTTTTTGCATACTATGAAATTATATGATAAGCATTTTTTCCATAAATGAAAAAATAAAAAATTTTTGTTTTGAAATTTTGTGTTTCATCCGAAACAACAACCACAGATTTTTTGTAATCAGAAATTCCAGAGTGTAAATGACAGTTACCACGCAGATGAACTGCATTTGGTGATTTTAGCCATTTAAGAGAATTTCCATTTTCACATGGAATTGTATACCAAAAACGTAATTTGGTTTTCGTTTGAAAACTTTGGTGGTCGCGAAAAAAGGCCAGTTGTTTTTACAAATTTGTTTTTATTTTGGCAAATGAAACGAAAATAATAATAATCGTGTTTACAAGAAAACACTTTGTGATTTTTGGATTTTTTGGGTGAAAACTCATCCTGGACTACGTTATAAGCACGAAAAGCCTATGTTATTTTTTTGAAAAACTTCCCTTAATGACCCGTTTGTCGATATTTTGTATGAGGCTTATCAATGATACATGCTTACAATCTTACTGCCGTTATAGATGCTTCTCATTCAGAAGACGAATGCCACCCAACCCAGAAGTCTAGGCGCGTAATCCACCAGAGTTCTGTTCAGTTTCAGTGCCAATTCAAAAGCTTTGAGGGAATCGTCAAGTTTGTGCTGAAGGCCAGCCCCTTGTTCGTTAATATCTTAGAAAATTAATAGGCTCTTTTCCAAAGTATTTTGTCATTTTGTGGAGCGACGGTAAAAGTGTTACGTCTCAGGCTCTCAATCGAATGTTCTTATGTTCAAGGCCCCACTATGATCCGTGCTCGTTACTTGAGGGTGAAGCAACATTACCCAGCCCAGAAAAATAACCAAAAAATTGCATCTAACCGGTTCTCACGAAGATTTGAGCAGCTCGTATGTTGGTCCTCTACCTTGTGGTTAAATCGTCTCAAAACATTACAACAATACCGTGTCATTACAACCTTTGTCGTCAATTCCTCTACAAATAATTTTGCGAATAATTTTGCAAATAAACAAATGATTCAAGCGCATGTAACTTTTTCAAGTGAATTCTGAGAGCAATGCTCATCAAACTTATTTGACACACCCGTTTCTTTTCAGCGAATTGCTTAAGTGATTTTACGAATTTCGTTAAAATTGACAATGAGAAATTTTTCTCAACTCATGTAAAGTAAACTATATTTTTGTTTGATAATGAACACATTTTAGCGAGCGGCGGATCTAGGAATATCGTAAGAAGGGGGAACTCAAATAAACTGTGCGAATATTTTTGAAACTGAGCGAACTGTTTTTTTTTTTACTTTTTTGCATCATTGTCCCTATTTCTGCCTAGAAATCAAAAATATCGCGCTATTGAATAGAACATTTGTATTATGGAGAAGTTCAATGAGAAACTTTAACTTAATTTGCCTCAAAAAGTTTTAAAATTAATTTAAGTTCAGTTCAGACGGTTTATTCAAGAGAGATCGGACCAAAATACGAGTTGTTCAGCTCTTTACGGATATAGAGATGGCTGCTAAGGGACACGACAAAGATAGCGCTTTTGGGAGCTAAACTTTATTTGAAAATGGCAGATTTAAGGCCCCGTAGACGTGTCCTGCAATATTTTTGGTTATTTATTCTGGGATGGGCATGTTCTCTCACCCTCAAGCAAAATTGTTGGTCCTTGACCCAACGACCATTCGAGCGAGAGGCAGATGCAGCCACTTTATCACCTAACAATTAGGTCCTAAGCAGAAAGCCAAGAAGGGTAAAAGCTGGCGCGGATCTCGTTTTTTTTGGTAAGGGGTCAAATTTCTAAGCGTTTTTCAGCGTAAAGAACCAGCGCCCTGCATTAAAATTAATGGATATCGCTCAAAAAGTTATTTATTTTTATTCTATGAATCAAAGTTAAGGTAAATGGAAAAGAGCCCTTTGAAAGTTATAAATCGGTCCTTTCTCTGGCAAGGGGGGATATCATCGACATTTTCAACTTCTTTTGCTGCAACATCAATAGAATTGGAGAAACTACCGGCGTTTGTTTCATTTGGCATTTGCAAGTTCTTGGTTGTTTTTGAGACTCGCGAAAAATATTCATCGGCTTTAAATACTACAAAATTGCCGCAAAAATAAATGGATTAAATTGTATTCATACCTCACACCAGTGGCGGATTTAGGGGAGGGGGTGAGGGGGCGGACGCTCCTTCCCTCAGGGATTCGACCCCCTCCCGACCCAAAGGGTCCCCCTTTGTACTATTTTGAGAAATCCATATTTGGTGATGGACCCTAAAAATTTTTAATGGCGCCTTGGGCGCGAATATATACTAATTTTGAGGGGAATGAGGGGAGCCCGCGCCGAAAAATCACAATTTTTTAGTCAAAATTTTCCAAAAAGTGCCTATAAATGCTTTTTCTTGGCCTGTTTTTTTTTCAAATATGTTTCCACCGTGCTCAACCAAAATCGGGTATGTTTCTACTTGGAAACAAATTGAGTTATCCAAAATTAAACGCTAAAATTTAAGATTCTGATGCTTTTGAATTTATCTAATGATGCTTTTTTATCAGAACGAAATTTTATCAGAACCCCTAGAAAGAAATAATTCAATGGTTAAGCATATGTAATTTTTGTACCAAGTAACGAATCTCCTCACCCCCTTTGTAAACGGGGGAGGGGGTAGTTAAAGAGATCTGATTATAGTTATATATTAATGTCTTAGTTCTAAATCATGATTGGTTACAGTTATTGGTTCATAGTTTTATATGTAAGCATAAAAAATACAAAAACTTGCTGCTTTGTTCATCCGTACAAGTAAAAAATAGAAAAAACAAGTCGATGTTGGATCGATCATGTACTGCCAGTCCCTGGTACGGGCAGTTTTATTTCCTGTAGATAAATTATCATTATTGTTTTGCTGGAAACGTAAATAATTTTAATCTTTTTTTTGTACCAGTTCTCAATTTTTGATGATATCTTTTTAAAATATGCGTAAGGTCAACTTCAAAAAAAATCTAAAAAATATAGTTGCTTCAATTTTTTGGGATTTTTCTTTGACTTGTTTTTTGGGCCCATCTCTTGATTGTTTTACTGTTCCTTCATTCTTGCTCCAGGAGCGGATCTAGTATTTTCTGGAGGGGGGATTTAAAAAAAAACTTTTTAAGAATGGAAAATTTTTAAGCATGGTCAGCTAAAATGGATATCTCGAAATAGTACAAAATGAGGAACCCTTGGATCAGCCGGCGGTCGAAATCCTGAGGTGGTGAGGGGGGCGATGAACTCAAGAACATCGCGAATAGAAATCACTTTGAATGAATGAAAAACTTGGGAGTGACAGTATCACTACCTTAAAAGAATTAGTTGCATTTTTTGCGAAAAAATTGGGAAGGCTTTGCGCAACAAAAAAAAATTTAAAACGACTGATGGTTTTGGCGTGACTTCGGGGCGACATTTCACGGCCCAAATTGATTGGCCGCAAGTTTAGACAGGCGTCACTTTGTGCGATTGAAATTTTTGTTTTGAGATATTGCTTCTTTCATTTCCCCTCCCGCTCCAATTGAATAACAATTACACTTTTTGGAGGTTGTTACAAAGGGATCAATTGAGCAATCTACATTTCCTACGAATAAGTACAAAAGGGGAAGCACTTGGGTCAGCAAGCGGTCAAATTCCTTAAGTGGAGAGGGGGCAATGAACTCAAGAACGTCGCGACCAGAAATCAGCAAGTTGCGACCGTCTTAACGCTGGCCCTACTTAGCACGGCCCAAAACAAACTTTGCGTGTGCGAGAGGTTGGGCGCAATTTTGCCTACACCATAAGAGATAAGCCGCTGCTTTGAATGAACTAAAAACTTCGCATTGACGTGTTCAGGACCCAAAAGAAATTAGTTGCATTTTTTGCGCAAAAAATGGGGAGGCTTTGCAAAACACAAAAAACTTAAAACGCCACTGATAGTTTTAAAGCGACTTCGGGGCGACATTTCACGGCCCAAATTGATTGGCCGCAAGTTTAGACAGGCGTCACTTTGTGCGATTGAAATTTTTTTTTGAGATATTGCTTCTTTCATTTCCCCTCCCGCTCCAATTGAATAACAATTACACTTTTTGGAGGTTGTTACAAAGGGATCAATTGAGCAATCTACATTTCCTACAAATAAGTACAAAAGGGGAAGCACTTGGGTCAGCAAGCGGTCAAATTCCTTAAGTGGAGAGGGGGCAATGAACTCAAGAACGTCGCGACCAGAAATCAGCAAGTTGCGACCGTCTTAACGCTGGCCCTACTTAGCACGGCCCAAAACAAACTTTGCGTGCGCGAGAGGTTGGGCGCAATTTTGCCTACACCATAAGAGATAAGCCGCTGCTTTGAATGAACGAAAAACGTCGCATTGACGTGTTTAGGACCCAAAAGAAATTAGTTGCATTTTTTGCGCAAAAAATGGGGAGGCTTTGCAAAACACAAAAAACTTAAAACGCCACTGATAGTTTTAAAGCGACTTCGGGGCGACATTTCACGGCCTAAATTGATCAGCCGCAAACTTAGACAGGGGTCACTTTACGCGATTGAAAAAATTCGGAGCGATATTGCGCAAGTCAAAAACTAATGTGCGAAAATGTGCAACATCTCAAATGGGAGCAGGGAGATAGGCAAGTGAGGCAGGCAATTGGTTAACGCGAGTACGAAAGAAATAAAACAGACAAGCGGGTGACAAGTAATTTGCATCACCCCTGCTCTCCTATCCCGCTTCTTGCATTCCCCCTCCCGCTCACAAATGAATAACAATTACAGTTTTGTTGTGTTATCATAAAGGGATCAGTTGAGCAATCTACACTTCCTCTGAAATAGTACAAGGGGGAGAGCCCTTGGGTCAGCAGGTTGTCAAAATTTCTGAGGTGGGGACGGGGGCGATGGACTCAAGAACATAGTGACCACAAATCGGCAAGTTGCGACCATGCTAACTCAAAATCTGGCCCTACTTAGTACAAGCAAAAACAAACTTTGCACGATCGAGTAATTTTGGCTCATAATTGGCTAGCCCATAAGAGATAAATTGCGACTTTGAATGAGCAAAAAACTTGGTTCACGAACCAAAATAAATTAGTTGCTTTTTTTCCGCAAAAAATGGGGAGGCTTTGCGCAACACAAAAAAATGAAACGCGAATAATAGTTTTGGCGCGACTTCGGGCGACATTTTGCGACCCATATTGATCAGCCGTAGTTTTGGACAGGGGTCAATTTGCTTGATTGGAAAATTTCGGAGCGATAATGCGCAATTCAAAAACATTGAGTCACTGATTGTGCAAATTCATGTGGGAAAGTGTGCAGCATCTCAAATCGGAGCAGGGAGATAGGCAAGTGGAGGCAAGGAATTGGTTAAGATGGGGACGAAGGTAATTATAGAGTCAAAAGGGGGACGAATATTTTGCTTCACCCCTGCTCTCCTATCCCGCTTCTTTCATTCCCCCTCCCGCTCACATTTGAGTAACAATTACAGCCCCTCCCCCGTAAAGGCCAATTGAGATATCTTCCCCCTCCCCCAAGCAACAATAAAACGCATGAAAAAGACGTCAGCAGACGCAATAACTGGTTGTGTGTTCGAAGCACGCAATCAATTGACCGACTGAAGTTTATTTTACATGAGTAGCGAGAAAGTTTTCGAAAAATAAAAAATAGACATAAAATAAAGTTTTTGCAAATTTTCATTGGAGCGGCCATTTCTTCATCGAGGAAAGAACTTACCTAGTGCTTTAGCCTTGTATTTGAATATCAAAAACGTTTCTTCGCAGCCACTTCATTTCTTTACGCGTTAGTTTTTTTTTCATCTAGGACAAAAAAGTCGCTTCATGTGCCCCAGTTTTATTGCTTTTTTTCAATCTATAAGTAATTTTTGAGCTTTGATATGATTGTTCGCTGGAAAATCTAGTAAATGATATCATATCATTCAAACTACTTTCAAGCGGTTATAAACAGGGGCGGATTTAGGGGGGGGCGGGGGGGGGGGTATGCGGACGCCCCCCCCCCCCTCAGGGATTCGACCCCCTGCCGACCCAAAGGGTCCCCCCTTTGATACTTTTTTCAGAAATCCATTTTTGGCCAACCGACCCTAAAATTTTTCTAAAGGCACCTTTGGCGCCAAGGTATACTAACTTTGAGGGGGAGCGCGCGCCAAAAAAAAGCGATTTTTTTTGTCAACATTTTTCAAAAAGTGCCCAAAAACGGCTTTTTTGACTGTTTTTCAAAAATTCGCCTGCGGCGCAGAAAGTTTTGCCAAAATAGGGGCAAACACAGTGCTTTGGGAGAGCTCAAAAAATCTATTTGGTCGACCTAAAAAAAAAAGGTCGTCAAAATTTTCGAATTTTTTTTGAAAATCCGCCCCCCTCGAGAAAATCCTAGATCCGCCCCTGGTTATAAACATGTCTCAAGTACCTATTGAGTTATCTCATCCCTATCCCCATTCGAGAATGGGGGGGGGGGGTAGGGGGGGGGAGGAGGGTAGATTGCTCAATTGATCCTCATTAAGTATTATTTCACTCTAATTAATTAGAATGAAATATTCTGAACACATTTTTCTTCATACTTTCGCAAATAAAAACGAACTTAGTTACACTGAAAATCGAAACTTTAAAACGTGTGCTCGGGGGAGGGGGGTATGAAAATATGAGAAAAAAACTTCGGCTGCTCTTAAAAATTCCGCATTAAAAACTACGGGCAGTGTTTTAAGTAAATCGTCGGAAAGGTTTGTTTCAACATTGCATCAAACGGTTCTTTTTCCTCCTTCCCCAAATAATTTTAATTGTAGTGAGAAGGGAAAGAAAAAGAGCTTATTAAACCATGTTTTTTTGTCACAGAAACTTGTTGAAGTCAACAATCAGCGAAAATTAACATGGCTAAAAAATTGCTTTTTAGTCACCAGAAAATAAAAAAAGAATATAAGCTAGTAGCTTAATTTTGCGTTATTCTACTCATGCTCATGCTCTTATGCTTTCTAAGGTCGTTGCAGCAGTATTGAGATATTGAGGCTATTGAGTTATGACCGAGTTGTTTAACTCATAGAGTAATTTCGGATAGGGTACACCGTCTGCTCGTCACGCTATCTTATTTTCGGCCGGATAGATTCGTGCAACTTCTTAGTCTAATACCGATCCTAATCTTACTCTTATACTATCTAGTCTCAGGTTGTTTAACTAGTCTCTGCTAGGCTCAATAGATCTAGGGTATACTGGTTTATTGCGGCTGCTGAAGTGCTCGGGAGAGTCCAACTAATTTCTAAGTTAAATTCAAATCTCTCTGGTGCTGAAATTACAAGTAACTTCAGCACTTACAAATAAGTGGGTTGTTAGTTAGATGGATCATGATTGGTTAATATTAAATACTTTACATTGGTAAAATATCTAAATTATCCAATCATAAAATGTAGTTTAGATCAGGTTCCACCCATCCGGGTTTTACAGAGTTTTTTAGAATAGTTCTTCTGCAATTCGAAGGATGGATGATGGACGTTGGTGTTTGGCGAACATCTTACTTCTTCTGTTTCCTTTTTGTTAAAGAAGTTCCAGGAAGCTGGAGTTAGAGACATAAGACGTTGTGTCTTCTAGTGACAACGACTAAGTCTTCGCAACAAACTCAAATCTGATTTCAGAATGGTTGGCTATGTCAGGTTTTTCTGTTCTGCGTGGAGAACTTCTTTTGTGTCTGATCTAGTTTGGGAATGGCGTGGAGATTGTGCGTGGAGGGGATGCCTGGTTACTCGGATCTGTACGTATACTTGAACATCGAGGTGGTCATTGGTCTAGTTCAATGAAGTCCTTTTCTGCGAAGTCAAGTCGTACTCTAAATCCTTTGAGTTGTGATTGTGAGTGGCATATCGATTGTGGTTGGTCATTCTCTCTCGAGTGTAGTGGGGTCGTTTTGTCTTTAGATGTTCGTCCTTGGTGTTGTATTCTGATCTATGTATTGCATAATGTAATTTACATTTTATAAAACATTTATTAGTTTAATATTTTTTAATTATGATTTTAGTTAGTTGTTTTCACAAAAGCTTTTTGTTTTAGTTCGGTTATTTTGAAGAGTTACTCACACTTGAGTAGCTCTTATTAAAAATAGAGGTGTGGTCACAAAGCGTGGATGTAGCACGGTGGGTTAGGCCGGCTATAGAGCATGCTCAGGACGTCCTTCCTGGTGGGTTAGGCCAGGAGTGGGAGTATGATTTCATGCGGTTTTTGTGAGGGGTCCTGTTATGTGACAACGTTTTATGTTGGGTTTGTTGTGGTTTTTCTTATGTCTTGTTGGTTATGTCCTTTTTCCAAAAAGCAAATTGTTCGTGGTATGGGTTTGTCTTTCGACTTTTTTGTGTTTTATTATTTCTTTCTTAGACTTTATAATAGTCTTCAAAAGAATAAATTATCCAGTTTTAAACTGGGTTAATCCGGTTTGGGTACCGTTGGTTTCCTTTTCTTAGTCATGCTGTTATTCTATGATTTGTGGTATTTAGTAAGCTGCGTTGGTTAGTTTTGTTTAGTATATGATTCCTTTCCAACCGGGTTAAAGGAAAGTTTGAAACATGTTATTATATGTTAGAGTTGTTGAGTGTGAAAACTTGAAATTGAAATTCATTATTTTAAACAATTCTTCGTGGGCGAGCTGTGCGAGTGTGGATAGAATTTCTGTGCGAATAAATGAGAATATCAAAAGGTTAGTACTGCATTTGCATTTTATTAATTTACTGCATAGGATTTGGAAATTTACTGCTAGTTATGGGGGAATTTTAAGTTACAAATTTTCATCATAATTAGATTTACTGCTTGTGGGGAAAATTTTAGAAATGAATTTATTGCATTGGTATTAAATTTATAAATCTATAAGTGTAAGAGATTAATAGAATTTTTGAAATCTATTTGATGAAATTTGCGATTTTTATTTGTCTTTTGTGGTTTTTGTAGGTGATCGTCGGATGAAGGCTAAAAATCTAAAGAAAACATGAATAAAGTATGGTGAGTTTTTTAATATTTCAATTAGTTAGTTATATTCATTTAATTCATACTTACCTGTTAGTCGTCGGGGAAAAAACCGTGGGGGAAGATGTCGTGAATTAGTTCTGAAGTTGTTAGTAGTTTAGCTAAGATGCGGATGATATTTTTAGTCTGAAGCAGTGGCCAAAGCAATTGGAGTGCCTTGATAGTGGTTAGTTCTTCAGTGCCAACTGCAAACTCATAAGGTGTGTTTTGGATTAGATTATATAATTTGTGATTGAATTTAGTGTTGTGGATGAATTCTAAAATTGGGATTTCTATGGGTTGTACAAACTCGTGCGGGATAAGGAAGGGTCGGGATTCTTTGGCGTTGAAGGTCTTGGTGATGGGACAGAAGATGTACATTTGGGTTATGGGATCATAATTGCGAAGAATACCATGAAGGTTAGTATCTTTAATGCAATATGTGAAATTTAGGAAAAATGGTGAAGTGTATTTGGAATTAAGGAATTGAAAACGATGGTGTGGTTGTCTAGAGGGTGTGTGTAGGTCAAAGTGATTTTGGATGAAGCGATAATAACTATATGTGTGGGTTTGTTTAGTGCGTTCTTTAAAACTTTCGTATGCTTGTGTGTCTGTTAGTGCTTCTGAAATAATGTGATCAAACTTTCGGTCGAAGATGTTTAGTGTAAATATATATGGTGTCTTGATGAAAAATTTCTCGGTAATTTGTGGATTAGCGAAGCGATCGTCGTCTAAGAATTGATCTTGGTTAGCTCTGATGATGTTGTGATCATAGTATTCGAGTGTATATTCGTTAGCTCTAGGTGCAGTGTGTGTTTTTAGTGATTTTTTATATCCAACGTAAGTAAATTGTCTAGCGGTTAGTGGTGTAGTGAGTCGATATAGCATGTCCGTATTTCGCTCTATATCGATGTGAGTGTTAGATAAAGGTAAGCAAAGAGGGTTAGTAAAATGATAATATGAGGTCCAAGAGAGAGTGGGCATTAAAACGTATTCATCTACAAAGTTGCGTGTTTCGTTAGTGTCGTGGGGGGTGTTTAAGGTGTATTGTGGGAATGAGGGTAAGGTGATGGCTAAAAATTCTTTTGTGTTAGTATGCTTGGGGTGGTTGATGTATTCACGGGCTGTTCCTGGTTTTGCTGGGAAAGGATGGTTGGGGAACTTTCTTTTAAAAGTGCGGTAAGCTCTATTAGTGTTGAGTGAAGATTCAGTTGATGTGGATGATGGTGCTAATGATTCAGTATAATTTGAAGAGGGTGTAGGGGTAGGGGGGTTGGATGAATTTATTGTGGAGGAGATTTGGTTTATGGTTGGGGTATTAAGGTGGTAGGGTTGTTGTTGAAGGGTAATAAAATTATCTAGCTCTGGGGAGATTCGGGGGGTGTCTGGAGAATGAGATGATTGGTCAGAATGGTATGAGGAGTAGGTTGGGGTAACTTGGGAAGCATAAGAGGGTGTGGGAGTGATTGGGTCAGGGTTATTGGATAATATGGGTTGAAAAGGGGGTTGAGAAAAATTAGAAGAGTTATGAAAATTATTGGATGGGGATGGTTCTGAGTCGGCAAATTCATCGGGGGTTTCAATATTTGGGTTATTGAGTTGTGAGATGGAATATAAAACTGAGATGTGTGTATTAGTGTCGGAATTCATGCCTGATGTTACATTACTAGATGAAAAATCGGGTGGCGGAAAAGCAAAAAGTGGTATTATTGGGATTGGAGAGGTAAGATTGGTTGGGTGGGAATTTGATCGGTGTAGTGATCCAAGTTGGCGGCTCATCGTGGGCTAAAAAAATGATTATTTTGAGACTGAAAAGCGGTGGTATGGGGTTGTTCAATAATTTGTTCATAAGTATTATCATCTTGTGACTGGTGTGTCATTATATGTTGGATGGGACTTTGTGATGTGGTGAGTCGAAAATTTGGATTATGTGTGATGGCTAAATTTCGAAAATTTCGTGGGACTAGGGATAGTGGATGGTTATTTGGTAGGGCTGGTAATTGTGGTGCCGTTGGCGTTATGTCTACATTGTTATGTTCTTCGTCGTATGTATTTTGTCGTGTTGCTATTTTTGTGTTATATTCTTTTATTTGTGCGTCTAAAAGAATTTTGTTTATAGATGTAGAAAAGATTCCAAAAAATCCTGCAAAGAGTATGCGTGCTACGCTTGCTTGTCTGTTTACTTGTGTGTGTATAGCACGTGTGTTGTAGATTCCTTTTAAAAGTGAGAAAAGAAATCCAATAAAGTTAAACATTGCGTATAAAATAGTCAATTTTTCTAAGATGTAGTAGGGCCATCCTAGAAAATCGAGGATCTCATTTTTGAGTGTAACAAAGCTAAAAATGTTAATTGGTGATATATCTTGGGGACGGTATTTTTCACCGTTTAGATATATATAATCTTTAATGTCTTTAAAATATCCGCTATAGTCTTGCGTGTAGATATCGGCAAATCCTGCGGTTTCTGCAAGTTTGCGTAAATTTTGGTCTATTGATTGTCTTTGTATAGTGTCCATTTGTGTTAATAATTCTTGGAATTGTTGTGTTCTAATATGATGTTGAATATCTGATTTTGAATAGATTCCTATTGATTGTAAGTCTATATTTGGGTTTCGAGCAATAGCGCGAATGCTTTCTGGTGAAAATTTTTTTGAGTGATTGCATTAATGTGGGATATGGAGTGAGAAGATAATATTTATTTTCATCAGGGTTTAGTTGTACTACATTGTGGCTGTTTTCTGATCCACATGGGACTGCGGTATCCCAGAAATAGGTTCTTCGTGAAAGTGTATCCACGAAATGTACTTTATTCTTATAAAAGATAGGGATTCTTTTATAACATCTTTTATCTTCAAAAACGTATAGTGGTGATATTTTTTTAGTACAAGTATAAAACCATAAGATGTTTCCTTCATAGTCTAAAAAATTTGATCTATTTCCAGATAATAAGTATCCTGCATAGGGTATTTTTAATACTGCTAGTGCAAGTGATTGTAATATTTGTGTTCGTTCTAATTCGCATAGTTGGTGTAGTGTTTCTAATTCGGAGAGTGACATTTCTTGAAAAATTCGGCTAATTGTATAATCTAGTTTCATATCTAAATGAATATCATAGTGGATATTACCGAAATATGTAGTATTCATTAGTGATAATTCTTGTAAGCGTGTGCTTCTGGTGTCATGGGGTTTTAGATGTCCACCAGGTTGTCCGTTGCTTTTTTCAAAATTAACTGGTATATAGGATGTTCCTTCGTTTAGAGGATGACCTGTGGCATATGGGTCGATTTTTACTTTTCCAGTGGTCATGTCGAATCCTTTTTCGTATTCAACTAATATTTCAGAGTATTGTGTTCTGTGAAGTGGATTCCTGTATTTACATGCAAGTTCTGTTTCTTGATATATTTGAAAACGTGTCAATTTATTTTCTATATTGTCTATGTTTCTAAAATTAGAACTTAGTTTTCGTGATGGATGGACTTGTTCATATGGAATTGATTGTATAAAATATTTTTCGTGAAATTTTATCATACGAGCGTGTATTTTTGCTACTTGAAATGTTGTACATGTATCTTCGGGGAACCAAACAATGGTTGCTTGTGTTCTCGTTGTAGGGTCGCAATAACCTTGATCATTTTTACAAGGTAATCGGATTCCTTGATAGATCATTGTATTATCTGATAAATCTCGTGTTAGTTGTATTTTTTCGAGTTGTATTTTCCAATCGAAAAACATTATTTCTTGGTATCCTTTATTTTTTGTGTCTGCTTTGCAGTTTGATGGGTTATTTATACCAATGTGTGGTATCCAATGTTTATCGTGTAGGTCATAGGTTAATCGTCCGTGTGCGCCGTTATACGGGTATTTTTCGTCTAGTTTTATATGTCCTTGGTGTCTTTCAAGTTGTGATTGATGTACAGAGTCTGGAAAAACTTGAAAATTAACTAACTTTCTTTGGGAGTTTTTATTTTGTGTGATGTTTAGTCTAAGTAATTCATTTTTACATTCGTCGGGATTGAGATGTAAAAGACGTTCTATATTACTTTGATAGAATGATTCATGGTCAAGTCGGTTTTTGTTTCCGTTCGAGACTTGTGAACAATGTACTTTCTTTTCGGAAAATGTTGCTGTGAATTTATAACCTGTAACTGTTGTTGCTCGGGCTTTTGAATAGAGTGTTGCTATTACATCTGTGGTTTCTATAGCTTGTGGTTCTGTTTCACATTGTGATACTTGATTTATTGCATATTTATGTAGTGTTTTTTGTTCATTTTCTTCACAATCGTAATGTGTTACTAATAAATCTTGTGGTCCTGTACGAGGAGAAGGGTTTATGTTTTGATTTGAGATTACTAGAAAAAGGAGTTGGAGAAAAATTAATAATTTTAGAATATACATGTGTATGATAATCCTGAGTACGGATTATAAAATGTAATGTAGCCAATTGTGTTTTTGGTATATCTGTCGTATTTGTATATTACTTCAGTAGTTATAAACGGTGGTGGTAGTGATTGAGCTGTTATGTTAGGTGGATTTAATGGGTAGGGATGTTGGGTAATATTATTTAACTTAACTGTGATTTCAAATTTTAATTGTAAACTGTTTTGTTGGAGTATTTGAATATTGTGATCACGGATATCGTTGTGAATATCTTGGCGATATTGTAATCTATTAAGTGCCCAGTTATGAAGGCGGTTACTTTCTTGATGTTGTCCAAATAATGGTGGAGGTGCTGTAAATGTATTCCAATCTAATCTTAAAGGAATATTTATTGATGATTGTTCTCGATATCTGGCGTCGAGATTATTTGGAAAATTTAAGTTAAAAGGTGGTGGTGAAATCTGGCTTATTGATGGTGTTGATGGTAGTGATAATGTTTCTGGTAGTGATGAGGATGTTGTTGTATCCGTAGAAATATCTATGGGGTCATTGACTAAATTTGGTTCACCTTGTGTAAATGAATGTGTAGTCCAATATGGAAATCGTGATGTTTGGTTTGTGGGGTTGAAAGGATTTTCACGTATTTGCTCAGATGTTGGTGTTGAACCTAAGTAATCTGATGGTAGGCTTGAGGTGCTACGTTGTGAAAGAAGTGTAGGGGTTTCTGGTAATATACCAATGGGATTTTCTGGAGTGTTTTGTGATGGGGATTGAGGTATATCAAAATGAACTCGGGGAGTTTGAAGATTTCTGTTTCGTCGAGGATGTATAATTTGTCTATTTATTTCGACTGTATTTTGGTTTTGACTAGAATTTCTTATTCTACTTAGTTCTTGTGGTAGTGTTGGGTATAGGTTATATGTTGGTTCGCTTAAAGGTGCTTGTCGTTGAACTGGTTCTAGTGGTTCTGACAAACGAGCATGTCGTTCTTCAAAAGTATATGGATTGTCTTGAAAAGAAATTCGTGTAGATGTTTGAGGATTTTGAGTAGTTGAAGGTGGTGTTTGGTTATCTTGGGATGATGTCGGTGAAGACTGATTCTGTGACTGTTGGGTAGCAATTTTTGATGGATTTTTGAATTGTTACTTTAGTGGGAAGGTTTATGTTTATTATAGTATTCTTCCAAAAAAAGAATTAGAAGGATTGTTGCTAGGGCAAATGTGAAGATTGCTTTCTTTATACATTTACATATTGTCAAAATGAGGGATGATAAGAATGTTATGAAAATTACAAACAATAAAAAAATATCGGTTCTACTGAAAATTGTTCGTATCATTTAGACAAGTTGTATAAATCGTACCTGTGGATATAATCAAGGGTTTTGGAAAGTTGGAGGAATAGTTCGAGTATAGTGTAGAAAATTAAAAAAATGTTACAAAAAATGATTAGGATTATTAGAAAAGATTCAAGTATATCAAAAAGAAATATTATAAAGGTTTCAAGTATTGTAAAAAAATGTTTAAGATTTATGAGTATTTGAGTAACTGATTGAGAGAAGAGCATTTAAGAAATGATCTCTTGGTCGAATATTTTTTTTCTGTTCGAGGCGATTTTCTAGTGTGGTCGGATTATTTATTAGTTTTTTGACAAGTGGGTTGAGTTTTGTAAAAAATTGTTGGGGGCAATTTTCATGGTGACTGGGAGGTCGTCTTTTTCTTTATTTTTGTTTGTCAAATGATCCGGGGTATGGTGAGATTTTTATACTTTAGGCTAATTAAAATGTTCATTTTGTTACTTTAGGCTAAGTTAACAAATTTGCTTTGGGGGTATTCGTGGTCTGAGTTGGGGAAATATTGTTGATCTTTGGGTTATTAGATAAGGGAGGGGTACGGTATTATGGTGATATTTATTTTAGTTGTCAAGTTGGAGTGGTTTGCTTATTTTTGACCTGGAGGTCGTAAAGTTATAGTTATAGATGTGCCTGGAGTTCTATATGATTCGTCTAATTGGTCTTAGTTTGAGTTAGAGAAAATGACGGATTGGATGAATCCTATTGGTTTATTTTGAACTAGAATTATTACGTACTTGTCAGCATGTTATTTTGAAAAATGTAAATGAAAAATGTTTTGAAGGTTTCAAGATAGTGAAGTATAATTTTAAAATTACTTTTGAAATTCCACTTTCTTTAAAATTTTAGATTGGGGGATGAATATTTTATAGTTTTTACGTGGTTGATTTCGGAGTCTTGTTGTTTTTCTATTTTCTGATTTGTCGATTTGTTCTTGGGGTATTATTTGTTCGGTCATTTTTCTATTTTTTCTTTGTTTTGGGGATTCTTTATGGTTTTGTGTATTGTTTTTGGTGGCGATTGGTTTTGTGTTTTGATTTTCGGTGGGGTTATCATTTTGTTCTGTGTTTTTCAGATGTGGTTCATTTTGAATGATTTTTAATCCTGTGAAAGAATATAATTGAGTTAATTCGCGGAGTGCGTATTCTTTTGGGTAATAAGGTAATAGGTTGTTTCGATGTTGAACGATTTCTTTTTTGTTTGAGTCGGTAATTTTATATGTGACCTCAGTGGGTCTTGCAATTATTTGGTATGGTCCTTTTCGAAGGGGTTGTAATTTTTTAGAAATTCCCTTTTGAGTATTAAAATTAGGTATTAAAACAAATGTTCCAATTTTTAAATCGGAGGCTGGTGTAAAACGTGAATTGATTTGTTCATTAATGTTTTGTCTTTGTAATAACTTTTTTGTTATTTTTTGATAAATTTCATTGTGTTTTTTATCTCTATTTAGAATCCATTCGGTGTGTGTACCGGAGGCTAGTTTAAGAATTTGTGGGTGATGAAAATGATCTTCATCGTGTGTATGTAAAGGTAGGTTATAACAAGTTGAGTCTTTATTTGGTTGACAATAACCTTGTGCGTTTTTATGAGAATTTGCTGTAAACATTATTGGTTTGCGTGGCTTTTGGTTAAAAACCATTTCGTATGGTGATATTCCTAAAGTTGTCGTAATTTGTGAATTATATGCTAAGGGAAATAATTTTACATCTGCTGACCATTCGGTATATTTTGTATCATTTCCGTTGATGATACATCTAAGATATTCTTGTAATGAACGGTTCATACCTTCGACTAAGCCGTTTGTCCAAGGTGCATGAGATGTACGTGGTTTGTGTTTAATGTTATATAAATGACATAGTGTGATAATTTCATTATTTATGAATTCTGTACCGTTGTCTGTAACTAAAATTTCTGGTAGTCCGAATTTTGCTATCCAGTGTTCATAGAGTGTTGTGTAAGCGTAATAAGCGTTACAATGTGGTACTGGGTTAAGTGCTACATAATGTGTAAATGCGTCAACAATTACCATAATGTAGGAGTTTCCTTCGGATGAGGGTGAAATTGGTCCTTTGGTATCAAATGAGATACGATGGTTAAAGTACAAGCTTTGTCCTTTAAAATCTTGTTTTTGTGCTATTTGTTTTTGATTTGGGTAAGGTTTATTTAGTTGACATACTATACAGTCATTGCATAGTACTTTTATCCAAATTGGTGCATTTGGGAAATAAAAGTTTTGTATAAAATTTGAATATGTTTTCTCTGATCCAGAGTGTCCTTTAATATTTTGTGTATGTGAAATATTAAAAGCTATAAGAATCATACTTAAAGGGAGACATGGAACTGTAGATTCATTTAATTTGTATTCTAGAAGGTCTGTGTTTTCGTTAATTGTTGTATTATTGAATTTTCGAAAATATCGGAGGAGTGTTTTGTTTCCTAGAATGGTTGAATCTGCCTTGACAGGTTTAGTTTTATATTTGTGCCATGATTTTAGTTGTCTAATTATCGGGTCAAGATTTTGATATTGTTTCAGTGTTGAAATTGTAATTGTTTCTGTTGGAGGGAGAAAAATGTTTTCAATTTCGAATTTAGATAAGGGTATTGTATCAAGTGGGTCGTGAAGGTCAAAAACTTGATTTATTGTGTATTTTGAATCATTTGTGTGTGGTCCTGATAAATTTATTTTATCAGTTAAATCTTCTTTTTCAATTAGTGGAAAATGGTCTTTTTTAGGCGGGTGTTGTTTTGTTCGTTTTTGTTGGGTGTTATTTTTTATCCATTGAGAATATGGGATTGGTTTGAAAGTTGATGTTCCAAGTAAATCAACTTCATAATGATTATTTTGACAATCTAAATAAAGTGGGAAATGTTGTAAACTATTTATTTGTGATTGTTCAATATCAGTTTTTACTGCATATTTGCATTCCAATCGGGGTGATGTTTCGTTTTCTGCAAGGTAGAATTTTATGTTTTTGGGTATTTCAACTGTTGTTTTTCGTGTAAGTAATTCAGGTGGTGTATTTCGACTTAAGGTGTCTGGTAATGCAAGTTTTTTTCCTGCAGTCCAAACTATATGTAAGTTTGGAAATTTCATTAGAATTAGTTGAAATCTGTAAACTCGGTGGTTTGGGTTAGATTTTTGTGTAAAGAGAAAGATGATTGGTTTATGGTCTGTGAATAGAACTGTTGGATGTTTTGATCCAAGTATCAGAAATTCATATTCTGTCAGTGTATATATTATGGCTGTACATTCTCTCATTAGAGTTGAGAGTCGTAGCTCTGCTTGAGTGAATAATCGAGAATTTGCTGATATGAGGTTCATTTTATTTGTACCATTATGTGATTGTAATAGTGCTGCACCGATGCCAAAGTTCGAAGCATCGCACATTGCATAAAATGGTTGATTTGAATCTGGAATTGTGTTTGAAATTTGTTCAGTTAAAAGTTTCTTTATTTCTTCAAATCGTGTTTGATGTTCTGTGTTCCATTCAAAATTATTTTGTTGTCTAAGGATGTTATAAAATGGTCGTAGATATAATTGCATTTTATAAACATATTTACTTAAAAAGTTTAACATTCCAAGAAATTCTTGGATTTTCTTTTTATTTGTTGGTGGTTGAAGTTTTTGAATAGCGTCAATGCGTGATTTCAATGGAGTGATTGTTTTTCTTTCTATATTATGTCCTAAGAATTTAACTCTTGTCAAAAAGAAGTGTGATTTATCGGGGGCGGCCTTCAGATTTTCGTTCTGAAGTATTTGGTGATATTTTTCTAAAACATTGAACATTTCGTCTTTTGTTTGTGATTGCATAAAAACATCGTCTAAATAGGTGATTGCGTTTTTCTTGAGTATTAGTGGTCTAAAAATTTTGCTCATAAAAGCTGAAAATGCTGCTGGTCCTATGGATATTCCATAGAATAAGCGGTTGAATTCATATTGTTGGTTTCCGATAACAAATTGTGTTAAACGTCGTGATTGTTCATCTAGTGGCATTTGATTGTATGCACTATTCATATCGGCGGTTGTAAAGTATTTGCCGTTTATTTTTGTTAAAATAACTTGTATTGGTTCAATGGGCCAATTACATTTTGATTCATCTATAAGTGAATTGAGGTATCTAGCATCGAGAACGATTTTCAATGATTCTCCTTTAGCTAGAATGATAACAGGGTTGATAAATGTGTTGCCTTTTGGTTGTTCTTCTTTATTAACTGGTGATATAATGTTGTATTGTTCTAAAATATCGAGTAATCTGTTCACTTTATCATGTAAGTGAATTGGTACTTTACTTGCTCTCTGTTTTTTGAAAACTGCGTCTGGTTTTAACGGGAGATGTAGTGATGAACTGATTTTTCCAACATCGAATTTTGATGTTGCATAGACTGATGAATATTTAATTAGTTGTTTGGCTAATTTTTCGAATTCGTCTTGTGTTATTTGTGAATGTTGGAAATTAAACATTGTTAAAAATTTTTGTTGGTCCTCTGTGTAGTTACTTATGTTGAATGTAGGTTTGAAATATGGAGTTTTTGTGAAATAATCCGTATTTCTGTTTTCGTTACTTATTATATTATTTATAGATAATTCTTCATTAAGAATTGTAGATTGGCAAATATCTAGTAATTGGAGTATATTATTTACGCGATAGGCTTTTTCGTGTATTGGTGATATTGTAGCGTTGGTTTCACAATATCCTAAAAGTCCTAAAGGTAATGTTACTTGGTAAGGTGTGTTGTTATAGACATGTAAGGAGATGATATCGGAATTCGAATTTTTCAAATATTTTATGGATGAGATTGTGATTTTGAAAAATTTGTGAATAGGTTTGAATTCAAATTCTGACATATAAAATTTTTGTTTGTTTTGTTCTTTATCATATTGGTGAACTTGTTTGATTGAAAAATTATAGATATTTCCTGATAGTGGTTTTAGGTGTTTTCTTTGTTGGTTAAATATCGGGTAGAATTTTGAAAAGAATGGTGGTTGTTTATTTAATCTTTGAAAAAATGTTAAGGATGTTTCTTTTGTTTTTGTATATTTATCTTTGATTAATATTTTACTATTTAGTATGTTAATTGTTGGTATATACTTCGAAATAAATGGTATTCCAATGATATTATATTTAATGTCAGTGATATGGAATATTTGTTTAAATGGCTTATTTAAAATTTTGCTTTGTTCCATTGTTCTGGTGGGGAGGAGAAATAATTGGATTTTTCCGTAGTTTATCAATGTTGATCCTTGTGCTGTTGCTAGTTTGCTGGAGGTTTCAAGAGGTGTTAGCTTTGGGTGTAAGGTTTTTATTTCATTCCATGTGGGGATGTTTATTATGTTTGATTCTGCTCCTGAATCAATTAAAAAATCTATTTCAAGGTCTGGTGGTTGAAATTCTTTATTTCTTGGGCTTTCTAAGAGAAATGGTATTGTCCAAATTTTTTCTTTGGGTTGTTCTTTTTGTATATTTTGATAAATGTGGTTTGTATTCAAGCATTTTGTTTTGGTATTTTTATTGGTTTGATTTGTAGTGTTAATCTCATTTGTTTCTTGTGTCGTTGGTGTGGAATTTATGGGTGTAGTGTAATAATTTTGAAGAAATTCTGATTGATTTTCATATATGTGTGATGGAAAGGGTTGTTCATATATGACAGATTCAAAGTCATTTTCGACTTTTATCATATTGATAGAAAGAGTGTTTTCAGTATCACTTTCTGAATCTGATGATGTACAGTTTATTTGATTGAGTTGTAACGTATCAGTTACTGTGTCATCAATACCTGGAGGGTCTGATGTTGTTTCTGGATTAGATTGTACTTGATTGATTTGTCTTTGATGTTTAGGTGTACTACTTCTGTGGCGATTATTAGAATTATTATAGTTATTATTATTCCGGTGTGGTGATTGGGAATAATTTCTATAACGATTATTATAACTTGAGTGTCGATTTTGTGAATTATTTCGCGATCTGTTTTGATAATTGTTGTTTGGTCTGTTATAGTTCGATCTATTATATGAGTTATTCCTTGAT
Organism: Symsagittifera roscoffensis; assembly: GCF_963678635.1. NCBI lineage: Eukaryota > Metazoa > Xenacoelomorpha > Acoela > Convolutidae > Symsagittifera > Symsagittifera roscoffensis. The sequence goes on along the minus strand of NC_087068.1, from coordinate 28,801,492 downwards.
CGATTGTTCGGGTAATTCTGGTTTCGGTTGTTTGAATAACTTCTATTTCGATTATAGGAGTAGTTTCTATTCCTATTGTATGATGAATTTCGTGATTGGTTGTTTGGATAGTAGTTATTTCTTGATTGGGAATTAGATCTAGAAACAAATCGTTGTGTATTTGAATTTGATCTGGAGTAGTTACTTCTACTATTTGGTCTATTGTAGTGATTTTGTGATGAATTTTGTGTATTTCTTCGTTCTGGCGATCTTCCTCTATAACTTGAGTTATATGGTGATTGATTTCTTGTATAATTTGTATTGTTTGGGAGTGGTTTTCCTGAACTGTTGTTGCTGTGGACTGTTTTGTTCGGTAGATTTTGATCTTTTTTCATGTATTGATAGAATGATTTATTTGGTTCTTTATATTTTTGAGGTTTATTTTGATTGTCTTGCTGTTTTTGTCTACATTCGGAAATACTATGTCCGTATCGTCGGCAATAATTACACCATTTTTTGAAAGATGGTTTGCCTTTAAAGTTCGGGTTCTTTTCGTAAATATTGAGTATTTCAGTGATTTTTTCAACGAGGTCTGTCTCTGATTCCTGTATATTATTAATATTAGTGGGAGTCGTTTCAATTCTATTAACGTATTGTAATTTCAGATTTTCCGTTTCTTCTAGTTTCATCGTGATTTCTGCTTGTTCTAATTTGTCTACTAGTTTTCGAAAATCTAAATCGGGTTCTCGAATTGAAGAAGGATGGGATGCTCTCTTTTTTATTGCTATTTTCCTTAATTGTGGTGTTAAGGTCATCATTAAGATTTCTGTCATCTTTGTGTTTTTATAGTCATGTGTATTTAATGAATATGCTTTTCGAACTAGTGTTTTGATTCGTACTGCTATTTGCTTGATGGTTTCGTTTGGTAATCTGCGAATTTCATTACATAAAACTCTTTGTTGTTGTTTGTTTCTTTCGGAGTCAAACATTTTTGAAAATTCTTGTGTAAATCTTTTCCAATTTGATTTTATTTCTAGAGGTAGTACTGAAAACCATTTTTGGGCTGCGCCATCTAAGGTTGTTTGTATTAACGCTGTGCGTCGATGTATCCAATTTTGATGTAGTGGCGTATTAATTGGTTCAGGTCCAATATTTAAAATCAGGTTTGCTGTTACTGCATTTAAATAATCTTCTACAGAATATTCAGGGTCTGTTCCTGTGAAAACCATTAAAGGTTTGTTTGATGTTATTGATGATCCACCCATAAGGTATGGATTCATTGTCATTTGTAATGATTCTGCTGCATTTGGCATTTGAGAAAAATTCGAAAGTTGGTTTCTTGTTATTTCATGTTGTTGGAGATAATATGGGAGTGGTATTTCATTTTGCATTTGTGATGCTTGATACGAGTGTGCAGTCATTGGATTTTGTTGTTGGTTTGGTTGAAAAGATTGTGTATTAATTAGATTTTGTTGTTGAATTGGTTGTTGATGTTGTGCATCTATTGGTTGTGGAGAAAAATTTCTATGATTTGTACGCGTTCTCTGTATTCCTTGTCTACGATATTCTTGAGTATTTGTTGCAAATATATCTGGTTGTAAGAAATCATCATCTGAGGATAAATAATCCATTTGATAAGATGTCTGTTTTTTATTTTTATTTTGTTGAAAAAATGGGTAATTTTCACTGTGATCCTGTGGAGGATTTGTTTGGAAATTTATTGAATTAGGTTGGGTCATTGGGTTATCCCAATTTCGAGATCTTGTATATTGGTTAAAATTTCTTTGTGGTTGGTTATATGTTTTTGATGGATGTGTATAATTATAATTATGGTCTGTAAAGTTGTTTCTAGTGAATGTTTTGCGTGTTTTTGATGGTATTGTCATGGGTCTGTATGTTTGGTAATCCATATGTGAATATTTAGGGGCAACCGAAGGTTTAACGGTTGATTGTAAGGTTACCTGTGTTTGTGAAGGATTTGTATTTCTTGGTGTTGTTAAATTTGGGCGTATTGGTGAAATACTTTGTTGTGTAGTTGTTGTGTGCACAATTTCTTCATTTATGAAGTGTGATGGTGTCTGGATATCTTGTTGAGTAAGATTCCTAGTTCCATTGAGGTTTTCATTGTGTATTACTGTAGAGTTTAAACTATTATTTTGTGTATCGGGTAAAAATGTATTATAGTTTAATGGTGTCGCATCAATGGTTAATGGTATTACTTTTACATAATCTCTTATGTAAGATATCGTACTTATTGCTTGACTTGAGATTGTTTGTGGGAAGCTTATAAATGCGGGATGAGACCATTCGGGGTCCCAAACATAATCTGATTGTTCTGTGATAGCGGTATCATCGTTCGAGTTTTGGGGTCTAAAATTTTTTCTTGCTTGTGCAATTAAATCAATATTGTGTGTGAAATAATCTATTATGAACCATGCCAAAATTTTTTGTAGATCGTGTTTTGTATGTTGTGAAACGTCGTCTTTCGTGAAATTTTCTTTAATGATGTTTAAATAACTAGAGAGTAGTGTGATTTCATGTCGTACTCTTAAATGTTTAGATGTTTCTGTCGGTGAGACATTTGTTATTGGGATTTCGTTTTCTAATATCGAAATATAACTATATATTATTGCGAAAACTTCATTGGTGAATATGGAGTTTGCTCTTTGTGAGTTATGATATTGGATGCTTTTTATATATTCTGAAAAAACTTTTGAAATTTCTAAATCAAGATCGTCTGTTTGAATTGTATATTTTCTATTATTATGGTTTGGTGAGGTGAATTCTATGGAGTAGATTCCATACTGTTGTGTTATGTTGCATATATCTTTTAAGTAGTGGTCTATGATTTGTCTTTTGATTTTTACATCTGGGAACTCTGTTTTACATGGACTAATTCCGGGTTCAAATAAATTTAATAGTAAATTTTTGCAAAATATATGCTGTCCTCTATCAGTGGTTGCATCTACTATAAAAGGAAAGATTTCATCATCATCTGGACTTTCTTCACCTGGGGTGTGCGTTGAGCTCATTTTTTCGTTCGATGACTGTTAATATGTAATTATTAATGTGTCGAATTGGTTGATTCCAATTGTATAAATGTACTGGTTTGTGTTTATACTGCTTTTTTATTCTTCTTTTTCCTCTTTTTGATGAATTTGAAGTTGTTTCTGAGTCAGAAAAATATAATTGATCGTGAAGTGGGTAATTTTTATCTATTGATTCTTTTAGTTTGTAAAGTTCGTCTAAACTGTTGGTTTCTGATTCTGAAAATGCGTTTCGATTTTTTGAAAATCTTTTTCGTGTTATTTGTCTTTGTTTCGTTATTATTTTTCTTTTTAGTGTTTGTCGTTTTGTTCGAATGTATCCAACTGTTTGTGTATGAGGTGTGATTACAAGGTCGTATTTTTTGTTATTTATTTCACAATTGTGTAAAACGATTGTTTGTTTATTTCCTAGGTTTTTAAATGACATAAGGTTTAGGATGACGGATGCAAAAGGTTGTTAAATGATTTCTATTTTCCTAAACTGTTAGTTCTTACGATTTTTTGGTTAGCTTAACCTGGGTCTATTTGTTCAGGGTTGGAGAGAAAAGTATATCGATTCCGAAGAATGATTTTTTACTTTCTCGTGGCTAGTATAAGTTAAGGTGTTAACTTACTTAATCTTACTTAGGGGTAGTGATTGTGTTCAAGGGTTGGAGAATAGTAAATCGATCCACAAGGTTCAGGTATAATTAGAACGCGAGTAGTTCGTTAGATACTATTTTAAACTTACTAAGTCTAAGATTTATCCTGGGTCTGGTAAGAGGGGGGGTCAAGTGAAGGATGAATAACCGAAGTTCTTCACTATTTATCCTAATTTGAATGATTAGTTTTGTTTAAAAATTTCTATTAGTCTTAGGTCTTTAGAAAGGGTTGGGTAGTGAATCGACGTTTGAGGTCGTTAGACACTAATTAAGTGGGTGGGGGAGAACAAAGTTGTTCTGTTTGATCCAAGGATAAGCCTTGATGATCAAATTTGAAATTTAATTAAGTAGAAAATGATTTAAGATCCAAGGATAAGCCTTGATGATCTGGTTTTAAAATTAAGTGAATTTAAGTTTTAATAAAATTTTTAATGTGTGTAAAGGAAAGATTTAGTGTTTTGATGATATTAGTGGGTTTATGATTGCTGTTATGTTTTAGGTGATGGAGCTGGAACAACAGGATGATTTATGATTACTAACCATTTATTGTCATGCTACTAATTTTTATTTTTTATTTTTCAATAAATATTTTTCAAACATGTTTTGTATATTACTGCAGAGTTTTAGGAAAACGATCTTAGATCTTTTTATCAATCGTTATTGTATATTAATAATTTTGTTTAGCGCCTGTAATGATTTTGAGGATTGACTTCAAAATTTTAGGTTTGCAAATGAAAATCTAAATTCATTGCCAGTAGTATTCTAAATATAAAAGTTTGTTCTGGTTTTTGCCTAACTATCATATAGCTATATGGCAAATTTCTACTTTGTCGTATGTCGTCTCTGGTTCGAGGTCTTCTTCCAATTCCGGGTAGTTCTGTTATGGTTCGGAATATTGGCTCTGATCTATTGAGTCGTAGAGACATTTCGATTAAATTATTGTCGTATAACATTTTGTAAATGTTTTTGTCTAATTTCTAATCTATTTTGGTTAATTCTAAGCTATTAAGGTCTTGTTCGAGACTTATGGTCGCACCAGATGAGTTAGGACCGAGTTGTTTAACTCATAGAGTAATTTCGGATAGGGTACACCGTCTGCTCGTCACGCTATCTTATTTTCGGCCGGATAGATTCGTGCAACTTCTTAGTCTAATACCGATCCTAATCTTACTCTTATACTATCTAGTCTCAGGTTGTTTAACTAGTCTCTGCTAGGCTCAATAGATCTAGGGTATACTGGTTTATTGCGGCTGCTGAAGTGCTCGGGAGAGTCCAACTAATTTCTAAGTTAAATTCAAATCTCTCTGGTGCTGAAATTACAAGTAACTTCAGCACTTACAAATAAGTGGGTTGTTAGTTAGATGGATCATGATTGGTTAATATTAAATACTTTACATTGGTAAAATATCTAAATTATCCAATCATAAAATGTAGTTTAGATCAGGTTCCACTATTTTAATTCATTGTGCGATCAAAAAAAATCATTTCGAAATTCAACTAGCAGAGAATACCCGAGCCTACCAGTTAAGTAGAAATGCCAAACGACTAGCTTTCCCGAGTAACTGTTTTTCTCAGCTGTTTTGTTAATATCTTCAGCTCGTTCAGTAGATGGTGTTTCTCTTCTTTTGTTTGATATACTAACACCGGTTAAAGTGGCAATGAAAATGATTAAAATGAAAAGAAAACTAAGTGAAGATTTCCTCATCATTATGAGTAAGGTGATGACCCTGTTTCCTTTTTCCCGCTTCACATAAGCATCAGTTTTATGGTGTAAAGATAGGTAATTTGCAAGATAAAATTTGCGGACCAACTATGTTTGGAATAGCCTAATTGGTCATCACGCCAACTTCCATAACAATCAAGCAAGGTAAACAGAACGCTGGCTAGTAAGACATTGCAGAAGCATGATAAAAACAGGAATAGTAATTTGGACACTTACACTCTGAAAAGTGAGCACGTGTTTTCACTTGAAAAATTACGTGTTTTTGTTTGACAAAGTTTCGGAAAAGGGAAACGAGAAGAATAGTTTCTTTTGTTTAGTTTTTTGTCATTGTTTTATTTTTCTAAGCAAAAACTTTTCTTCATTGAAACAGTTGAAAGAAAACTCGTAAAAACCAAGTGTTTTAATTGAAAATTCAAGTATACTTCAATTAAAACGTTATTGGTTTTTACGAGTTTTCATTTAACTGTTTCAAGTTGAAAGGAAACAGTTGAAAGAAAACTCGTAAAAACCAAAGGTTTTAACTGAAAATTCAAGTATACTTCAATTAAAACTTTTTGGTTTATACGAGTTTTCATTTAACTGTTTCCAGTTGTAAGGAAACAGTTGAAAGAAAACTCGTAAAAATCAACGGTTTTAATTGAAAATTCAAGTATACTTCAATTAAAACTTTTTTTGATTTTTACGAGTTTTCATTTAACTGTTTTAACGAAAAGAAAATTTTTTGATTAGAAAAATAAAACAGTGATAACGAGAAACTAATTTAAATGCTGGCTATCTTACCAATTATCTCAACCGGGGAAAATCGAGAAACGCAAATACGGACGGACCAGCTAGTCAAGAAGGCGCCAAGATTTAGTTAATGTCAATTTAGTATACCTAACAAAATAGGCTATTGACCTATCTGTATTTGAGTTAAAATCAATGAAAGGTAAATCAAAAAGTTAAGTTCAAAGGTATGCTACATCTAACAAATGAATTAGCACTAAAGTTGCTTATTCTAATGGAGTTTGCTAGGAAGGTCGGTATGGTTGGTATTGGAATGACCAGTTCAAGTAATGGATTAGGAACAATAAAATAACAAATTCAACAATTTCTCCTCCTAGGAGAAAAATTGACTAATTCCAAACAGACAACACTATATTCCTTTTTCTGCTCCACCGAGATGTTTGAGAAATGAAAAGAGTTAAATAAGATCAGATTTTATGTTATGTAAAAATCAAAAAGCAATTCCAATTCAGGAGTTCAAGAAATAAAGTTGAATAAAATCCATTTCTTTTAACTAAATCAGACGGATAAATGAAAGCAGGACGCATGCATGCCTCCTGCTTTCATTTATCCGTCTGATTTAATTAAAAGAAATGGATTTTATTCAACTTTATTTCTTGAACTCCTGAATTGGAATTGCTTTTTGATTTTTACATAACATAAAATCTGATCTTATTTAACTCTTTTCGTTTCTCAAAATTTACTTTCAGTCACCATGGTGACTGAAACTAAATTTTTACTGTTCTGAAAAGATAGTCACACATGCAGTGAGTAAACAACTGACAGTTGACTGACTAAAATTTATAAAGTATGATAGCTGAGTTTTTAAAACTGAAAGTTTATCAATTGTTAGTTTCCAGTAATTGTCACGCCTAAATCATTTTTTTTTGTTCAAAATTTTAGAATCTTTTATCTGTCAACTCCGTTGGATAAAACTTTATTCTTAGTTTTTATTGCATTAAGCTCTTTCCGTTTAACATCCTGGTGTAAAGTGTGTCAAAATTCTAACCAATTTGTTGTGATTCATTTATGTGTCTTTAGTTCTTTGCTCTTCTGCAGAGGGAAATAAGGTCATTAGTGTAATTGATACGAAGCATTTAAAAAGTTGTACAGCTAGGGGAGCGTTGTGATTGCTTTTATTTAATTACTTTCTTGAAACAGATCTTCTGTGACCTCGATTTACTTTTGGAGTGAGCGAATGTAGCGTCCTTGCATTTATTTAGAAATAAAATGGAAATCTCGAAATAGTACAAAAAGGGAGCCTTTCGGTCAGCAATCGGTCCATTTCCTGAGGTGGGGAGGGGGGCGTTGAACTTAAGAACATCGCGACCAGAAATCAGCAAGTTGCGACCGCCTCAACTCGAAATCTGCCCCTACTTAGCACGGCCCAAAACAAACAAGTTGGTACTTTGCGCGATCAAAAGATTTCGGCGCGAATTTTCCTAGCCCTTAAAAGATAAGTCACCATTGTGAAACAACGAAAAACTTGAGAGTGACGTTATGATGACCCAAAAGAACTAAGTTGCATTTTGGCGCAAAAAATGGGGCGGCTTTGCGCAACACAAAAGAAATCGAAAAGCGACTGATAATTTTGGCGCGAATTCGGGGCGACATTTTGCGACCCAAAATGATCAGCCGCAAATTTAGGCAGAGGTCACTTTGCGCGATTGAAAACCTTCTGAGCGATATTGCGCGACTCAAAAACAATGGGTCTCTGAATGTGAAAAATCATGTGCGAAAAGGTGCAGCACCCCAAATCGGAGCAGGGAGATATGCAAGTGGATGCAGAGAATTGTTTAGGTGCTCGACACAAACCCCTGTCTCGACTTTTATTTTTTGGTAGAGCACTGACAATAGGTCGACTTTGAAAGTCGAAACATAAAATGAGCACCTCGACCAGGTTTGTTGTGAAGCCCCCGTTATAATTCACAAATTACACAGTTTGACCGCGTAATGTAGAGACTCATTTGACCACTTTTAGATCATTTGAAGCTTCTAGATCAGGTAGAAAATGATGAAACAATTTGGATGAAAAAAAGCTTATCATACAATTTGCATGGATGAAAATTGTATGATAGGCATTTTGTTATAGATTTTTTGTTCAAAAATCTTGCTAAAAATATGTTTCGTGTAATCACCGAAACATGTTTTTAGGGAGATTTTAAAAAAAAAAAATTTCTGTAACGAAATGCTTATCATACAATTTTCATTCATGAACCTTGTATGATAACCACTTTTTCATCCAAAAGTTTTAATAATTTTTTACCTGAATGAAGGCTTCAATAACAGAGAGCAATTTGATTGTAAAACTTTGATTTAAGTTTTGTTCAAAAAAAGCTTGTCATTTAGTTTTCATTTATGAATTTGTACGATAAGCATTTTCTAAGAGAATAATTAAAAATTTCAAAAAAAAAACATTTGAAAATTTGTTGGGGCAATACTAGTTTAGTAACGGTTTTCAGTGATTGAGATCAAGTTACTGTCAAAGATATAATTTCGGTTTTAGTCAGAAAAATGCTTATCATATAGTTTTTGCATATGAAAATTTTATGATATGCATTTTTTAAAGAAAAAACGCAAATTTTTGCTTGGAAACTTGTTTTTGTGTTTTATTATATATTTTAACAAAAAAAAGGTTTCTCATGCAAAATTTGACTTATTGTGTTCATAACTCAATCCGGGATAAGTTTTTTGCCAAAAAAAATCCAAATAACCACAAAAAAGTGTTTTTTGTTTCATATGCTTAGGTAAAAACAATTTTGTAAAAAAAACAACAGGCTTTTTCTCAACCACCAAAACTTTCAAACTTTATTTTCAAAAACTATCTAGCCACATACAAAAAGTTAAATTTTTGGTGTTTAATTCCATGTGAAAATTTCAAAATTAATTTGCTTGGTCAAATTCACCACATGGAGATTATCTGCGTGGTAACTGCCAATTATATTCTGGGTTTTCTTGTGACAAAAATTCCTTGGTTAGTGTTTTGGATACAACACAAAAAATCAAAACAAAAGTTTTTTGTACTTTCATTTATGGAAAAAATGCTTATCATATAATTTCAAAGTATGCAAGAAATGCTTATCATAGATTTTCATAGTAGGGAATAAAAAAGATTATCATTCAAATTTATAGAACAAAAAATTGCTTTCGCTATGTTCATAAAATTTTGTTTTAAAAAGTATGGCAAAACTCTTGTTATGTAATTCCAGAATGTGGCAAAAATGCTTAGTATAGTATTTCTTAGTAAGAAACATTTTTAACTTGCTATTTTAAAGGTAGTTTTTTGATGTATGAAGTTGTTTGAAATAGTATGATAAGCAGTTTTTGTATAATATGTAATAGTATGACAAGTTTTTTTTTGTCTTCTCGGGTATATTTGGAATAACCTAATTGGTAATCACGCCTACTTTCATAACAATCACGCGAGGTAAACAGAATGCAGGTTATTAAGACCTTTCAGAAGTCCGAAAAAACACAAAAATCAATTTGAACTTCTACTCTGTAAAAAGTGCGCGTGTTGTCACTTGAAAGAATACTTTAGGTAAACTTTAAATTTAGGCGAAAAAGAAATCGGGAGCTCCTTGAGTTTTCAATTAAAACACTTAGTTTCCACGCGTTTTTATGCAAGTGTTACCACGAGAGCACATCACTGTGCAATTTGATCTGGAGATATAAAATTTTGTCTTGAACTGAGTTACCAATACCAAAGAGTTTTTACCAGAGAAAAGAAAATGCTATTTTAACTATCTTCTGTGACCTTGATTGTATTCATAGCGATCTTTTTTAGAGTAAGCAACTTCAGTGTTATTACGTTGAGTTAGAAGTAACACACGTTTCAAACAAGGATAGCCGGGTTACTGTGCAGGTAGCACAGAATATTCCAACCATAGCCTTTAGAAAACTACGGTTTAGAAATAATTTTTTTCCAAATGATTGTAGTTTTTACTGCTTCGTGATAAAGGGATCTGACATAAAATTATCATTTTTAAATTAGTTTTTTTTGATAATCCAAGTAATATATGCAAATTGATCAAAGATTTTTATAAAAAATTATTAGAAAATCTAAAAAAATCAATATTTTCTGCAGACAATTTTTGAATTTTCTGGTACCCAAAAAGAAGCTAAAAAACTCCGAAAACTAGTTTTACTTGCATGAATTAGGCGTTTCAGCGGTTGCAAGCCTGCTCGCTTGCTTTCCTTGCTCGAACTAGGACAACTAAATCAAAATTTTCAAACCGGTTTTTCTCGACACTAGAAAATTTTTTGGGACTTTTCAGATTTTGTTCAAATCAGGACTGAAAGGGCTTGAATATGATATATCACTCGGCCCACGCCGATGATTCTTTGTGGTACCTGATTTTGCATGGAAAACAAAAAAAAACTAAACTACACCTATATACAAAGTTCCTCCACATTTTCAAGGCTCGAAATAATTATCTTTCGGCGACGTTGGAATTCAATACAGACGCTCCCTATTTAAAATAATTTAATTGGAGTAGTTTGCGGCTGAAAAATGCAACAAAGAGCGGCAAAGTTCGTTGAAATTTTCAGCAGAATCAAATTTGAAAAGTCAGCCTCCTCTTTTAAAGTTTGTCTATTTAAGTCTGAAAAATTAAAGATGTTCAGACCAGTTTTTCTCGACACTGAGACATTTTTCAATATGATAGATACCTATCTTAACCCCTAGGAGTTTTCATTGAAGTAGACAAAAGTAGACTGATTTTGGGTGGAAAACAAAAAAAAGTAAAACACACCCTAATACAAAGTTCCTCCCCATTTTCAATGATCGAACAATAAACTCTATTTCTAACTATCGTATTGTTTCGATTTTCGTTATAAAACTAACGCAAGATTTGTGCTCAGGGTGGTTTTTCTTCTTCAGACAATTTTCAATTTTTCAATAATGATTTTTTGAGTTTTTTAATGATAATAAGTTTTTTTATATTTTTCAAAAATTTTGAGCCTAAATGATAAAAATTTTTCAAGTGTGATCATTGTGGAAAAATTTTTATAAAAACCTCAAATGTAGAAAAAAAATCATTTTATTTAATTAAATTTAAAGTTTCCATGTTTTTACTGCTCCACTGATTTTAAAAGGCAGTCAGAATATTTAGGGCTTTGTCTCAATACGAGCAGTCTTGTTGTAGTTTACCGTTTTTCCCAGTCTGAGAAATGGCGCGATTGGTTACAGTGCAGATTTATTTTTTCCGGACAAAGAAGTGAAAAATTGAAAATTAAAACCCATTTTTCTCAAAAACTGGTTGATTTTAGAAAAAAAAATGAAGAAGACAAATCTTGTTTAGAATTAACGCATCATTAGTATGGTAAGTTGTATGGCAGCTCATATTGCAAACTCTGGTCCAAAATTTGAACCAAAAAGCAGATCAGTTTTGGCTTTTTTGTCAAGCAAAGTTATACGACAAACCCATTGGTTCAATTGCTGACAAAACTAAATCTCAGTGAGCTTCTCGTGTAGCCCATTAACATTTAAAGAAGTATAATCTCCAAAAACCTGCGCAAAATGTTTCAAACTTGTTTTTATTTTGTAGAAAGGAGACATTTTTTTGGCTATCAATCGACAATAACTTTGGTATAAAAAATTAAGAAGTTTTTACCTTTCTTAAATATAATTTTTTGGGTACATAAGAGATTCATTTGATATAGTTTTTTTTAGCAAATTACCCGGTAGTTTTGATATAACTTTTGCTCGACGACTTTATCTGTTTGAGCCAAGTTTTTCTTAACATAAATTGCACCTGATTGAATATTGTAAAATTGAAAGGATAAAAAGTGAATTAATCTGAAAGTTGAAACAATAAAAAGTGACAGAGCATTCTCTCCGCCGGAGAGAATGAAAATGTTAAGATCAAACATAAATGACTGGTTAAATCAATTAGATAAGTCGTTAGCTAAACTATGTTCGATATAAAAAAAGGAGCCACATCATTCCTCAAAGCAGGAAAAATTTAAATTGCAAAATTAACTAATTAACTAACTAATTGATCCTTTTCTCCCCTTTAAGAGATAAAATGAAAACTTAAGCACCGTATTCGTGCACTAAGTTAATGTTAGAATTATAAATTGATAATAATGTATGCAGTTAAACAAAATCAATTCAGCACTGAATTTAAAAAAAAAACTAGCTGACATCCGGCGGATGTACTTGTAAAAAATGACTAATAAATTATGCATTAGCTAAAAAAAATGAATTCCGAAAATTTAAATTATTTACTGCTAGATTTTTGAATAGTCGAGCATTAAGTTGAATAACGAACACTGATCCGAAGGAATGTTAACGTGAAAATATAAAAAATAACAATCGGTTAGCGAAAATTATGAGTTTTTGTTGTAGTTACAGTTAATGAAAGGAAAAGCACCGAGTATAGCGAAAAAAGAAAAAGCAGTTTAGCAGTTTTTGTAGCAGTATATAAAGTTTTCAAGCTGGGTACTAAATAGTTTGCTGTCTAAGTCGGTATTTCGATCATAGTTGTCGGTAGCGATTTTTAGGGACTCATCGGTCCAAAGAGGAAAGTAAACGACCAAAAATGAAGAGTCCGAAGGTATAGTCAGCTCATCTAAAAGAGTTTTGTGGTGGGATGAAGTTTGAGGTTTGTTACAGTTGTTATCTAGGACAATCGGATTCGAGGCTGAGCCAGATGTTTCTTCTAATTGATCTTTAACATCGGAATTAAGAGAAGGCTGATGGTTGGAGGTAACCTCATTGGAAAGCTTACAGGAGAATCTTCACCGTGTGTTGCTATTGTCTTGTCCGTTGGATCTGTTCCTTCTGAGGTGTCAATTGGTTCCGCCGGAATGATGTTAGTTGGGCATTGTGAAGTTGTTAACTTGTCTTGGGGTTGTCGCCTAAACTTTCAACCTTTACGTTATCTTTCTGACTACGAGGTTTAACAGTGATGACATCGGGTTTTATATGATTTAGGCCCATCGGAAATAATTCGGTCCCTAATCACGTCTCTACAAGGAAAGCCTCCTGCTATCCATTCCCAATCGCTAATATCGGAAGTATCCGCGGGAAGAAACATCGGTTCGTCAGAAGCTAAAAAACTTGGAACCGTGGTGGACTTCTTAGATTGGGATGGCTGTCTTCGTGAAGAGCTCGTTGACAATTTCGACACCCTCGGCCTGGTACTGTTTTCTGAGGTTTCCAATTCTACTTGTTTTCTGGTCTTCTTGTCCTGTTTTTTAAATTGGTTTGGTTTCGCACGCCTCCGACCTTATTCCAAATCGGGTTTAGGAAAATATAGGAGCAATATGTTGCCTTTAAAGTATCGGATTTTAGAGGAATTTGATTTTGGAAGAGCGATGTCTAATTGTTTGATTATTTTTCAATCGGATAATTTTACAGTAGTGCTAGATGTATTTAGAATTTTTTGTTTCAATTCTTTGTAAAACGGGTTGGTTTTCCAAATGATTTTACCTTCAAATGGATTTTGAAGGGGCAGTCTAGACGGGGAAGGTTTTGAGGTAGATGGGTTGTCTGATTCATATCCCTTCTCCAGAGATGTCTGATTCTTCTTAGGGATCACAGTGTATTTATATCCATCCTCCATTCTGTCGTCCGCATTCCAGTCCTTAGCTCTTTCCTTGCAAAGTATCAATTTCCCTTTGTCTAAAATTCCATTGGAAGGTTTATCAGATGACAGTTGTTTCCAAATAGTATTTGGTTTTCCATTAAATTGTTTTCGATTCGAGAGCATTTGAATTTTGATTGAGAAGAGGACCAAAGATTCCAGATCATGTTTGAGATAGCATCTTGTAGTGTAAACTTTTGAAATTCTTGAACCATTGCCAACAGTTTGATTTTTACAGTATGTGCAAGTTTTTCAACTTATACGTTGGAGCGATGGTCTCCTACTGTACAAAAGGTTAATTTAAGGTTATTCGAGTCACAAAAAAAATTGAAATTCTGGCTTGTAAAACAGGATGCATGGTCTACTCTAATGGGGTAGGGTATGCCATTGAGGAAGATATAATCATGAAAAAAATTGTTAACTGTTTTTGAAGATGCAAATGTAGTAGTTTTTGCCAATGGAAGTTTTTAAAATCGATCGATGAAAAGTAAAATATATTTATTTATGCCCCAGTGAGAATCTAAAGGGCCAGCGAAGTCTAAGTTGAGTTCTTTGTTGGGTTCAAGTGAGAGGGAAGTTTACTAGTTTGAGAATTTGGAATTACGCTTTTTAAATTCTTATCCGTCTTTGTACATTCTGAATAATATATGCCATGGAAATAAATCTGTCTGTTATTATGAGGCCACCAGATGTATTGAGTTAAGTATTGCATTCCGAACTGACCGGGATGTGTACCCTGTAATGTCTCCATCATAGCATTTCTCAGGGTACGGGAGATAACTAACTTACCGTCCATGTGTAACCACCCGTCAGATTCGTGTAGGCCCGGTACGAAATGGTGAAAATATGGAGAAATTGCATTTATCGTCTCGGCTTTGTTTGAAGTGCTTTCACGATGAGGCTCAACATTGGGTCAACTTCGGTTAAGAAAGTGACTACTTTGGCACTAAATAAAGTATTTAAATCCTAAGGACGATCGGGCAACTTCAAGTTTTCACGGTATTTAATTACACGTTTTTCTTGTTCATGTAGAAATGGGAATTCTAGAGAAACTTGATTATCGGAAGTTATTTTCCATACTTACACTATTTACAATTTTTTTTATCTAAAGCGGAATTGAGTATGCTCCAATTTGGAAATAAAAATTAAAAAAACGCGGAGTTAGAAGTAGAAAATTTTAAAGGGTTATTTTTTGAATAAAAAGTAGTTATACATTTTGAGGTACAGATTTCTGTTCGATTATGATTTGAGTTGCGAATTGAAAAGGTTGAGTTAATAAGTTTTAGACATGATTCTACGAGGCAATTACGTAATTTTGCGTTATCGGAATATTCCATACTTGAACCAATAGCATTGCTTGACTGTCTTTAATTATCCGAAAGATAAATTGCTTTCTTAATTTTATCAATGTTCGCGACTAAAAATTCTTCGTCATTATGTGATGAGGGAAGGCGTTTTCAGATCGAATTCTTGAAATTGAATCGGTGAATCCCATATCTTTTCCTGCCAGGTGCTTAATTGTAAATGAAAAGGTAGCAACCTATCGACCCATCTTGTTAGTCTTCTGTGATATGTTCTATTCCCGTGGTTTGTTGAAAGGGTGGAAAGTAAGGCCTTATGATCTGTAATTACTTCAAAGTCTGATCCATAGAGTTAGTTCTTATAATGTTCCACCGCCCAAATGACTCCTAAAAGTTCTAATTCGTTAGTAGAGTATTTAGGTTCGTGTGGATTTAAGAACCGAGAGGCAAAAAAAACGTCTTCAGATCGTTCCCATGGAGTTGATCTAGGGATGTCCCTAATTCCTATTTGTGATTCATCGGTTATTGTTCTAGTATTACAGTTTACGTCGGAGTGCGTATTTTCTGTCTGATTAACAGTTTCTTGTTTGATTTTCTCGAAAGCTTCTGTATGATCATGATTCCCATAAAAATAGATTTCTTATTTAGCATGGGGCGGAGCGGGCTTTTCAGAGATGCTAAATTAGGAACAAAATTGATATATTGATTCGTGGAACCGAAAAACGATCTTATTTCCTTAAGGTCCTTTATTGCCTTCGTTTTGATGGTCAACGGGGAAAATCCTGAACTTCAAAATTTAAATCCCAGCACCTCGATTTTTTTTCAAAAGAATTTACATTTTGGCTACTTGATGTCAAAATTTTAATTGTCTAAAATTGATAAGATTTCAAAAACCATGATTTTGTGGTCTAAAAAGCTTCCTTTGGATGCAATTAAAAGGTCGTGAAAGTAACAATTTGAAAAAGTGGTCGTTTCTAATGTTGGGTTCATGACTCTTTGAAATTTGTTAGGCATATCGCCTGATCCATGAAAACCAGTTAAAAACTGACAAATGACAATAGTATTGCCGCCAACTATAGTAAAGTAGTAAAGTTGCACTAATAACTAGTAAACATGTCTAAGGCGAGTTGACTACAGGCATTTTTTAAATCAAGGTTTGTGAACCATACCTCTCCAAGCGAATCATTTGAAATTTGAGCTGGTACGTTATCTACAAGATCGTTAATGTTTGGCATTTGATATTTATTTTTGTAGATTTGCTTGTTGATAAGTTTTGAATCTAATGCCAACTTGATCGATTTGTGTTTTTGCAAGTAATGACGATCGGGCTATTGAAACGATCTTCGTTGCAATTTTCCACACTATTATTATTTCCTTCGTTTTTTAGCCGGTTCAATTTGGTTGTAACTGAATCGAGTAAATGGAGATAAACGAATTTACCTTTTAATTGAATGGGCTTTAGTGGCTCGTGAGAATGGGTAATTTTTATCTGATTTTTTTTCCAATCCGAAGAAATAAACTTTTAAAGGTCTTTGAGATTTTGAACGATTTCCTTGTCTTTTTCTGAGGTGGAAATAAAGTTTATTGACTTACACATTTTGTTCGACTGGAAGTGCGGGAAATACTTCTGTGTGTTGTCTATCCCCCATTTGGGCAGGTTGTCATTTTGAGGATGACAATCTTTGTGTGATCATTCATTTGAGAAAATCGGAAGTATCAGTTTGCCGGTGATGTTGATGACAAAAAATATCAATCTTCGTGTAATCATCCATTTGAGAAAATCGGAAATATCAATTTGCCGGTGATGTTGATGGCATTGTCCTTGAACCCGCAATATAAGTCCTTGGAGACGCAGAACGTTTCTCTTGAGAAAACTGACCGGGCTAGCAGAGTCCACTTGGATGTTTGGGAATTCCTTATGCATTAGTCCTCTCCGGCGGATATGTCACACTTTTTGGCCATTTCAGCTGAGGCTCCCCAAAATTGTTCCAATGAATCTCTGTCGTTTTGCTTCCGTTTTAACAGTTTGCGCCTATCAAATGTGACGTTTGTTTTCCTGACGAAGGCAGTTGTTAAATTTTCCCTAAACTCTTTGAAGGAAATTCGAAGTATTTTTACTTATGTGAGTTTCTAGCCGAAGTTCTATTTTCCATTGTTTTCTAGGGCTAGTTAGAGGATTGAATGATTTTTCTAATCGACTTTGTCTTTTTTCATTCCACTAACTTTCTTTGTTTCGGATTGATAGATGTCGTTTCCTCGTCGTCGTATCGTTTTTGTTCATGAATTTTTCTCTCTATCAGTGTTTTTCTTTGGTTATCCGATTCGCTTTCCGTCGGATTGACTAGTGTTAGTGGAAGAGGATGGTGTCTTTCCGATGGATTTAGTAGATTCTCGATATCTACATTTTCTTTTGCAATAATTACTAAGTGCAAAAGATCAGTCCAATCTTCCCAAGGGATAGGTGGGTCCACCGTATGGTTCTGTCAAAATGGAGGTGTTCCTCTCACGTTAGATTCGTTGTTTGAATGCGCCATGATAAAATTTTACTTTGTTACAGCTAACTCTACTTTAAACAGTTAAAAGGATAAAAGGATAAAAGAGTAAAAGTGAATTAATCTGAAACTTAAAACATTATAAAAAGACAGAGCATTAGCTAAACTAGATTAGATATAAAAGTGGAATCACGTCAGTACCATAAAAGTTTTCCTGAATATCTAAGCAAGAATTGTCGTCATCGCTTTATCCGATAACTTCAATCAAAACTGTTGGCCATGTAGTTATTTCTCTATTGTTTCTCCTTGACCGTAGAGTGTTAGTTAAGTAACCGGCTCACATAGCGAGAATAATTTCACACAATTGTCCGCGCACGTTTCGCCCCTAACGTATTGCTCATTTAATTAACCGCCGTTTTCTTAATGTAAAATTTGAGGGGCGAAATGTGTGGGGAAGAAATGTGCGAATACCGACAGTAAATCCTCCCAAAAAAGCAAACACACTTTTTTGAAGTAGAAACTATCTAGCCAATAGAAAAATTATGTTTTGTTATCATAAATCTGAGCAAGGCTCAACTTTTACTTTCAATGGTGAAACTACAAATGCAGTTTAACTGCTAGATGATTGTCAATTAACATTTCGGTTTTTGAATATGAGCTATCATTGGTGATTTTGATTTCGCAAGTGTTCGAAAATTTTTGCAACTTTCAAAAAGATTCAACAACATGAAAATCTAGTTCTGGTTCCTGGCAAAATTTCTCTAATACTAGCACCTTCCTAGACTGGACTCTTACTGCTCCAGGACTATTACTGCTCCAGGAAGTCCGGGACATTCCTTGCAACAGATTAATATGGTTTTCTTCCTGGCCGTGCCTGGTTCCAGAGATGGCGCCAGAGATGGACTCCCAAGAACAGGTAGACGGCGGAGTATGTTACGTATAGATTGTAATTATCCTAGTGTGTTACTAAACTGCTTTGAACCTTCTAGAATTGTTTTTTTTTGCATTTTGAGACATTTCCGAGCTTTACAAGTGTTCAGACATTTCCGACCGAGCTTTACAATTAGGGCAATTTTTCAATTCTTCCGTAGGGGTTTGATTTTGTGGATAGGGGTTTGATTTTTTGCTATTTCAAAAAATTTGGATTTTTGGAATTCAAAAACTAGCGGTAGAGATCAAATTTTTGACTTCTACAACTTTCCCGGTTATAATTAAATGTCATAGAAGTAATTACCAACTAACAGCAGTTTTTATTTAAATGAAAAACGCGAGCAAAAATTGAAACAGAATCCATGATTCAAAAAAAAACTTACGAAACTTGAAAAAAACTAAAATGTACATTATGGGTTTCTTGCAAGCTATAGTTCTATGTGCTGTTCTTGATTTTGTTTACATGACGCCACCACTTAAAGAAGGAATCGAAACGAAAAAAATTGAAACGAGATCAATAGTTAATGGGTACGGCTGTTCTATGTCACTGTGAGTAGTGATGAAGGGTTTTGTGGGGGAACTGTGATTTCATCTCGGTATGTTATAACAGCTGCTCATTGCTTCAAAGGTGTTTCTGGTGAGCTTGAATATAATTTTTTTTGTGTTGGTAAAAAAAAGTTAGTGGTTTGTTCTCCACCTCCTGTTTGTTTTTTGTACTTTATTTGTAATTGGGGACTATATGTGTGTGTAATATTCGATTAATAATCCGCATTATCAATTTTATTACAATTGGACTTTATTAGGAAAATATAAAACTTTGAAAGTTGCAGGTGGTGGTGGGGATTGAAAACGTTGGAAACAAATGTGAAAAACCACTGTATATGCCTTAGAATTGATATTTGAATGATATAAACTAGAACTATACGAACTATTTCACAGTTGAATTTTGAATGTTGGGTTTGCTGTAGGAATGGTGTTGTATTGAAAATGCTGCACTAATATAAAAGGATATTGTTTTAATTGTTTACATAAGATCCGAGTGAATTCTTTTCTATTCTAAATTTGTTCACACCTCTAGATGAGAATGCCTTTTTAACTTTACATTTGATTCAGATTTTAACTGAAAAAGTTAACTTAAAAATTTTAAAGTCAAATCCAAATATATATTTTTTTCGAATTCTGAACGGACTTTTTTTATTCCTTCAGTTTTATTAACCTTGGGAAAAGGCTAAGATTTTTAAAAAAAGTTTAACGGATGACCGAAGGAACTGAGTATTTGTCCACGACGCCAGTCAAGCGGAGTGTGTATATTGTTTTTGCTTTGAAAAAAAACGAATCCCACGTTGCTCTGAGTTTAAAAGTAACTAAAGCAGGTGGTAATACTGTGAGTTCCGCCAGTCAAACAAAATATTGATTTTTTAAACAAAAAGTCAAAAAATGCAAATAACAGTCTCCTGATCGAACGGAGGATGAGATATAAAAAGAGGACTGAATTCTAATAGCAGGTGCAGAGAAAACTAAACTGTAATTGTTTTGGATCAGCCTGCCTGCAATTTTCATTGTCTCTAAGTTCTTACGCTGAAACGGACGGCTAAAAAACTTTCAGTTTTCTTCTAATTATTCTTCTTAAAAATTTCTTAAATTCTCTTAGAGTAAATGTTTGCATTAAAAAGAGTCACTCAGAACCTAAACAAATTTAAATAAGAAAATTTGTGAGTCAAATTTAACGGACCGAAAGGAAAACGAAAGGACACCACTCTCGCATCGGACAATACGACAACTGACAGTGTGGATTAGACAGTGTACCTCTTCACGGCAACAGTTTGACAACAACTTCTCCACACTTCCTCTCCGCTACTTTCAAACGAATATTGTAAGAACAAAAAAGCAAAAGTTAGTAAAATTAACATCCATATAGGTCTGAAAGCAAAAGATTTAATTGTAGTTTTTGCAAATATTAGGAAAGTGACTTTCTGTTAGCCAGTTTCTAATTCAAAAAGCTAGAGGACCCGCAATCTAATTGACCGCCCTATTGCCAGATAGTCCTTGATATAGTTAAGGTTATCAATATTTTCTCTATCGCTCATCTTCTTTTGACAACTCTCTGCCAACTTTATCTCATGATAATTTAACTCAAAATTTTTATAACTACCTGATATAATATAAGGAAACGCTCTCTGACCAAATTGCCGAGTAAAACATATAATTCAGTTAAGTTAATGATCTTTTCACATGAAACAGCTTCCTTAACAAAGATTAACCTATCTATATACAGATTCAATTTTTCTTTAGACGCTCCGAAAATGGTCAAAAGTTATTAAATATTTCAATTCATTCTCAAATAGGGGGTAAGAGGTCTTGTACGCAATCTAAGTGTAATCTAATTGATTAATAAATTAATTTCACCCATCATATACACAATCATACCTGTGCTACATTCAGATTCATTCCCAATTCTTCATTGTGCAACTGTGCGTTTTATTATTTTCACCCTTTTGCTAGGCTTGTCCTCGAACCTAACTTATCTTAACTCTAAACCTAATTATCCCACCAGGGAAGGAAATTTTGGTCCAATTTAGGAAAGGAACTATCTACGCTCACTAAAAAGGAACTGTAGGTGTGTTTTTCCTGATTTTTTTCAGCGATCGAAATGAGTGAAATTCTTTGAACCTACGCTAATTTTAGGTTAAAACTACAAAAAGTACACACAGTTAAGCTAAAAATTCCCCAAACTCATTCAAAATAAGTCCAATGAAATAAAATAAACTTACATTTCAAAGAAATTTGGTACAATTTAGGTCAAAATAAAACCGATTAAGCTAGGAAAACGTCCATTTTAACAAAATCTTGCCCAATTTCACTCAATTTTACCTAAAACGTTAGAAACTAAAAGATCAAATAGCTAAAAGATGGAAATAACCTACTATTGGAAAAAATTAAAGTCAACTCATAAAGAAATAGTTGATGGTACTTTAAAATTGCAACAGAAAAGAGGAAGCAAAATTATTATTAAAACTCTTTGATACACTACTATCACCTAAAACTTCATATAAGCTTTTTATCTAAACATTTTAACGAACAAAACGCCCTTCTCCGAAGATACACTCCAGACATAGATATAATTTTTCAACCAAAGAAATTCCAATCAAAAAAATATATATATACCAGAAGAACGATTAATGGCTTCGCTCCAGATTGTTTTTCTTTTAAAAAATATAACTCTAATTAGTTCGATTCAAATCAAAACTAAATAAAAGTTACCATAATTCGAAGTTACTTGAAACAGACTACCAAAACAAACTTCCAAAGGTGAAACATCCTAAGGTTACAAAAAAATGCCGAGTTACAAAATGCCAAAAATTGGAATGCAAATAAATTTCTAGAAAAAACAACAGCATTAAATTTAAAGCTCATAATCCAAAAATAAATCCCAAAAAATTAAGCGATCAATTACCAATTTCCAAAAGGACCAATTTATCATCTTGTCAAAACATCCAAACAAAAATATTCACGAATAAACTATACTTTCCCGCAGCAATATACCAGAAACACTCTCTATTCTGAAAAAACTCAACCGTCCTCATAGCATTCGATATATTTAAGAAAAAACTATATTCAACAAATCCAATAAACCTCACAAAACTTCATTAAAACTTAATTCAGCCTAAGAAAGAAACGAGTATATCAAACATCCTAAGTTTTCATACCCAAATTAAACTAAGATAAAACGAAATAGCGAACGTAGTTGCATATCCAGACTTAGCTCTCAAACAATTCAAAGGCTTAGACCCAAATGAAGATGCAAGAGATTTTCTTGATATAGTAGAAAAAACATAGCTTTTTCTCTAGGCACTAGACCAGCAGACCCTGGTGACAATCAGGACGCACATGATAACAGAGAAAGAGCTTTATTCGGTTCAATGTTAAGAGGTCCAGCCGCTCAATGGTATCATGGAATAGCAGCAGCGTCAGCTTGGAAGGACACAAGGGATCAGTTTATAGATAGGTTCACTGATGATAAGGACAAATATAAAACGAAAGGAAGCAGAAATTATAAAAGGACAACCAGACGATTCCATAAAAATCTACATATATAGATCAAGTACTGCAGTAGACCAAATCCGACTTTTAATGATGATCAAAGTACATCAAAGAAGATGGAATTCTCAGTGCGAGGCTTAGGTCCGCCAGGCTTAAAACAAAAAGCACTTCAATTTCTTTTTGAGAAAACATCCGCAATTTGGCCTCAACTGAAAGATCAAATAGCTGCCAAATTTTAAGCTTCGCAGTTAGTGGTGAGATCACTGGAACAGCTTCAAGTAGTGTTAATTGTAAATTGGAAACCGAAAGAGTAAGGGATCAACTGAAATAACTAACAGGATTAATGGAAGATCAAGAAATAAACGCAGCCTATAACCCATGTGAACCAAGAAACAAACAAAATCGTACCAGATTTTGATTATGGTGTTGTAGGTCAGGTCAAACAATAAGCGTATGTCAGGTCACACAAAAACAAAAACCACCTCAATATCGAGAAAAATTTTCAGACAATTACAATCGAAGATCTAGATTTAGAAACAAACTTAGAGATAATCAAAACTACAATAACGGCGATCAAAGAAACTATGGTAATAGACCCTATTCCTCATATCCTAGACAAATCAATAGCAGGTCTAATAATTTTGATATATCCCGGCCCCAAAGCTTTGGATGCAGAGACAAAACCTCCAATAATTGAGCCATGGGCAGAATTGATCAATATCGTCAAAAGTAAGAATGTAATTTCATTCCTAATTATTATAATCGAAACCGAGATCGTAGTAATTCTCTTTCTGATAGAAACTGAAGATCAAGCTCACACAATAGTTATAGAAGCCAAACTCAAGATGACTCGGTAATAATTAGAACAGATTTAAAATCATCAGCTAAAACCTTATAATAAAACACGAACATCCTCTAGGGATAATAATCGTGATAGAAATCCTAGGGTAAAATTTAGTGACGAGAAATTTTAAGGATTTTTCAGTGATGACGGAAGTGGAGAAATCAATTTAAACTAGAGCAGTCTCCTCGCGATAAAAAGTCACAAATGTATTATAATCTTTATCAACATCCCGTCTGAGGCAAAAAATAAAAATAACGGCCAATAAACCCAATATTTGATAGACACTGGAGTGACATGTTCTCTTGTAAATTATGGTACTTAACAAAACTATTTTAAGCAACATCCCTTAAAAATCCATGAATCCGATTCAAATACAGTAGCAAAAAACGGCGAAAAACTTAAATTTTTAGGATATACAAATTTTGAAGCAAATTTCGATATTCATGGCGAATATCCAATTAAAGTCAAAATATGGGTCTCAGCCAGGACAGAATGCAGACTTAACTTATTAGGAACTGATTTTTTTTCCAAAACAACCAAATCCATTGACTTTTCTACACCTAAAATGGAACTTAAATTGTACCCAGGAAAAACAGTATCAATAAAAAACATGCGAAGTAAAAGTTATCGATATTTATGTTTTTATAAAACCGTAACAAAGCCTTATAATGGACCCAAAATCAACACGAGTTATTTCCATTGAACCTCCAAACTTAGTCTTTAGAAAAGGAACATCGTTCAAACTTGATAAAACATTAGAACAAAAGGGAATGTTTACATAGAACACATACTGTCTTTGTGAAGAAAAATCTATTCCCATTATGTTTAGCAATCCTACCGGATCAAAAATTGTAATGCCCAAAGAATCCATAGGTCAAATCATTGAGGATGTAGAAAAGAAATCAAAACTGAAGTTAAGTGCCTCAGATAACCCTGCCTACATAGAAACTTTATTAAGCAACGACGAAGAGCTTAATCAAATTTTCCACATAAGCGAACAACCAAACTCTCAATTTTTACATCAAAACGATCCATCAGAATTACCAAATAGCAAGTTGAAAAAGAAAACAAAAAAAATTAAATCAGAAGGAATTAGATTACATCAATGATTACGAACTAGAAATCGATTTCAGTAAAGAGCTAAAAGACCTTAAGCCAAAGACAGTTTTAGACTTTAAAGTAGACCTAAATGAGTCATAAATGAAAAAAATTCAGCAAAAAATATGTTAAGAAAAAACATCCTAATCAGATATCAACCAAATCAATTACAAGATCTAATAAACATTTAAATACAAAATAGAGACGTATATTTACAGCATAAGTATGAAGTTAGAGTAATAAAACAAAAATTTGATGTTAAATTGTTAACAAATTCAAAACTAACGAAACAAAAACCTTCAAGAGTACCACTTTACTATCAGGAAAAACTCTGAATAGCGTACTCGATCAATTATGTAAATCTGGGATTATAAGAGAAATGAGAAACAATACAGATATGTGATCCAAATTTTTTAATCCTATAATAGTTTTACCAAAGGATAACATCGTAAAACATGTCTTTGACGCAAGATATTTGAATTCAACAACTGATTTGATTAGAAACCCATGGCCTTTTGAGCCTATAGGGTCACTTATCACCAAACTTAGTGGTAACTATTTCACCACAAGCGATTTATGTTCAGCGTATAACCAAGTACCACCAGCCAAAGAAACCCAGCAACTATAATATCAAAACAGTTTACCTTCAAAAGAAGCTTCTATGGACTTTGTGGTTTACCAAATTTTGCAGCAGAATAATGACTATTAATTTTGCACCACTGATAAAAAGAAAACAAGCCGTAACTGATAAAGACGATACAATCATGCAAGCTAAGACAGTAGAAGAAATGTTTGAGATAATCGTCACATACCATGAAGTTTTAAGAGCGACTGTTTTTTGCATGGATCTTCGAAAAATCAATGTATGATGATATCAAAAAAAGCGCTTTTCACTATCCGAAGTAAAAAAACAATCAGATCATTGCTAACTTGAACTGTTTTTTGACATAGATAACAACCCAACCCAACTGGAAAAATTCAATTCAAAATATGAGTTAGATAACCAAGAATACAGAATGTTTTTTGAAACAACAATAGATGTTGAAGAAGCGTATCAAAGTTTAAAGCCACCTGATGAAATAGCAACATGTGAGAGAAAGCATGAAAAAATAGCAGAAGAAAAAATAGCCAAAACGATCCCATGCAAATCTATAAATGGCAAAGATGTGTTCTCTCAAATTTTAAACAAACTTAATGTGAAGGAGAATCAATAGATCTAAACACAGAAATAATTCAAAACGAGCAAAACAATGATCCAGTTTTTAAAATATTTAAACCATTAGTTATGGAAAACAATGAAGATATTAGAAGCCTTCATCAAAACCAATCCAAAGCCTTATCGTCATAAAAGAACAAGTTCGAAAATTTGTTAATGATAGGAAATATTTTATGCAATGAGCAAGCAACTGATGACTCAGAATTAAACAAATGATATGTAATGATATGTGTTCCAATGTCACTCTTCATAAAAACGTTTGAACTTGCACATAAACATTAATTGTCACGGCATATAAGCAAAGACAAAATTTTAACATCATTAATTGACTTTTGTTCTGGCCAGTTTTTCTTTTGAACGTGTAAATGGATAACACGCATCTTATTGCATGATGTCTTGATTGTCAAAAAAAAAATCAAAAACGACACAATCACAATGAAGCACCATCGGCAAAATATTTTTCCCATTCCACACAATACACATTGACTATAAATGACCTACTAATCCACTGTCAAATGGAAATGAACATTGCTTAGTAATTGTAGAAACCTTTTCACGGCAACTGAAATTATCAAACCATTGGAGAAGTTTATACTTACATTTGGAATACCACAAAAACTGGTCTATGACAAAAGAACCACGTTCATGAATGAAGATTTCATCAGTTGGCTTCATGAACTAGGAATAACGCACGCTCCTAGAACGGCTTAACCACTATGGACAAATGGTAAAGTTGAAATTCATATTAAACATTTAGAAACATATTTTTGATTATTTTTTGAACAAGTTAAATGTAATTGGAGTGAAATAGCCCAGAAGTTGCGTTTGCGCATCATACAACAGTCAATGCGTGTACCAGTTTAACGCCATTTGAAATGTGTTTGGACAAAATTCACAAATACCACTTTCTCTAGATCTAGGACTACTAAGAAACTCAGAATTAACTTTTCATTCTGAATTCTGTCACAATCTACCACCACATAGACACAATCTACAGACATCAACCAGCAATGCAATCATACCACTTCTAAAAGAGAAAATCAACAATTCTTTTTATTATGAGAAACTCAATTCCATTATTTCTACAACACAGCAAATAAAAAAAGTTTAGAAACAAATGCAACAATTCATGGATATTGCAACAAATACAATTTGGGAAAACCTTTAAATATAGGACAGAAAATCACTCTCTCGAAGAGGGAAAAACCAAAAAAAAACATGAATTAGGAGCCGGTCCATTTACAGTATTAAAAAAGATAACCAATGTTATTTACGAAATCCGATTAGACTCCGACAATAACATAAAAAAGTAGCCCACAGAAACCATTTAATAGAATCTTTCCCTGTTGAAGAAAATGCAACCAAGTAAGTAAACGATTTTAGCCTTAAACAAGAATCATATCCATATCAGCCATTCTATGAAAACGTAATGCAAACAAGAACTAAAAAACTCAACAGCCCACTCAACAAAAAATTTTTCCAAAGCCCTACAGGAATGTCTGAAAATTTACCGAGAAAAAATAATCATCGACGAGAAAATAATATACAAAACCAGAAATCGACCGAGAAAAGGTCCTAATCAATACTGATTCAGGTTCTCAGGAACACAACAGCGATAATTTTCAATAACAACTATTCCCAGAACATTCCATAGAAGACTAACTTCAACGCCTTACCTAACAAATCCCAACAATAAAAGAAACTTAGCAGATTTAGATCTCACGCCATCAACTTCAAGACATTAAACACCTCCCAGTCAGCAAACTGCTCAGAAAACCACTCACAACGAAGGAACTCAAAAACGAGCTCGACGACTACCTATTTTTTTATCAAGTAGTGTACAACTAAATAACACACTTCGTTTAATGTGTCAAGCGTTTAGTCCCGGGTCATCAAATTGAATAGATCAGAATATACAAACAATGATTCTAAAACTCAGTCAATCCAATACAGCCATTTATTCTAAAAACATAAATGTTACTATCGAGAAATATTTTTTCGAAACTTTATTACTGCTAATTTTTAGCAACCTCCAACGACACATCATGAGAATCTTGATTTTTGTGTGTTAACTCTCAACAAGCATCCAAGAAGTTTTACTTCAAAATGAAGACCTGGATAACATATCCGGTTCGTTAAAGGGTACTCACTAAGACTGCTTGGCTCTGCAAGAAAACAAAATGTATGCGCTAAATCGAGTAGCACTGTGCAAAATTAGCCCAGAAAATCTCTACACAACATTGAGCACTATAGAAGTTTTTCAACCGTCTTATAAAACCTAAGTAAACGCAGTATTGTGTAAAGCTAATTTTTTTCCTATTTGTTACAACTGCGGAAGTTGAGCGCACTCCTCCATTGTTCACAACATGAAAATGATCACCTATGAATTTACTATACCACCTGAAGATTGTGCAAAAAACTTTAAAAAACATTAAAATAACAGTGAATGAAAAAGGATACACTTACGAAATAAATATAAAAATGGATGAAAGTATTATGCTACACAGGAATAAAGAACGGCTTAACCACCGTGGACAAATGGTAAAGTTGAAATTCATAATAAATACTTAGGAACATATTTTTGATTATTTTTTGAACAAACTAAATGTAATTGGAGTGAACTAACCCAAAAATTGCGTTTGCGCATCATACAAGAGTCAATGCGTGTACCAGTTTAACGCCATTTGAAATGTGTTTGGACAAAATTCACAAATACCACTTTCTCTAGAACTAGGACTACTAAGAAACTCAGAATTAACTTTTATTTCTGAATTTTGTCACAATCTAACACTACATAGACACACTCTACAGACATCAACCAGCAATGCAATCATACCATTTCTAAAAGAGAAAATAAACAACTCTTTTTTTTAAGAGAAACTTAATTCAATTATTTCTACAACACAGCAAATGAGAAAAGTTTAGAAACAAATGCAAAAATTCACGGATATCGCAACAAATACAAATTATGAAAAACCTTTAAATATTGGACAGGAAATCACCCTCTCGAAGAAGGAAAAACCAAAAAAAATACATGAATTAGGATCAGGTCCATTTACAGTATTAAAAAAGATAACCCATGTTATTTACGAAATCCGATTAGACTCCGACAATAACTTAAAAAAAGTAAGTCACAGAAACCATTTAAAAAAATATTTCCCTGTTGAAGAAAATGCAACCAAATATGTAAACGATTTTAGCCTTAAACAAGAATCATATCCATATCAGCCATTCTATGAAAACGTAATGCAAACAGGAACTAAAAAACTCAACAGCCCACTCAACAAAAAATTGTTCCAAAGCCCTACAGGAATATCTGAAAATTTACCGAGAAAAATTAATCATCGACGAGAAAATAATATACAAAACCAGAAATTGACCGAGAAAAGGTCCTAATCAATACTGATTCAGGTTCTCAGGAACACAACAGCGATAATTTACAATAACAACTATTCCCAGAACATTCCATAGAAGACTAACTTCAACGCCTTGCCTAACAAATCCCAACAATAAAAGAAACTTAGCAGATTTAGATCTCACGCCATCAACTTCAAGACATTAAACACCTCCCAGTCAGCAACCTGCTCAGAAAACCACTCACAACGAAGGAACTCAAAAACGAGCTCGACGATTACCTATTTTTTTATCAAGTAGTGTACAACTAAATAATACACTTCGTTTAATGTGTCAAGCGTTTAGTCCCGGGTCATCAAATTGAATAGATCAGAATATACAAACAATGATTCTAAAATTGAGTCAATCCAATACAACCATTTTTTCTAACAACATAAATGTTACTATCGAGAAATAATTTTTCGAAACTTTATCACTGCTAAATTTAGCAATCTTCAACGACTTATCATGAGAATCTTTTTTTTTGCGTGTTAACTCTCAACAAGCATCCAAAAAGTTTTACTTCAAAATGAAGACCTGGATAACAAATCCGGTTCCTTAAAAGGTACTCACTAAGATTGCTTGGCTATGCAAGAAAACAAATTGTATGCGCTAAATCAAGTAGCACTGTATGCTATGTGTTACTATCGAGAAATAACTTTTCGAAATTTTATTACTGCTAAATTTTAGCAACCTTCAACGACACACCATGAGAATCTTGATTTTTGTGTGTTAGCTCTCAAAAAGCATCCAAAAAGTTTTACTTGAAAATGAAGACCTGGATAACATATCCGGTTCGTTAAAAGGTACTCACTAAGACTGCTTGGCTATGCAAGAAAACAAAATGTATGCGCTAAATCAAGTAACACTGTTTGCTATGTGTTACTATCGAGAAATAATTTTTCGAAAATTTATAACTGCTAAATTTTAGCAACCTTTAACGACACATCATGAGAATCTTGACTTTTGTGTGTTAACTCTCAACAAGCATCCAAGAAGTTTTACTTCAAAATGAAGACCTGAATAAAACATCCGGTTCGATAAAAGGTACTCACTAAAACTGCTTGGCTATGCAAGAAAACAAAATGTATGCGCTAAATCGAGTAGCACTGTGCAAAGTTAGCCCAGAAAATCTCTACACAACAGATAGCACTATAGAAGTTTTTCAACGTTCTTATAAAACCAGTATCGAAGTAAACGCAGTATCGTGTAATGTTAAGTTTTTTCCTATTCGTTATTACTGCGGAAATTGAGCGCACTCCTCCATTGTTCACAAAATGAAAATGATCACCTATGAATTTACTATACCACCCGAAGATTGTGCAAAAACTTTAGAAAAAAACATTAAAATAACAATGAATGAAATGGATACACTTAAATAATATAAATACAAATACGAAATAAATATAAAATGGATGAAAGTATTATGCAACACAGGAATAAAGAACGGTCAGTAGACGGCGAGAGTTCGACAGCGTGTAAGAACAGAGGACAAGTCAAAAACTACAGCTACGAAAAACACATGCAGAAAATTAAACTCAAAGTGAATCTAGAAACAAAACAAGTACAAAGTCCATACGGCATCCTACTACCAAGCACAAAACTCGAAGGCGGATGCAAATCGATGTCATTAGACCCATATGTTTATACATGGGACATGTCAGAAAACTGCGTGGTCACAAAAATGGTGTCTCAGAAAGCGAAAATGTTCAAGTACGCTATTAAGTTGGACAACACTCAAGATCACATACTGAGTGAGCGATCGGAGGCAAATGGCTTAGACCTAAAAACCGGCATTTACAATAAGCAGCATGAAGTATGCAGTAGGCCAGCAGCATTTTATAAAACAAATTTTGAACCATTTTTTATTTCATGCTCAGGCGGTTTTGACATGAATACTGGTAAATCGAGAAACATACGACACGATGATAGACATTACTATCAAATGCAAATAAGTGAGAACGATCAAATAAAAATGAAATCTTTGAACTACCCACTGGGAACAACAAAATTTTCTTTCATCCACAATGAACGTAATAACAGTAGTCGGGATCCTCTTGGGCGCCTTGTACGAACCGATGAAAATGATTTTGAACTTCATCATGGTGCAAAGTTCGATTACATCATGTATTTACATGCCAAAAAATTGAGGCAGTCTATAATGACACGATTGCAGAACCAATGTGAGCTAGAAAGAACACAAACTCTAACAATAAAAATTCTAGCACTACAAAACACTAGATTAGCAGGTTATATGCGAACTCTATGATCTTGGACACTGATGGATCAGTTGGTGGCCTATGCCACTGCCCAGAGAAAATTTCATCTCTTAACGTTCTCCAAAAAAGTTTCGATCAAAAACCGATCTGTTAAAATGGGCGAACATTGTTTGTCGAACCAAATATCCGCCAAACTTTCCTTTTGCCAACAAAATACATTGCGTTGATGGCTTTAGAAATGCCTTTCAACTTTATTTAGATGATAAATTATTTTGGTACTAATTGATGCCGGCTCCTATTAGTATTCGCCCCGCAAGATGTAGGCCACATTACGGGACTTTCCGTATACAATTCACGACATGCAATCACGAC
The DNA here is from genome assembly GCF_963678635.1 of Symsagittifera roscoffensis. Classification (NCBI taxonomy): domain Eukaryota; kingdom Metazoa; phylum Xenacoelomorpha; order Acoela; family Convolutidae; genus Symsagittifera; species Symsagittifera roscoffensis. Next base: position 28,769,839 of record NC_087068.1, on the reverse strand, counting down.
ACGATACCCCAAAACAATTTAAAGCCCTTTGGGATAACGCCATTCGTAACACCGCATCAACATCTATTTTTAAAAAATTACTAGAACCTTTTTCTAAAACGGACATATGGATTATGGAAATTCCGACGCTTTAACCGCCGCGATGGGTTTAAATCAGAAAATCTACCTAGACTCCTTACTCTCATCACAATTCTTCGTGAATAAATCTATAGGAAATTTCGGTTTTGTCGCTTTTTTCTTGCAAAAAGGTGGAATCTACTTTGCGTGTTTTCTCTTCATCAAGTTTCTGCTCGAAATAGTCCTAACAATCATCAAAAATTTAGAAATTAATAAGCTAAATATTCGTACTCTGAGTTTCTGGAAAATAATGTTAGGTGCAACTTATAACGTTTTCGTTTTGTTAGTTTTTTTCTCAACCTTTTCTAATAAAAAATACCAAGATACTCAACCAAATAGTACACACAAAAAAAATTCAAGAAAGAAACGAAATTTCTTACCAAAGTATAGTATACTAATGATTATTTGAGAACAACCTGTTTCTACAGCGGCTCTATTACAACAAAATACAAGAAATGAACCTGGAATGGATCCAAGTTTTTCAGGCCAAACTGACCCAAGTACAGTAAATACAGGAATAACCGAACAAAATAAGGAGACAGTGCACCAAAACAATCGCATGAATAACGTCTTGGCTCCAAATTATATTTTTCTGTTTCAGAAGAAAAAAATCTAAGCTTTCACACAATCTCCAAATTCTTCCAAACATCTACATACGAGAATAAAAGAAGGAAAGCTACCTGAAAACGGAACTAATACTAATATAATCTTGCTGGTTATTCTGTACCCTCAGAAAATTGTTCAAGAATTTATATTTGCTCGTTCCCCCAAGGCAACGGGCCAACAACTTTTAAAATCGACTCAGAGGAAATTCATTTTTATGTATACAAGAACCCTTACTTTCTTATAATCTCATCAAACGACGCAATTGGGAGCATAATACTTACCTCATCTTCCGTACAATTTGTTTAAATGCTGATCAATACACTAGACAGAAAGATTGTGTTAATTATTAAATTTCGAATACATACAAAAATTGCTTTACACAAATGGCAGCAGCTGAGTTTTTAATTATAGAATCGAATAGCGGATCACGTTTTTTTTTTGATTACGTTAACATCTACATTCATGAAAACTTGATATCTCATTAAAGGATAATTTTAAAACCATCCCTTCTGTTTCAAAAAATAACAGACTTTCGAAATCATCCAAACCACTGACGAAGGAATCTAAATTTGTGGTTGACCATAAATAATTAGGTAATAAATGCTATTCGACAAAACCAACCGATACGCAACTATTTTCCGAATTGAAAGATCTTTTGACACCTAAACAACAGTTGAAAACGTTCCAAAGCCCAATGTTTCCGATGATTCTGTTTCTAATTATAGTTGATTCTCGGGACAACGGGATACTCAAAATCTACCCGTCTACTATTTATTGTAATTTGTTTCTAGTTTTCGCAAAGTACACATTATCTGAACTACCCAAGCACATTCAGGACTTTGAAACGAATGATTCCCATAGCGCAAGGTAACCTGTTCATCCGCATTCCAAAATTGCGCTATCAGTTGGAGTTGAGAAAAACTCAGAAACAATTTTACTTTTTAAAAGTTTGCAAAAAAAGTTTCATTTTATCCACTATTACCAAATCTCAGGAAACCAGCCCAATTTTATAGATTTCTGTCATTTTTTAGCTTTTGAGAAGAACGCAGAGTTTTTCTGAGCCCTCCCCTTTTTGCCAATTAAATATTTGATGTTCAACATAAATAATCAGCTGGTTACTATAATTAAAATTACCAAATGTTTTGAACTACGGCCAAATCTACAAGTCTATATTGAAGTTCTGATCACTTCTAATGAAAACCTTTCTTTTACCCTACTTCTCGGTTTTGGGCTTTTTTTTCCGAATCCTAATCAATCACCCGCAATGTTGACCCAGTAACATAGAACGCACAAATTCCATACATGAATAAAAATGATATTTTTCTACGAAGGAACAATGATCAACTCATTGGATTTCAGCGCTCTTTTATAAAAGCTGAAATTTTTAAATTTGTCTCTATATTAAAAATTCATTTTTGATAATTTTTAAAGTGGCAAGCTCTACAACAGTATTATAAAACCAAGTAACAAATATTGGCATTTAATTTTGTTTAGCCAACACTTTTTCAATTCGGGTTATTTGTGATCTGAACCAGATTGAAAATTGATATGGCGCCTGAATGCTCTATTTTTTGGAGACATGTAATGCAATGAAAAACTCCAGAAGAACATTCCTCTCTAACCTCCTCATCTAGTTTTTTTCATCGTGTTATAAGAAGCTAAAGCTTATTGCAAAGTCTCCATCCGCAAAAGTCCTGTGCACTAATTGTAGGCGATTAATTCGCATGATAAATTTGAGAGAATACGATGTCTGTAACTTTTGCATTAAACTTATGCTCACCAAAAATAAAAGAAAAGGTGAACATATGATGGTTCGACATCCTGATATTAGTATATGCCATACGTGCATAAATAGTCGCAAACATTTAAGCCCAATTTTTCATTCACAAGTTTAATTAGTAACGTAAGAGAATAACTTTTGTATTTAGAAATATGATGTTTTACATGAATGATCGACTTGTTCAAATCGAACTTATCATGGTAAACGAAGAAACAGACACTTACCTTTATCCAACAAATTAAATTTATTATTCCCTAAAAAAAACCGGCGAAAAGGAAAAACTTTTATTTCGCGTAAAAGAAAACCTTTCAATTGTTTCGACAGTCTCCTCGGAGTTGAAGAAATACCGATGCAATTAAAAATAATAGAATGAAGAAAATTCTCGCTTTTAAACAAAATTGCTGAAATACAAAAATGACTTCCGAGTATCCTATCTGCTTTGAGCAGAAAACAAAGTTGCTGATGAGAATTCGCCATGAACAAGAAAAAAACCCATCCTTTTTACAAAATTTGGATCCATTTTTCCTTAAACTTAAATCCCAAACAAAGTTTCGATTAGACAAATTCCCTTGTCCACTATGTCGACAAGATGTCCATGTGATAAATTGGCAAAAAATATTTTGCCATCAGTGCAATGCATTAATTTAAAATAATAAAAGCCATCTTAAGCTCAAATCTTATGTTTAGGCGAGCATCTGATCAGATTAATCATTTTTACACTTATTCCAAGAAGGAAACCCTTTTTTGTCGATGAATATATCAAACTTGCTTAGTCTCCCTCTTACTATCTACTTCAATCCATTTTCATGGTTTTTCTAAAAACTGATAATTCAATCCTTCAACATACATGCCCAATATGTTATGAACAAAAACTGACTTTCAAAAAATGACGTTATAACCTGCCACATCATCTTACCCATCTTGATTGCACAGACTGTGAAGAATTATTGAAGAAAATTTTGCCCAATGTGGACAAATTCTTTGTCCCATTTGTCGTACACCAGAAAACATGTTGTCCTTTTCTTATTACTCCCCATGCAATATATGCCACGAATCAAAACCTGCCACATAATTCCTACCCATCTTGTTTGCACAGACTGCGAAGAGTTAATGAAGAAAATTTTGCCCAATATTGGCAAATACTTTGTCACATTTGTCGTACACCAGAAAACATGTTGTCCTTTTATGATTACCCCCATGCGATATATGCCATAAAATGACAAAAAGTACACAAGTTGATCCCAAACCATTTACATTAAAAGTTATCGACATTTAACGGATACTCATTCAAAACAAAAAATTTGCAGCAAATGCTCACCGCCATCAGCAACAAATTGCCCCTACTGCAAAACTGAATATGATTTTTCCGACCCATGGAATTAAACCTTTCTACAGCAGATTTAAGTAAGTTATTACGTTTCTTTTACACAGTTTTGTATCTTTCTATCTAAGCTCTATTACTTGGTTATGCACCACCTGAATTACTGTTTGGAAAGTCTTTTCTAAGCAGAAACAATGACAAACAACAACAGAAAACTTTGTAAGCACAGAAAAACAACAGAAAGCAAGTTGAACAAACTGGTGTAAAAAAACTCCTTTAAAATTTAGAAAAGGAGTACGACCCAGTACTAAACTGGAATTGCCTAAAGTGAAACCCGGCAATAGAACCGGCGAACAGATTCAGGGCTTTACACAAAAGGCAAATAAGAAATCAAAAAAAGAACATCAGTTAAGCCTCTCTATGCCTAGACGATGGCCTGCCAAAGGAAGCAGGCAAATTCCCAAAAGTGACAGAACGGTTGAGAATTCAGAAAGATCGTGACGACCCTGAAGTATTCATTGAAGCCGGAATTTAACAAGTGGAAGCTTCAGGGGGCGTTTCAGGCTACAAACATCGCCACGGGATATTCAACCATCCTGTCCTCTAAGAAACAACTCGGGAAGGTGTATTTTTCAATTTGCCCTCAAAAAAACTCATTCAATTGAAAGAAAAAACTCCCAAGCAGTAGCTCATAAAACTGGGAGAGACGTCTTTGCTCGTTCCATTTAGTGTGGAACAACGGCGTTCCCGGAACACGAAAACGAGCAAGACGTGGACAGGCTAACAAAGGCATTGGAAAGAATGCTATTGAAGAACAAACGCAAACAAAGGGCAAAAAAAGAGTTAAAAAAGCAACTAGAGGTAGCGGAAAAGAAAAAAGAAAGGTCCTAAGAGACTATAATGTGGCTTTAGAAAAGAAACTTGAAAACATTGCCTGAATAACACCTTGAGCGTTATAAACTTTGTTAATTTTTAACCTCATTCTAATCTTTAACACGTTGATTTTTAATTATATTCATGCTTTAAGCAATGCCCATTTTAAGGATTGAACTCACAACTGTTCGTCGGAAAAAGGGGCGAGGTGTAGTATTAGAAATGCTACACTTATATGAAAGACTTTTGTTTTAATTTTTTACATAAGAGCCGAGTGGACTCTTTTCTATTTTAAAATTATTCACACCTCTAGATAAGAATGCCTTTTTTAATTAATTTTTGATTCAGATTCCAACTGAACAACTTAACTTAAAACTTTAAAAGTCAAATCCAAATATCTAATTTTTGAATTCTGAACAAATTTTTTTTGTCTTACTTTTTTTAACACTGGTAAAAGGCAAAGATTTTTAATAAAGTTTAACTGATGATCGAAGGAACTGAGTATTTACCCACGGCGCCACTCAGACGGAGTGTGTCAATTGTTTTCGCTTTGAATATAGACGAATCCCCCGCTGCTCTGAATTTTAAAGTAGTTAAAGCAAGTGGAAATATTGTGTGTTCCCACTGTTAAACAAATATGGTTTTTATATTATAGTAACAATAAAATACAAACGTCAATCTCCTGATTAAACGGAGGATAAGAGATAAAAAGAGGACTGAAGTCTAATAGCAGGTGCAGAGAAAATCAAACTATAATTGTTTTGGATGAGCCTGCCTGCAATTTTCAGTGTCTTTAAGTTCTTAAGCTGAAACGGACGGCTAAAATACTTTCAGTTTTCTTCTAACTATTCTTCCTAAAAGTTTCTTAAATTCTTTTAGAGTAAATGTTCGCATTAAAAAGAGTCACTCCGAACCTAAACAAATTTAAATAAGAAAATTTGTGAGTCAAATTTAACGGACCGAAAGGAAAAGGAAAGGCCACCACCCTCGCATCGACAATACGCCAACTGACAGTGAGGATTAGACAGTGTACTTTTTCCCGGCAACAATTCGACAACAACTTCTCCACCCATCCTCCCCGCTACTTTCCAACGAATATTGTAACGAATAAAATGCAACAATTTATTAAAATAAACATCCCCTCCTATTGGTAAAAGTTAACAATAGATGAACAGTTGTGCATAACACTTAACCTTTTCTATTTAATCATCCTTTGTAAATTATCTGTTTATATAACTATCATTCTAGCTTAAGATTCATAACGACTATGATCTATGATAATTCAACCGAGACTTATATTTTTAGTTACTAATTGGAACAAAGGATATCAATCGACCCCATCGTTTCTTTTAGTAAAGTGGTAATAGTAACTAACTTTATTTCAGCCAAACAAAGACGGAAAATTGTGATCCGACTTGGCGATTTCTCAGAACAGCGACCTAGAGTTCGGAAGTATCGAGGCTACGCTATAGTACACGAGGGGTATGATCCCAACTCACATCATATAAATGACATCGCTGTAGTCAAATTGAGGTCACGTCTTCGAGGACCTGTGAAAACATTACGCTTATGCAAGGATGATTACAGTTACAGAACAAGGTCGTTTTACGGTTCCAAACAGTCTCCCGTTCTTCAAAAAAAATGAGCCGTGGCGTTTTTTAAGGTCGACCAATTTGGTTTTCCAAGCTCTTTGAGTATACTAAAAAGACTTATTTTGTCATAATTTTTCTGCGCCGCAGGCAAACGTAAAAAAACAGGCTAAAATGACGTTTTGAGCACTTTTTAATAATATATGTGACCAAAAAAACTGCGTTCTTTTGGCGCGCGCTCCCCCTCAATTTAAGTTATATTGGCGCCAAAGGCGCCCTTATAACATTTTTGTCAAAAATGGATCTCAAAGGGTGGACTCTTTGGAAAAAATTGGCAACCAGAATTGAAGCCCCCTCTGCAATGATGTGATGAAATATGTGACAAAACAAGCAGTCAAAAAAGCAAATAAAAATGGTTGATTAAATGAAAGTGAAAAACCAACTTCAACTTCAAGTGAAAAACCAACATCAAATTATAAAAGTTGTGTAGCTATTGCTAGTAAATAGTTGGCCCTACGTTGGGAAAAATTTAATACGAATGTAGCATATCTTTCTTGAACCCCCTGCAAATTGTGTGCTCCATAAAAGAAAAGTATACTGGGGTGAAGCTATAGTTTTTGCTACTAGACTGGCAAGGGCTTTAACGGGGAAACATCCCAGATAAACATTTTTTCAAAAAACTGATTTTTTTTTGACGGGAGGTTTGAGAACAGGTATCCGTTGGCTGTGTGTGGTTTGGGTAAGAGTGATCGTGATTATGGCAGTGAACTTGCTGAAGTCTTGCAAGAAGTGGTGCTCCGAGAAACAAAAAAGAGAAGATGTCCATTGAAAAAATGGAACCCACAAAAGCAGTTTTGTCTGACGGGGAGAAATAAAGGATAGTTTTGGCTACTTTAACTATAAGCTATCTAACGCTTGGGCCCTTTCAACTTTGCTATCTTTGTATACTATCCCAATTTTTTTTCTTCAAATAAGCATTGCAAATGTATCTCGATGCCAACTCTGAATACATTTTGTTTCTTGAGTAACTATGATCTTACTTGACATTAGGGCCAATAAATGTTTTCAGAACTTTGCTAGCCAGTGTGACACTTAATCCAACTCTAATTAGAGTTCTGACTGGAAAAATGGCTAGCGAGTACCAATGAGTTTCAATAACTTTCGGAATGATGCTTGCTTGTATCAAACCAAACATGTAACTGAAAAAGTATCCAAAGTTATCCCTTTAATAGACAGTTGTGGTGGGGACTCAGGCGGACCTGTCTACCCTCTTCGAAGAGGACGACCTCTTTGTCTGTATGGGGTTGTGAGCTACGGCAGTGTTACATGCAGTGGCTATGGTATATACACTAGAGTGTCAGCTTATCTAGACTGGATCAGGCGTCGAGTGTAGAAAGTTGTGATAAAGTTCACTTCTAAAAAAAAACCATTCTGCTATATACCTAGACAATTGTTGCTTCTATGTTTCTTCTGGTTTAAAATTGGAAAAATTCTGAGTGTAAAAAAGGAAAAAAGACTCCTACAGCAATATGAAATCGACATGTCTTGAACCAAGACAACCATGCTTATAACACATATTGAGCCCAAATTTTTGAACGAGACAGGCACTTAGACTCGGCGTTATATAAATTTTACTGTAGTTTTGAAACTGTAATTGATTTTTGATTGCCTTTTGTTTAAGTTTGATTCTACCAAATTAATTGTTTATTACTAGTAAAGGTCATGCGGGCTTTTATATCAGAGAAAGGTTGAAATCATTTCTACTTTTACCCGATTTTAACATTGTCATAATGTTGTAATGAAAATTTCAGTTGCGATCAATTTCCTTTTGTTCTTCTTTTTTTAATCGTACCATTTTTTTTAAAATAATTGTATTAATCAATTTTTCAATATTATTCAAAATTTTTATCAAAAGCTAAAAGCTGTTCGGCAGACAATGAAAGGCATTCGAAATTATTAGGGCTTTATCTTGATACGAGAAGTCTTGTGTATATTGACCATAACATTTTGTTTTATTACATTTAATTACTTGAGTCAGTCTATGTCAATCGTGATTGGTCAGCACAAAAATAATTTGAGTGTCAAGACAAATTGCCCTGTTTTTCACAAACAAATGGAGAAAAATTCTCATAACTGATGTTTAAGAATAATGAACGTGGTGAGTACTCTTATATAGGTCTTGTGGTTTTTTTTTTTCAGAAAAAAGTCTTAAAAATTGTTCCCGCTCAGTTTTTCTTTTTCGCGGTTTGACTGGCGATTTCTTTTTAGGCTAAATGCATTATCATTGTTAAAAGGAAGGCAAACTCCACTATCGAACAGCAAAAATGTAAAGGTCACAAAAAACGTGATCAACTTTTGGTTTCGAAAATTGAAATTAATTGACAGACTTCCCAGCGAAATATAAGTTCTACGTATTGATCCAGTTTTCTCAACTTGAGTTAATGTAAACAAAAAAGAGTCCAATATAAGTTATTCCACAATTTCAAAGAGTTTTAAGGCAAATATTTTCGAAATTCAAAAGTTATAGACTTTTGAAAAAACAAGTCAGTTTTCTTTCATTTTCCTTTATTCGGTGTTGGGTTTCCAAAACTATGATCCAAAAAACTGCTTGCAAATACTAAATTGTGACATCCATTGATTTAGTTAACCAATGTTTTAAGACTTGTTTGTGGATTCCGATGACAATGCTTAAGTCCTTGCTTTTAAATTCCGCATGTTCATATGCAAGTTCAGTAATAAACAAATTTCTGAATTCCTTTACAGTTTGCGGATTCCGCTTACATTTGCGGATTCCACTTACATTTTGCCAAATCTACTAACAGTTGCGGAATCCAGAACAACTAGCTATATTTGCTTGTTACGCAATCCGCAACAAATTAAGTGTGCAGACAAAATTTATGTTACCAGTATATTTACACGGAATCCAAGTAAATCTTGTAAGTGGAACCCACTTACATTTTGGAACATGTTTAAATACTTGTCTCTGGAATCCAGGAACAAACAAAAACAAAAATGTGCACCTATCCAGTGCACAGTTTGGCCTCTTAATGGTCATGGTTTCTTGATAAATGAAGAAATGTTTTTCATTGCGGACCGATTAACAACTGAAAAAAAATTAATCCAGTTTTTCAATCTACCTCACCACAATTATTGATTACCGATATAGGATTTTCTAGGGGAAGGGGAGGGGGGTGGGAAGAGGCGGGTTCTCAAAAAACTTTCGAAAATTTTGCTTTGCTTTAGTGCGACACCAAATTGATTTTCAGAGCTCTCCTAAGGTGCCTCTAGAAAATTTTTAGCTGCCGTCACTAAAACTGCATATCTCAGAATTGTACAAATGGGGACCTTTTGGGTTGGCAGAAGCTCGAATCCCTGAGAGGGGGGAGAAACTTCTGCCCCTCTAAATCCGCCATTGTTACCGTTTAGCCCATTTTTCTTTCTAGTGCTAGAAATAATTTTCACATTTAAGAAATATACTTAACGTTTTCCTTATAAAAAATAAGAACGTTTATAAATTGTGTCTGATAGTTTTTGGGTTTTGTTCTTTTTTATAAAAAAAATTTCACTAATTAATATAAGGTTCACTTGAAAATATTTACAATTTGAGCTTTAGTTTGCATTGTTTGCGAGGGTACAAAAGTATGACTATAGTTACTCAAAACTCGTTCGTCTCGCCTTTGGCTTTAAAAGTTTTTTGCATCGAAGTCTAAACTCGTTAGTATATGACACTCATTGAAAATTTTCATTGTTCAATGCTAACTATTGAAAGGTATAAATTTTAAAACGTTTGAATTTAAAACTTTTTGCAAAGATTTTTGCTGTGAGATTTCATGTGCAAAAGGTTTAAATTCTCGGAAGTTGTCTATTGTGCAACTTAAATTAGGGATAATTTTGTTTTTCTGTCTCTATATATTTTTTTAAACATAGAACTAGAAAAAATTAAATAAAAAATGACTACAAAACTTGGTCAATATAGTGCTAAACGTTGGGTCAAGTAGGGAACTGGTATGACCACCCGGGATGACCAAAAATACTAGTCATACAATTTCCATATATGGAAAAATGCTAGTCATACACTTTCCATACAATTCCATACGTACAGAAAATTGCATGATTAGTATTCTTTCATATATGGAAATTGTATGACTAGCAATTTTCCATAAACCAAAAATATTAATTTTTTACATTTTAGTTTCTCAAAAATTTTTGGTTGTGTTCGTACCGAACACAAATGACATAAACCTTTATTACTCAAACGTAGTAACCAACGGTTTGGCCGTCTCGCATTAAAAATACATTGGAAACAGCGTGATATATGCTACTTCTTTCTCAGACAAATAATATAACGAAAATAATGAACTTTTAAGTTTTGGCAATAATTTTTAAAGATGATTATTTCTAAAATTTGAATTTTTAAATTACCAGACATTGATCAAGGCATACAAAAACATGTCATACAAAAGAAAGAGGAGTTTTTAGCGTTTTTGAAAAAAGTTATGAAGAGAAAAGGAAAAAAAAATCCGATATTAGTATATACAGGACTACGTTATACACACAAAAAATTAAATTTTGCATGCAAATTTTTTTTTTCAAAAAATGTTTGTTTGAATACGAAAATCATTTTGCGGTTGGAAAAAACACAAAAAAATTGTTTGGGGCAATTTCAAAAATACTGTCGTTGCCATCAAAAATACTGTCGTTGCCATCGTTGCAATTTTTGTCGTTGCCATCAAAAAAATGCTAGTCATACAATTCCGATTTATGGAAATTGTATGACAAGTGTTTTTTTTTTCAGAAAACAAAAATAAAAAAATAAGTCAAAGTTTGCAGTCGTAGCAGCCCAAAAAACGCTTAAATGGTTTGCCAGCAGTTGAATTGATTGTTCGAGCTTTTTTTCGCAAAAAAATTTTTTTTAAAAAAATCTGTTTATACAATCTCCATATATGGAAATTGTATGGCTAGCATTTTTTTCTTCATACCATTTTTTTTTCCTTTTTTCTATGAAGAGATACCAATTTCGATACCAAAACAACTATAAAATACTTTTAAAATTCGATTTAACTCATTTTGCAATAATGTATGAAATTTGTCTGACTAGCATTTTTCCATAGACTAAGTGTATGAAATTGTATGATTAGCATTTTCGGTCTATGGAGGTTAACCCGGGCAAGTAGCTTCTCTCATTTGAAATGGAGTTGTTTGTCATACTTTCACAATCAAAATTCGCATAAATTATTCCAAATGATGGCCAAAATGGCAACTTTTTTGCCTTCAGAACGTTACAAAATTGAGCTGCAAATAAAAAAAATCATTAATTGATTTGACGAAGTCGATTTCTTGATTTCGGTAAAAACGTTATATTGTGCTTCACTTATTCATTTTTTAGGGTTTTGATCTGAATTTTTTACCCGCAAGCTAAGTCAAACTCAATTTATTCACAGTTTCATCTAATAACAAGTTATTCGACACAATTGAGTTGAAAATGGTTTAAAAAAGCATGAAATATCCCAAGTTGGACAAATTAGCAAATTTCAAACCCCATTTCTTATTAAAAGTTATGGCAGTTCAAGGGCCTGTGCAATAATTTTTCAAGGAGAGACTTTTTTTTAATCAATTTTGGAATTTGTTTTCAACGTTTTTTCATAGAAAGAACAAATTGGTTTTCTGGCCAACCCCAAAGCCCTATAATTTCTATTTAAAATTATTATTAGGAGCAAACTGTTGCCTTCAAAATAGAATGTTTTGTTTTGTTGCTCTAGCTTACGTTTGCGCATTGAAGGTCATAATTTGCACAAATAGGCAACTTAGACACCCTATAAATTAACCAAAAAAAATCTAGTTCAAGAATGACTTTGATTTTTTGCTCAAGATACGATTTTTTAAAAAAGTTTTTCAGGAAAAAAGGCTTGCTAGCAGGCAAATTGTTTCGGAGAAAAAATTAGAATTACAAAAAACTGCTTGAACTCAAAAGAACGATCATTTTATTTGAAAAGCAAAAAAAGCCACTCCAAACATTTAAATATCGTCATTTTTTCTTAAAGTCGGAACAAAAAAGAAGAATCACAGTCATTTTCTTGAGGAATATCCGGCCACCGAAGATATCTGAAACAACTTCTCTCATTTTTTTTAACCTCATACAACAGACGGCCTTTTTTTGTGTTGTGTTTCGCCTATATGCTGTATCAGGGGTACTAGTGTTATATAAGGATTTAAAAAAAAACTCATTTCAAGCCTCGAGGGAAATACATGAAAATAATTGAATCCCATTTTTGCATTGTAATCGAAAATGAACTTCCTTCAAAATAATCTTTTCGTAAATTTTGACGCAATTTTATTGAAGGAAATTCATTTTTGAATACATTGCAGAAATGGGATTCAATTATTTTCACGTATTTTCCTTTTTTTTCAAGTTTGTGCTCGGTGCGGTTTTCATTCAGGCATCTTTTGACTTTTTAATTTCTCGCTTCTGAGAAGTCGAGTTTCTTGCGCCCAGTTTTGATTGCCTCAAAGGAAGCTCGTGCGCATTCAAATGCAGCACTTTATTAAAACTTTCTGAGATGTGATTCGAGATCAACTAAAAATTTCGATTTTGTTAACTGAAAACTTGAGAAAAAACTAGTCTGAGATTCACCATTTTTCTGGAAAATTTTACGAGTGACAATAGGGGCGGATCTAGGATTTGTTCGAGGGGTGATTTTCAAAAAATTTTTGGTTTTTTTTTCACGGTTTGACTTGTTTACCGATTTTTGTTAAGTGCAGTTCCATTGTCAAAAGGAAGGCAAACTTCACTATCGAACAGCAAAAAAGTAAAAGTCACGAAAAACGTGATCGACTTCTGATTTCGAGAACTAATTATCAGACTTCCCAGCGAAATATAAGTTTTACGTATTGATCCAGTTTTCTCAAATTGAGTTAATGTTCCAAAACCGATCACACGGCTATTTGCAGGCGAGAATTGTTGTTATAATTTTTTTACCTGTTCACGCTGACACGTTTTGATACTGTTTATAACAAGAAAAAAAAATTTAAATAGACTTTTGCAAATTGAATTATAGAAAAATCAAGGGGGACTCAAAAAGAGCCCCGAGATCTCCCAAAGTACTAAAAAGACCCAAGTCTGGCCAACGTTTCTGCGCTGCAGGCAAAATTTTGAAAAAACAGGCCAAAAAGATGTTTTTAGTCATTCTTTGGAAAATTATACCCAAAAAATTGCGTTTTTTGGCGCGCGCTCTCCCCTCAAAATTAGTTTATAATGGCGCCAAAGGCGCTTTAAGAAAAACTTTGGGGTCTGTCATACGAAATTGGATATCTTAAAATAGTTCAAAGGGGGGATTTCAAAGGGGACAAAAGAGTCAAGCGGCGATTTTAGTCAGGTCAAAGAAATTTTAGGCAGTGAAGATGAAGCATCACCTTTACTAGGTTTATAATGAGACCACACACATGACTTATTAGCTGTCAGCCGCGGCGTAAACAAAAAATTGAAAAACAAATTTACACAGCGAACGGTCCTAAGCTTTGTCTCCTCAGACTTTGACTTTGGTTGGTCGCTCCATACACTGTGAGAGGACGTCTCCTCTTGAAGAAAATTTGGAGACTCAGTGGTCAACAATGGAATGATCCCCTTCCAGAAACCCTGACTGAAAAGTTCCTCAAATGGCATTCCGGCCTACCTATATTAGGTCAGCTAACAATTCCGCGCTGCTACTTTCTGTCTGGAGTTGACAACCCCCCCCCCCCCTTCGCCCCCTATATCCACCCCTGAGTGACACTAAAACCTCAATTCAATGTTGATTTAGTTTTTGCTAAAGTTGAGCATTATTAGCTATATTTTTTTGTCTATCGAAAAAATTCAATCGCCACTTACTATAAAACCAAAAACAAAATTGGCAAAAAATTGAAAAAAAAGTATTTTTGAAACAATTTTTAAGTTAAAACAAAAAAACCCAGAATTTTGAATTTCTTTGTCTGACTCGTCATCATTAGAGTCTTCCCTGCTGTTTGCACAGCTATCTGCTTCACTTGCTTCTGTTTGTGATAGTTTGATGTTTCAAAATGACAAAAATTAGTTAATTCAGCTCTAAAAGATTTGAAATTTTATTTCATATAGTGAAAAACTTGCAAATGACAAACTATGCTTTTAGTTCAACGCAATTGTCATGAACACCATTTGTGTTTGCATGGTGTTCCCGGCATCTGTTTTTATTGCCGCAAATACAGTTTTGTTATAAATGTTGATTGGCCAATTGGTTCCGCATTATGTTGGCAGCATTTGAGTTCGAGGTCATTTTGCAATTGATCAGACAAGGTGAGACAACAGATCATAAAACAAAGTTTTCTTTTTACTATTTCATTATTTCCTACCCTAAACTAACGAAATTTTTTAGTGTTTAAAGCACGTTTTTAAACATGCTTGAATTTTTTTAAAGCATGTTGTTTTATATGTTGAAAACGTTGGGTTTTTCTCACAAAACTAGACATCAGTTCAACACGTTTTTAAAAAAGGGAAAGGTCACAAAAAACGTGATCAAATTTTGATTTCGAAAATTGAAATTAATTGACAGACTTCCCAGCGAAATATAAGTTCTACGTATTGATCCAGTTTTCTCAACTTGAGTTAATGTAAACAAAAAAGTGTCCAACATAAATTCTTCCACAATTTCAAAGAGCTTTAAGGCCATTTTTTTCGAAATTCAAAAGTTATAGACTCTTGAAAAAACAAGTCAGTTTTCTTTCAGTTTCCTTGCGTTCATTACTCTTTTCCAATTTTTAGTTGGCTATGTTTGGTCAATATTGATGACTATTGGGAAAAATATTTCGTGTAGTATTTTAAACTTCAATCATCTAATTAGTGAATAATAGCCGATGGAAAAGTCTCAATTTTTGTTTATTTAAATTCTGTTTTGTTAAGAGGCAGAACATTGCCAGTTATTACGAGGCTAAACTCTGCATTCTCTGCATTTTAAGCGTAAACCGCAACAAGCCAAAACCAGAATTGACGTGGAATCTGCAACATTGCTACTTTTCTTTGATGTTCTTTGCTGTTTCGGGTTCCACAAACAAATACCTAAACCATTGTATCATTCAATATTGCGGAATCCAGAGCAGTTTGTGGAATCCACAAACAAATAATGAGACATGCGTATAGCTGAATTGAGCTGTTGCGGAATCCAGAGCAGTTTGTGGAATCCACAAACAAATAATGAGACATGCGTATAGCTGAATTGAGCTGTTGCGGAATCCACAACTGTACGCGGAATTCGCAAACTGTAAGTGGAATCCGGAAATTGTAAGTGGAATCCGCAAACTGTAAGTGGAATCCGCATTTTGTTTGCGGATTCAGTTTACATATATGTATGTGTAGAAGTTTTTAAAACATTATCATTTAACTACTACGGTGATCAGCTACCAGTTGGAATGCCAAATATTCGATCTCAATTCCTGTCAAACACCCAACTTCGATCTCAGATCCTGTCGAACATAACCAACTTCGATCTCAATTCCTGACAAACATACGCAATTTCGATCTCATCTCAATTCTTGTCAATTATACCCAGCCCAGCTTCCACCTTACTTTCTACAAAGGTTAACTTCGATCTCAATTCGTGTAAACTTATTCATCAGTTCAGTTCGAGCCTTTCAGTTAAAATAAAAAAGTTTCAATTTAGCCATTTTGAAATATTTTCAAAATGCAAAACCAGAACATAGTTTGATAAAGCAACATTTTCAGTATATTCGTGTTTTTGAACTTAAAATACAATTCTGGTATAATTCAACCTTTTTATTTAATACTAATTTGCTCAAACTAGTTATATAGATCATTTACTCCCTGTGAACCAAATGCTTTGAATTCAAGCTCCCAAATACTGAATCTCAAATACAAAATCCCAAGTGTTGAATCTCAATTACTGAGTCCCAAATACTGACCTAACGCGGCGATATGTCAGCCCAATAATGAAATAACTCAATTACCGATTTAAACCAATGAATTTATTTGGTGTTGGGTTTCCAAAACTATGATCCAAAAAACTGCTTGCAAATACTAAATTGTGACATCCATTGATTTAGTTAACCAATGTTTTAAGACTTGTTAGTGGATTCCGCTGACAATGGTTAAGTCCTTGCTTTTAAATTCCGCATGTTCATATGCAAGTTCAGTAATAAACAAATTCCTGAGTTCCTTTACAGTTTGCGGATTCCGCTTACATTTGCGGATTCCACTTACATTTTGCCAAATCTACTAACAGTTGCGGAATCCAGAACAAATAGCTATATTTGTTTGTTGCGTAATCCGCAAAAATTTAAGTGTGCCGACAAAATTTATGTTACCAGTATATGTACACGGAAACCAAATAAATCTTGTAAGTGGAACCCACTTACAATTTGGAACATGTTTAAATACTTGTCTCTGGAATCCAGAAACATACAAAAACAAAATTTTGCACCTATCCAGCACATTTTGGCCTCGTAATGGTCATGTTTTCTTCTTACCGATTAACTAATGAAAAAAAATTTAATCCATTTTTTCAATCTACCTCGCCACAATTATTGATTACCGATATAGGATTTTCTGGGGGGAGGGATAAGGGGCATGTTTTCAAAAAATTTTCGAAAATTTTGCTTTGCTTTAGTTCGACACCAAATTGATTTTCAGAGCTCTCCTAAGGTGCCTCTAGAAAATTTTTAGCTGCCGTCACTAAAACTGCAAATGTCACAATTGTACAAATGGGGACCTTTTGGGTTGGCAGGGGCTCGAATTCC
The DNA here is from genome assembly GCF_963678635.1 of Symsagittifera roscoffensis. NCBI lineage: Eukaryota > Metazoa > Xenacoelomorpha > Acoela > Convolutidae > Symsagittifera > Symsagittifera roscoffensis. The sequence goes on along the minus strand of NC_087068.1, from coordinate 28,752,795 downwards.
TGAGAGGGGGGAGAAGCTTCTGCCCCCCTAAATCCGCCATTGTTACTGTGTAGCCCTTTTTTTCTCTAGTGCTAGAAATATTTTTCACATTTAAGAAACAACTAAACGTTTTCCTTATAAAAAATAAGAACGTTTATAAATTGTGTCTGATATTTTTTGGGTTTTGTTTTTTTTAATAAAAATAATTCATTGATTAATACAAGGTTCACTTGAAATTATTTACAATTTGAGCTTTATTTTGCATTGTTTGCGAGGGTACAAAAGTATGACTATAGTTACTCAAAACTCGTTCGTCTCGCCTTTGTCTCTAAAAGTTTTTTGCATCGAAGTCTAAACTCGTTAGTATATGACACTCATTGAAATTTTTCATTGTTCAATGCTAACTATTGAAAGGTATCAATTTTAAAACGTTAAAATTTAAAATTTTTTGCAAAGATTTTTGCAGTGGGATTTTATGTGCAAAAGGTTTAAATTCTCGGAAGTTGTCTATTGTGCAACTTAAATTAGGGATAATTTTGTTTTTCTGTCTCTATATATTTTTTAAACATAGAACTAGATAAAAGTAAATAAAAAATGACTATAAAACTTGGTCAAAATAGTGCTAAAATTTGGGTCAAGTAGAGAACTGGTATGACCACCCGGGATGACCAAAAATACTAGTCATACAATTTCCATATATGGAAAAATGCTAGTCATACACTTTCCATACAATTCCATACGTACAGAAAATTGCATGATTAGTAGTCTTTCATATATGGAAATTGTATGACTAGCATTTTTCCACAAACCAAAAATATTGATTTTTTACATTTTAATTTCTCAAAATTTTTTGGTTGTGTTCGTAACCGAACACAAATGACATAAACCTTGATTACTCAAACGTAGTAACCAACGGTTTGGCCGTCTCGCATTAAAAATGCATTGGAAATATCCTGATATGTGTTACTTCTGTCTCAGACAAATAATATAACGAAAGTAATGAACTTTTAAGTTTTGGCAATAATTTTCAAAGATGATTATTTCTAAAATTCGAATTTTTAAATTACCAGACATTGATCAAGGCATACATAAACATGTCATACAAAAGAAAGAGGAGTTTTTAGCGTTTTTGAAAAAAGTTATGAAGAAAAAAGGAAAAAAAAATCCAATATTAGTAATTCCAGGACTACAATATACACGCAAAAAAATAAATTTTGCATGCTAAATTTTTTTTTTCAAAAACTGTTTGTTTGAATACGAAAATCATTTTGCGGTTGGAAAAAAACACAAAAAATTTTTGGGGGCAATTTCAAAAATGCTGTCGTTGCCATCAAAAATACTGTCGTTGCCATCGTTGCAATTTTTGTCGTTGCCATCAAAAAAATGCTAGTCATACAAATTCCATTTATGGAAATTGTTTGACTAGTGTTTTTTTTCAGAAAACAAAATAAAAAAAAAGACAAAGTTTTCAGTCGTAGCAGCCCAAAAAACGCTTAAATGTTTTGCCAGCAGTTGAATTGATTGTTCGAGCTTTTTTTTCACAAAAAAAATTTTAAAAAAAACTCTAATTATACAATTTCCATATATGGAAACTGTATGGCTAGCATTTTTTTTCATACCATTTTTTCCCTTTTTTTTATGAGGATATACCAATTTCGATACCAAAACAACTAGAAAATACCTTTGAAATTCGATTAAACTCATTTTGCAAAAATGTATGAAATTTGCATGACTAGCGTTTTTCCATAGACTAAGTGTATGAAATTGTATGATTAGCATTTTCGGTCTATGGAGGTCAACCCGGGCAAGTAGCTTCTCTCATTTGAAAGTGGAGTTGCTTGTTATGCTTTCAGCATCAAAACTCGCATAAATTATTCCAGATCGTGGCCAAAATGGTAACTTTTTAGCCTTCAGAACGATACAAAAATGAGCTGCAAATAAAAAAAATCATTAATTGATTTGACGAAGTCGATTTTTTCATTTCGGTAAAAACGTTATATTGTGCTTCACTTATTCATTTTTTTGGGATTTGATCAGAAATTTTTTACCCGCAAGCTAAGTCAAACTCAATTTATTCACAGTTTCATCTAATAACAAGTTATTCGACACAATTGAGTTGAAAATGGTTTAAAAAAGCATGAAATATCCCAAGTTGGACAAATTAGCAAATTTCAAACCCCATTTCTTATTAAAAGTTATGGCAGTTCAAGGGCCTGTGCAATAATTTTTCAAGGAGAGACTTTTTTTTTATCCATTTTGGAATTTGTTTTCAACGTTTTTTCATAGAAAGAACAAATTGGTTTTCCGGCCATTTGTGGCCATTTGTGATAGTTCTGGTTTTCCGGCCTTGCTTCTATTTGTTGCAAATACAGTTTTGTTATAAATGATGATTGGTCAATTGGTTCCGCAAGATGTTGGTAGCATTTGAGTTCGAAGTCATTTTGCAATTGATGAGGCAAGGCGAGACAACAGATCATAAAAAAAGTTTTCTGTTTACTATTTCATCGTTTCCTACCCCAAATTAACGAAATATTTTAATGTTTAAAGCATGTTTTTAAACATGCTTGAATTCTTTAAAGCATGTTGTTTTTGTATGTTGAAAATGTCGAGTTTTTCTCACAAAACTAGACATCAGTTCGACACGTAAAAAATGCGAGCCAAAAATACACACCAATACGACTATCCATCCCAAGTTAATGTAATGAAAAATGCTTCACTTTTATAAAAAGAAGAACTTCCGAAGCAAAGCTTTATTGAGCTTCTGAACTAGAAGCTAGGTATTGATGTTCACTAACCCCCTAACCCCGTTGTTTTGTTTTTCATTATTTAAAAAGTTGATATCTTTTAAACAGATCAGAAAAACCTCTGATATGTTCTAAATGAAAGCTGGCAAAATAGTTAAACAGATCTTGGCTCATATTAAAAAGTAAGCAAGAACTTACTATGCAAAGTAAGTACAAAAACAGATGCTGATTTTTCCGAAATTAACAAGTATTTTCTTCCTCTTTGTCTTTTTTCTTGCATCTGAACTGAAATTTTTCACCAGAAATGCTATTCTGAGTCACAGAATCAATACAAGACGAGCGGCCATAGTTAATGGCCATGATTCGCCTGAGAGGTCTTTCTTTGTCAAAACAATTATCACTACTAATGGTAGAGATAATTACTGTGGAGGAACTCTGATATCTGATGAGTTTGTTCTCTCAGCTGCGCATTGTTTTGAAGAAGGTAAGTTTTTTGTAGACAGATATATTTCGACATTGATACTCTGTTTTCGTAATTTGCTTTGGTAAGATGGATCAAATTAACGGCCCGCATGTAGACATTACTAAGAAAAACACTTGGAAACGTTTGAGTAGAGCCAGCTTAATTAAACAGAAATTTTCAAATTTTCACATTTTGTTTAACGAATCTATCCGGCCGAAAATAAGATAGCATGACGAACATACGGTGTAACTTATCTGCAATTACTCTATGAGTACAAAACCTCGTACATAACTCATCTGATGCGACCAAAAGCCTCGAACAAGACCTTAACTACCCTAGATTTAGATTATAAGAGCAGAAACAGACAAAACGCTAGATTGCAAAACGTTAGAGAACAGAACCAGACAAAACGCTACATTGCAAAACGTTAGATTGAATAGACAGTTTAATAGAAATGTCTCTACGTCTCAATGAATCTTCACCAAATTTTCAAACAATACAAGAAATACCAGGTATTGCACGAAGACCGAGATCACGGCGCGAACAACAATAAAACGACGGCCCGATCTACTACATGATAGTACGACGAAAACCGCAACTAGTAAATGTATTCAGAATACTTTTTGCTCTTAACTTAGATTTTCATTTGTTAACATGAAAGTTATTTAAAGAATACTTCTTCAAAAACCAACTTGGTGCTTCATAGCCTATTATATACAATCATAATGACTGATAAAAAGACGCACAAGTTGTTCCTTTCCATATCTGCAATTAATTAATTCGAAAGCTTTTGTAAAATAAATATTTTAATGAATGAAAATTACAAAAATTAGTTAGTAGAAAGTTTTAATGTAAGTTTTATTCAATTTACAAAAAAAAGTTTCTTGCTTCTCAAGAAATCACTTTTTTTATCCCAGCTTCATCACCTGAAACATAACCAAAGTTATTTGAAAAGGTAATAGCTTTAAATTCTAACTCTTAAAACTTCAATTTAACCTAAATTTGTAAACTAAAATATAACATGGCTTATCCTTGCTTTTCAATAAATCACGTTTCATTTCAAAAACAGATCATCAAGGTTTCCCTTTGATCTTTAACCTAACTTAAATTACATTCTATTTCACGTAGATTATCTGATCATCAAGGCATCCCTTGGGTCAAACGGAACAATTTTGTTCTTCCCACATTATAATTCAAACCGTCTAACGACCTCAAACGTCGATTCACTCCACAGCCCTTATAAAAGACCCAGGTCTAATAGAAATTTTCATAACTAACCATTTTCATTAGAATAAATGATGAAAAACTTCGGTTACTTGTCCCTCACTTGAGCCCTTCCTCTTAGATGACCCAGGCTAAAACCCCAAAAATATTATTGTTTTCTAAATAGTGCCAAACGATCCACAGGTGTTCTAATTATACTTGAATCTTGTGGATTGATTTACTATTCTCCAAACCTTGATAAGATATCAAACCCTTTGGGAAGATTAAGAAAGTACATCATATTTTAAAACCTAGTCACGGGAAAGTAGAAAAATCATTCTAAACGAACTGACGTATTCTCTCTCCAACCCGTCAACCACGACAATCTATGCCCCAAGTTAAAATAACCACAAAAAATCCATAAGAACTAACAGTTCAAGAGATTAAAAGTCTAACCTCCAAATATTGCATTCCTCATTCTAAACTTTATTTCAAGAGATAATTTAGGCAGTAAATAAACAATTATATTACACAATTGATCAATTAGAAACGAAAGATACAATCTTGTAATCTTATCGCATAGACAAACAATAGGATATATCAGATCAAAAAGACAAATACGCAAAACAAAAACTAGTTAGAAGAAAAAATTGTCTCAACACTCTTAATGCAGTTTCAGAATCAGAAACAACAACAAAACAAGAACTTCAATAAAATAGATGAAAATATTCCGATAGATCAACAAAATATTTTTCTGACTCAGAATCTACATCACCCTTATCAATCAAAGGCAATTTGCTACACGATAATATCCACTGCTAAGGTTCTTATCGTGTGTTATTGCCACGATAAGAGGCTTCATTTCTCTCGTTCTTTCGTGCGACTGTTTTCTGCTATCTCTGTCGTCGTTGTGTTTTTTCGTCCTTTTAAGTCAAAATGGCCGTCTTTTTGTATTTCTCAGAAATATTGGCCCGTCATTCGAAATTTTAAAAATTCAAATTTTCGGAATATCTAGACCCTCCTTCGCAGTAATTTTTTGTTACTAAGGCCTTTATTCGTTTTTTTTCGTGTCGCCGGAAGGTTGCGCTGTGCCAATCCGGCAAAATGGCACATACTCCCCGGACAGTCTCCATCAATGTCCCTATTGATCGCATAACACCGGGTTATCGTCAAGTGGTACTCCAGTTTTTTATAATTGATCTTACAAATCGCATAAGAAAATGAAATTTATCTACTCCACCTCAACTCACTACGTGTCACAAATGGCATCGTACTACATCTCACTGCCTTTCAACATTTTCACAAAATTTGCACCATGAGGAGTGTCCTAGATAAAATTTCTTTTCTGACTACTTACGTCATCTTGCCATAAAACTTCTTTTCGCTCTTTGTGATTAAAAAGTTGGGTTTTGGCACGGCCACGCACCCGTTAAAATTAACTTAACGTCACTCACAAGTATAATCAGTTATTTATGCGGTCCTTTCAATATTAAAACTAAGAAACTCTGTGGCTAGGAAAGTTATTGAGTTACTCACCCTTCTCGAGCGAGTTTACTCAAACTTACCATGTCGCCACACAGTGAAAGTGTGTCTTACACAAGTTAAAAACTTCAGTCGTCTTTAAATAGGTAAATATACTCACCTATGTTCTATATATATACATAAGTAGGTATAACTAAAATTTTCTTCAACAATTTTAACAATTGCAACAACTTCCAGAGTCAGGTTTGACCAAACTAAATCAAAACAAATAGTTTAACAAGTTCAATAATCAAACTTGGTTGATTGGTTCAAGTTTTAACACACAAAGACAATCAAGTTTTTTCTCCTTCTCTTCCTTTCTTGTTCACGTCTTCACTTGTCCTCTTCGTTCCATCATCTTCATTCCATTGCTTCTTCATCCTGATCTTCAGCTTCGCTGTCTTCTAGGACTTTCTCCAGCATGTCCATGGAGTTGCGGGCCGTGCCCCAACTCTCCTGTTTCAACAGCCTCGGTTTGCAACAAGGTAGCAGGTCCACATTCACCTTTTGCTCCCGGTTCCTGCAAAAGCTGTTGTGAAGACACAGGCTCACATTTCGTTCTAGGTCAGCTCGTGAGACCTCTTTCTTCTAATCTTCAGTTACACAAGGCGCTCCAGCTACTCGCTTCACCGACGTGGTGACTGCGTTTCTGTGCGTTAGGAATGCTCTCTTATAGGCTCCCGGTCCTATATCTAGTTGGAAAGATTGCAATGCTCCAGGGCTTCCGTGTTCCTCGACATGTGACGCTTCGCGCGTTCATACATCCATGACGTCATCACTGCACGGAACCAAGGCATCAACTTTTGCCTTGACCATATTCTTTCAATGGCTTTGGGTATTCTCAGAATCTTGCAGGTGGTTCTGAAAAGGTCCAATTCACGGCTCATCTTCACGTTGCTCAGCTGCTCAGGAGTCGGCACGGCCGTCTCCTGTTCACTTGTGTCCACCTTAGCCTCCAACCATCTCACTGCCAGCATGGCACTAACCACCACGATTGACCCCTGTTGATTCTGATCGGGCAACCCCGTAGAGTACAACTCCTCCACGTTCCATACTAGCATCAGATTCCCGCGTTTGGGGTACCATAACGTCTGCGCCAAGCAGTGGCAAGGATACTCTCCATTGGTTCTCACTATGTTCCTTCGGGTCCGATACCCTGAGGCTCCTAGCAACGGTTCCACCTCCATCATAATTCTGTGTAAATCGTCTTTCTCTTCTATGGTGGTGAATTCAGTGGGTAACGCTCCACTCGCTTTCTGCTTTTGGAACTCGCTCACATTACCTTCGTTCAATCTCAGGAACTCTTCACCCACTACGTCTTGCAACTCGCCTTCCGATCTCTTCGGGACTGCCCGAAAGATCTTCGCCAACAAATCACATGACCTCTCCGACATTCTGGCCAACCTCACGCACTTTGGCACAGAGAAAAGTTGGTCAATCAACACCTGCTGCGTCCTCGCATCCATCACCACCATGTGCGTAGGATACCTACTATTGCAATATGGCGCGGAGCTTGAACCCACCAGATATTTTGAACCAGTAGGTTTATGATAGGCTTCACTATCCTTCAGATTCATTTCGTTTTCCAGAGCTTCTCGCCAGCCTCCGATCTTCTGCTCTGTCTGCAATGCTCCAGGGAATACTTCCACGCTGAGGGACGTCACTAGCTCATGGGCACGCTCCAGGCGCTCAAGCGATTCTATCGAACTCGTCATGCTACAAAATCCCAAGGCTGTGGTCAAGTTTACATCCGCCACCCCATGACAGTCCGCGACCAACTCCATGCCACTCTTATCCGACATGCTCAATCTTCCGTACAATCTTGCCAGTTGTCGATGCTGCTCGCTCAGCGTAATCAAGCAGTGTCCCAAGTTGCAAACATGTCCTTCCATCCCACTATGTTGAGCCAAGCAGGTGCCTTGCTTCAACCAATTGCTCGATGGACTTTCCTCGGATAGCTCCGTGGATGGGTTGCTCTTCCGCTTCGTCATCCTCATGGCCAGCAGATGGTGTATCATGGCCAGATCATGTAGACTCGCGTCATCATCCAGGTCTAACGTGATATCCGCCGTCATGTCCCAGATTAAACCGGCGTTACGATGGGGACACCAAGAAGGTTTCATGAGTTCCCACATGGTTACTAGACTGGTTTTCATGGGACCGTCCCAAGAACCACAATCAAAACTCACTTGCCCCTTCAGCTCGGGAACCGAGGGTTCGACCACTCGTTCTTCTAAGATAATTCCCAGCTTGGGTTGTTCCACTATCAGCATTCCAGTTTCTTTATTCCGTTCGACCCAGAAATTGAGCACTATGATGTACACAGCTCCTGTACTCTTGTCTTGGGGCCGAACGGATCCAGACGCATGTATCTCGATGTACACAGCTCCTGTACTCTTGTCTTGGGGCGTGTGTCGCTGGATCCCTCCGAGGATTTCATTGTCGTCAGAACTTCCTGTGACACTTGGCTCACCTTTGCCATATACAGCTCCTTCAGGTGCTTTATTTCATCCTCCTTGTCGGCCACCTGCAGATCTTCGTTTTTCTTTTCCATTCATTTCTTTCTCGAGCTATCGCTCTATACTCCTGGAGTTTGGCACACAGCTCGCTCTGATCTCTCTCTTTCTTCTCCAACGTCTCAATCGTCTCCGACGTCTGGATTTCTATTTCGCTCACCCTCACTCTCTTCGGAGGACGAGCAGCTGTTGGGGAGTCGACCGAATGTGACGGGCCTGGCCCATAACGTTGTCTTTTCGCTCCGATGAGCGGCTGCGCAGGTTGGACCGGCAAGGGCATCTCACCTAGCCGGTGGTTCCTCTGTTCACCTAGTCCTGGCTCACGAGCCAGGTCGTGGCCAGACATTTCTCCACGCCGCCATCTCATCAGTCGGTTTCGACCTCTCTCGGCGGTCCCGGACTCACCGAAGGCCAACATCAACACGACTTCTGTAGGGCAATTCCCTCGACCCTCTCGTCCTAACGCATTGAGGAGTGCGACCACAAACATCGCCAGCCCCGGGTCTTCTCGTGTAAAGTCACAATCGATCAGCTGCTGATAGATCTCGTCTAGAGTCGCTCCTAGACTCGCTGAGAGGAATTCCATTAGTTCATTCGTGTCACCCATTTCTTATTGTGTTGATTCTTGTTGTCGTGTAGATTCTTCCGGTTCGTTTTATTCAATGAATTCAATAAACAATTTCTGATCAATCAAGATCTAAAAAACAAACAAGTCGCAACTTAAAACCATCATTTTTGGATAAAACATCATTCAACTCTTTAAAACTCTTCATTGAAATTCTCTTCTCAATTCTGATTTTAAAAATTTAGCACCAAGGTGGATCGTCCATTTGTATCTTTGTCAGGGTAGCACAAATGAGCGCTGTCACCTTGATGACCTGGAGTATTCTAGGTCTTTTATGACACAAAACATAAAACATATCATAACAATAACATAACCTTTCATCACACATAAACATCACACATCTACACTATCAGATAAAACATAATCCCTAATATTGTACCTAAAACCAAATCCTAATCTAAATCTTGACACTAATTTTTATCAAGTGAACTTAATAAAAACCACTTATCACCATATGCAATTCCTAGCATATGCTCAGATAGTATTTTTTATGTAAGTAAACCTCTATGTCAGTTTCTGAAAAAATCACATGTACGAGTGCGTACAACTCTCTCGGATGTAGCTTTCGCCTATTAGGATCATATACTGGTAACGAGAGAGAGGCCACTCCTCTCTCAACCAAAAAACCCCTGAGTCGAGTCAAGGCCAATACCAAGCTCTCTGGATCTACGTGTTGCCTATCAGTGGCCTTAGTAACCAGGAAACACAAGTATTTCCCTGGTGTCTGTGATGCAACAGGGGGCAGCGCCATCATCCCTCCCACACCAGGCCTCTGTTTCCATAAAAATTCAATGTTCTTATACTCTCTTTCGAAATCAGCCGCTAGTGCTGTTTTGAAGCTTACGTCCGCGGTTATCGCTATAGTGCACGTGCGTTCCGTGAGTATGAAATCGCTGTCCGTTATGACGATATTGTTTGAATAATGGTTCGGTAGGTCAAAATACGATTCAAAAATTCGTCCAAACGGTGGTTTTTTAGCATTCTCGCCATCTGTCTCTAGTTCTCCGGTTTCTCTTGCCGATTTCAATTTTTTATTATCAGATTTTTGGTGTGGGTGAGTCCTACCCCCACTCCCCGGACAAAAATATCCATCGACGTCCCCGTCGATCGCCCAAAGTCTAGGAGATTGAGGTTGGATTGTGGAACACGTAGAGGACCATCTGGCGCGACCCAGTTGGACTCGGTGTTGTCAAGACTGACGTATTTGATGCCGTCTCTATCGACGTCCTGAATCGTCAGGATCGTATCTTTTGGATCTGTCGGCAGATCATGGAGCCATTTGAGCACCCGCAAGTTCGTTAGTTCTTGCTCATGAGTCTGTTCCGCTTCTGGTTCGAGCTCCACTTCCGGTTCTGATCGATCGTCGATCCAATCCTGATCCATGTCATTCACCAAGTCGATTTTTTCTAGCACCGCCACTTAGTCCAGTCCTACCAGCGAGTCCATCATATCACTTTCAACTATCCTGTCTACGACGAAATCCTCGCCGTACGGATTGTATTTCTTCTTGTTTTTTCCTCTCTTGCTCTGGCGTGTTTCCATGGTGAGAGGAAAGTCAGGCTGTATTCCTTTGTCAATTTCGATTTGTTCCGGGCAGTCCCAGTCCTCCTCGGCATAAGGTAGAGTTTCATCGTCCACCTCTACTCGCTCGGTCAACTCCAGATCCAGTGGTAGGTCGCAATCGTCCACCACCTCATTCCCGTCGTTTTTGTCGCGAGTACCCCTTTCATTCACCTCACAAGCAGGATCCACTATCAAATAGTCTCCCTCTTGCATGTCCGCTGGGATGCACCAATCCTGTGATGAGGCATTGTGTGGTTTGATATTTTCGTAATGAGCTGCTCTTCCAGTGCTCAATCGATAAAAGCGACCTCCTTGGTGCACCTCTGTTATCTGAAATGGACCACGCCATTTCTTCAATAATTTCTTGATTCCTTTTGGTGGAACCACTTCCTGGAACACCCAAACGTAGTCGCCAACTGAGTAGGCTTTTGCATTGGCTGTCCTTTTATCAAACCTCTTTTTTTGCCTAATTTGCGCCTGTTGCGTGTTCCTCCTGCATAAGTCATTGAGGTCCTGCTGTCTTCTAATAACATCCCGCACGTAAGTTTGCGGTGCTGTTCTCTTCCCCTCATATTCAGGGTAGAAAAACGTCAACGGAAGCGCTTTTTCGTGACCCGTTAGCACCATGTGTGGACTTATTCCCGTGGTGGAATGCTCCGTGCTGTTGTAAGCACCCATCACTTGCGGCAAGTGCTTGTCCCAGTCATCCATGTAGCGCGAGCAATAGACTCTCAGCATGGATACCAGTGTGCGATTTTGCCTCTCGACTAGGTCATTCGTTTGCGGGTGATAAGTGGTCGAGTGGGCCTGCGCTACCTGCGACCTTTTCCTTAACTCCTTCGTGAGATCACCCACGAATGCTTTGCCATTGTCCGATTGGAATGTGATGGGACAGCCATGCCTCGCTATCCACACATTTATCAAATGATCGCATATTTCTTCCGCCGATGCTGTCATGCAGGGTGCTGCCTCCGCATACTTCGTAAAATGGTCGATCATTACCAGCACCTGGTTATAGCCCGCTGCTGTCATGCAGATTTTCTGATGATCAATTTGCACTACTTCGTTTAATCCCGACGACTCTATTGACTGTAGGGGGAACCTTAGTTTCCTGGGATCCTTCGCCTGCTGACATGACAGGCATGCGGCGATCCACTTCTCACAAGCCTTCTTCAATCCCGGCCATTCGAATCGTTTCTGTATCATGTTGTACACTTTGTCCACGCCTTGATGGCCCATCTGATCATGTGATCGAAAAAGCAATTCAGTCTGGTACAACTGTGGTAACACTATTGAATTGTATTTATAAAGGACCTTGTCCTCCTCTTTAAATTTACAGGCTACAATTCCGTCCTTGTTCAGGTACAACAAGTCGTTTCTCTTCAGGTAGAATTGCTTCAAGATCTTGTAGCTGTCTTCTTCCAAGTCTCCCTTATCAGGTGCTCCATTCTCGATCCAATTCTTCAGACTGCTCGTCATTCTATCATTTCGTTGAGCCCTTAGGAGATCCGAAAGCCTGTACCTGGCTTTCAAATACGTCCTTACCACGTTCATTTGCCCACTAAATATTTCCGGAGCATGAGCATCGTCCATCAACTTGACACACCATATCTTTTTCAAAGGCGTCACTTCCTGCACAGATGGTTCCAGATTGGTACGGACGACCGTACCATGTGGCAGCAATCTGGTTGGGCGTTTTGCTCGTCTGCGGCATTATCTACTACAGTGCCCTCTTTATCTGAGGTGTATCTGTCCCTGTCTGGATCCTGATGCGTTTCTCGGTCCAGCCCGCGCTGCTTCCAGTCTACCAACAAGGAGTGGATTGCGATCTCTGACATATCGGAATTGGAAGTTGTTTCAGATGTGTTGTCCCAGGACTGGGGCCTCGAGTCAACACTTGAGCCGACTGATTCCCCAACATCATATTCCAAGTTGTCTGACATGTTTCTCGACTCCCCGGACAAAACTCTGTCCATTGGTCGCTTTGAATTTGACTCCCCGGACAAAATTCTGCCCCTAGGTGGTCTCGTCAACCTCTCCCCGGACGAGTCGTCCTGCACGGACTCAAAAGTGTCTGACTCCTCAGACAAGTCGTCCTTGACCGTCTCGAAGGTATCAGACTCCCCGGACATTGTCTCGTCCCCGGACGAACAATCTGGGCTGGGCTCGTATTCTTCTCTTGCATCCGTGAATTGCACTCTCCTCGCGAGGCTAGATCTCGACTTGATCCTGACTTCCTCAGTGGCTTGGGTCTGATTCAGTGTTCCATGTTCAGTGAACGAAGTTCTCAACAAGACCTCCTTCGGCATCGAGCTCACCAGCTGGTTGACTATCGACCTGCAATCCCGTTCAACGCCTCGGCTGCGAATGGATACTGGCCTCTTCTCTGTTCTCTCAGTGACAGTCAACCGCTGCATGGTCTCCATCCACTCACGATCATGCCTATCCACTTCCCTGTCCAACAAGTCACGGAGCTTCCCCATGACTTCCGGCGCCACGTTCACCGTCCTGTTCAATAGAGCCATGCTGTTTTAACCCAGCCTGGTAAGTTCTTGCTGTACCAAATTGGATCGGACTAGCAGATCCAACGGAACGGGCTCGCCTCTGGCTAAAAGCTTTATCTCCGCGGCCGTCTCCACTGGAAGGTCAGGGTGTCCGGGTATCGGATGCCCTGACTTGTCTAACCAGCTAGTAAGTGGCAGTTTGTCGTAGGTTTCCTTGTCCAGAAATGAAAACCCGTCTTTGATCTCCGATTGGTTAGCCTGCTTCTCCTCGAGACGCTTATAGAATTCTGTCTTTTTACTGAGGCTATCTGCGTTCTGGTGCTGGTCACGGGTACGGTGCTCTATGATCATGTGGTATCCATCCAGGCGCACGATCCAACGACCAATATAACTTTGGTCCATCGAATAGGTTTTGAGCCAGTTAAGGGCACGATTATCCACGCGCAACTTGAAGGGAGCACTCCCCAAGTAGGCCCTGTATTTTTCCACGAAAGTGATTACCGCGAACGTCTCCGCTTTTGGTGCGCCGTACTTCATCTCAGTATCACTCAGGACTTTACTTCCGTAGGCTATCGGACGAAGAACCGTTCTCCCGTTCCACTCCTGCTCCTGGTGAAGTATGCCCGATATTGCAACCACTGATGCATCCGTGTCCAGCATGAACATCCCCTTCTCTGTTGGCATGCCGAGGACCGGCGCCTCGCAAATTTCACGTTTGATGTTCTGAAATGAAACTTGTGCCTCATCAGTCCAAGTGAACTTTTTGCCCTTGTTTCTCATCAACCGCTGCATGGGGTATATTTTGTCAGCATACCCCTTGATGAACTCTCGATAATAATTAGCGAATCCCAAAAAACTCATCAGCTGTGTATCTGTTTTGGGTGCCTTCCAGGTCAACACCGCTTCAACCGCTTCAGGATCTGGTCTCACTCCATGTTTATCCACCAGGCGGCCCAGATACTTTATGGAATCTCTGAGGATTCCACACTTAGAGGGTTTACATTTCAGACCCGCCTGCTTCATGCAAGAAAACACCTCATCCAACCTCTCTATGTGGTCTTCTAAGGTTGGTGTTGCAATCACAACATCATCGACATAACACATGATGAGATTCCCGTATTTCTTAGTGACGCTCGTGAGTGCCTGGGCCATCAGTCGCTGGAATGTGGCCGTCGCGTTGCACAATCCGAACGGTATCTTCTTCCACTGGAACAATCCCAGCTCGCACGCGAAGCCTGTTTTTTCTCGATCTTGCTTTCGGAGTGGCACTTGCCAGAACGCAGAGCCCAAATCCAACGTCATGAAGAACTTCGCGTCTCCCAGCTTAGATAGGCTCTCATCGATGCGGGGAATCGGGTATGCGTCCTTTATAGTCACTGCGTTCAGATAACGGAAGTCACAACAAAACCTGAGTTGTCCACCTTTCTTTTTCGCCATGACCACGCCACAAGCCCACGGGGACTTCGACGGCCGATCATGTCATTTTCCATTAACATCTCGATTTCCTTCCTGCACGCCTCTGACTTGTGAGGGGTCATTCTTCTCGCCCCTTCCCTATGAGGTACCGAGCCCTCTTCTATCTCAATCTCGTGATCTACAAAATTACAGCAACCTATGTCGGCCTTATGTTTCGAAAAAACGTCTGCGTTCCGACTTAGCACCGCTCTGAGCGAATCTAGTTCCTTGTCTGATATTTTACCCTTCAAATGCTCTATCTCAGGTAGGACCGGTTTATTCGCTGCTAACTCTGTTTCTGTCGGCCTCTCTAGGGAAAGTTGGAACAACTAGACAGCCCATCATCTGTTTCCGACTTCATTGAAAACAATTTCCTAGAAGATTTCAATTCATTTACTCTCTTCATTATACATTCTTGGTTCGCATGCAATAGACATTTAGTTACATCAAACTTTTTCAAGTTCTCCACACTCTGAAAGTCTGTGTTCAGAGGCAAAGCATAGCCAAGTTTCTTTCCCCTCTGTATTGTCACTCTTGTTGCTTCTGTGTTCAACAACACACTCACACACAGTCCGCTCTGAGTGAGTGAGAAGCTTCTTCCTAAAATAGCCGAGCTCTTACTGTTTGGATTTGGTACCAGACACACCTGTCTGTCATTGCTGGGCTCATTCAAGTTCCTCATCCTAAACGTCGCTATTACGGCTTGATTTGGTTTTAATCTAATTTTTCGATCCAGAAAAATCGGCACCTTGGCCTGATTAATTAAGATCTTATTAAGGGGTTTCTTTTCATACTTTCTCTCAGGATCCTTGATCCTAATCAAGCCGTCATTGAGATCGATCGTGACATCAAAGTTGCGTACGAAATCCCTCCCTAAGATGAATTGATCGGATTTGTCCAAATTCTCCACTACTAGGAAGCTCATCCAGAGATGTCTTCCTCCGAGCTGCAGTGAAATGATCGGGGTTCGTCCAGTCACATAGATCGCTCCCTGATTGGCAGCTGCCAACCTTATGTTTGTCGGTATGAGATCCGACCTCTCGAAACCCATGTTGGTCCAAATTTTGACTGGCATGACACTAACCACTGCTCCCGTGTCTAGCAGTCCCTTTACTGAAAGTTGTATGCCTTGCACGTCCAGCACGTGTGTGGCCAGATTGGCCTCGCAACCTATGTGCACCGCATCTTGTTCGAACATGGCGTTGTGTCTGATTCGTCTAACCTTCAGCTCCTCTTGACCAATGTATATCCGGCCAATCTGATCGTTCGCATCAGTTATATGAGCTTTTGTGTAGATATTGATGCCATCCACATTCATTAGAATCGGGTATGGGCCATGGACATTGATGTAATGTCCATCCACTCTCATCAGCCTCGGACCTCCTGTTGTGAGCAGCGCTCGCACTGCCCTGGAGTCCAGTTTGGGATCTTTCTCCTTCAGGTAGTCTGCATAAATGTCCAGGTGGACTAGTGTAATCTCGGATGGTTCACTCAAGTTCTTGACCACCTGGTGCCCTGCGACTGAGATAATGGACATTATTTTCGTCCCCTCCTTCGTCATGCCGAAAGTTCTCCCAGATATAACGTTCAGTTTTAGTCCCTGCTTCCTGGGTTCCTCTTTGTCTTCTATTTTCGTCGTTTTACCCAGAATATTGAAACTTTCCCGAAGATATGTGCTCTCCAGCTCCGACCTTACCCATTGCTCCACTTCTTTCGTGGCTAGCTCCTGTTTGAGATTCTGCGCTGTCCTTGCCACCAGACCGTAATCCACCTTGAGTGGGCTAGCCGATTCTGCCTCCAGGTTCGAGGCTACCACCTCGTCAGGCAGTGTCTTTACCTTCTTAGTCGTAAAGGTGCTCGGTGTCGTCTCCTTTCTCCGAGACTCGGCCTCGTTCATCAGACGTGCGCGACTGGCCTTGACACCCGAAAGCACCTCTTCGCGGCGAGGATGTTTCGCGTCCGCCACTGCATCCCAAAACTGAGTGCAATCCGACTTGAAGAGTCCCTCCAAATTACAGTAGAAGCACCTAGGTCCATATTTCATGATGAGCCCTCTAACGTACTCTTCGTGGTCCTCGTCGGTCGCATCGACGTCGTCGAGAAAGTAGCCTATTGCCTTCATGTTCTGTTTGTTAGCAAAACACGCGGAAACATGATGGTCCATCGAACCACAATTCGCACATGACCTCCTCTTATCCATGTCGTCGCGAGGCTTGTACCAACTGGAGCTCGCACCAGTGTTTGTCCCGCTGTAGTTGCCATAATTTCTGTAACGGTTTTGAGCCCTTGGTTTTATGAGCAAGTATTCACGTGACTTCATACGCAAATCATCAGGCGTGGGTACCTGGTCAAGTGACAGGGTGAAGTGTGTGGCCAACATCGTTTTCAACTCCTCACTCTTTACTCCGTCCATGAACTTCAAAGCAATCGCCAAGTTTCGCTCGGATATTCTCTCATCGGGACTGCTTCTCCTCCTAAGCAATTCAAGGTCGTCCAAAAATTTGTCTATGGATTCGTCATCTCTTTGACGCCTCTTTTCGAACTTCACCATAGCCTGGTGCCCTTGTACTTCAGAGCCGAAACGATTCAGCAGGATGTCGAATATCTTGTGAGCGCTGTCTCTCTCATTGTCTCTTTTCGCCATTACACAATTTAGTGCAGTACCCTCCAGGTTGCTCGTTAGCGCGCTGCACTCTTGTTTCTTGGAGAGACTCTCTTCCTCAAAATGTAACTTCATCACCTCTATCCAAGTATCAATGCAGCCGTCTGACTCGTCTTTGTATGACTTCGGCTTTTTCATTGTCCTTCTTGACCTCTCTCCTCTCTCGGTTGACTTCGAGAGTTTGGTGATGAATGTTTCGAGAGATCTGTTCAGAGGCTCAAACATCGAGGCATACATCGTCGTGTCCTGTGAGACTGTAGTCAGATCTGGCACTGAACTGACTTGTGGCACATCTTGTCTCCGGAGTAGCATCTGCCTCCGGCGGGACTGGATTCGTCCAGCCAGGCCTCGACGGGGCTGCCCTTGGCCGCTCCCTATTCCTAGGTTCGTAGTTCGTTCTCGAGCTTTGCTGGGCTCTGGCATAGCTGCCCATCCCATCTCCATCGTTCGCATGGTGTGAGCGCTGCCTTGGGTTGGAACGCTCCTCCCAACTGCTCCCATTCAAGATCGCGTCAAGCTTTTGCATCATTAAGTCAGATTTGGCATCTAACCTATTTTCCAGGCTAGTCATCGTATGGGCGTAGGTATTATCATGATCGTTCAACAATCGCTCGATCTCTCTCGTCATCCTAGCCTCTCTTTCCTCTGACTCCTTGTTTGCCTGTGCCAGGCTCTCCGCCAGGCGTTGATCGGTGTTTCGAATCAATCGAGCCTGGTCAACCGTCGCCTGCGACTTCACGTGCGTTAGTTCATCTCTCAAATTCTCCCGACCCTGGTGAGCTCTCTCGTCAACTTGATCTATTCTTTTGGTCATGTCCCGTCTCAGTTCATCCAGACCATTCATTACGCCAGCGAACATGTCACTTATATCGCCAGTTGCCCCAAATGGCGGGGTTAGACCCAAAGAAGATGAGGTCAACTGCGGCTGCAGCCTGGTACTTGATGACGCACCGCCTTTTTGCTTGCTCATCGACGTCATCAATCTGTCGAACGTTGATGACGCTCCCATCGTTATCCCATCCGACATGGGCCTAGTCGGCGAGGCGGACGACGCCTTCCCGCTCATGTCGTTTCTTGGACATGGTGTGAAGTTCACGTCCGGATGGGTTATCTCCGGGTTGTCATAACCGGAAGATAAGCCTTCAGTTCGTAGTGACGCATTGCGCTCATCGTACAAAGACTGCCAGCTCTTCTTGGCCTTCGAACCCGGTTGTTCTTCACTCGGGCTTATGCTCGACATCATCGCGTTGTTGCTCTGCTTGGCCAGAGATGAGTGGGTGTTAGCTGGATGTGAAAACTCTCTTCTCCACCTATGACTCTTGGTCTCCGATTTGGACATTCCCCTGAATAACACTTCCTCTCGCGGCTCGGCCTCGGAACGCTCCGAGGTCTCCTCCGTCCTCTCAACTTCCTCCCGCTCGAGGTCCTCGCTCGGCTCAAAGTCGGGTCGAATAAGCGTCCGTTCTCCTTCGTCAAAGGGGTCCACAAGCGTCTCGCTCGCGGATCCAGCCTCGGCACTCCGCCCTTGATCGCCATCGAGATTTTTCTCGCTCCTTAGTTTCATTTCGCTCACTGAAAGATCAGGTTGACCTTTAGTCGATTCGTTTTCAGCAAACACGTCGGAAGCGCTGCTAAACGAGGACTGGCTACGCCTAGTTTTAAATTTTCGCGTGCTTCGCTTGCTCAGCCTGGGAATCTTACTAGTCGATCCTAACGAGTCCCTGCGCTGCATACTTTGTGACAAATAACAATATTCCTATAATTTAATGGCGATGCACACGTACCGCAAACAAGTTCAAATTAAATTATTTAAAGCTGCCTCTTCGATCTCGTAAGTGTCAAAAATGTCTCTTAGATTTCTCAATGACAATCTTAGTCACTCTGCTAAAGTTACACACACAGGGCCTACTCAGTATTGATATAATTCTAACTCAACCCTGTTGTATAGTATAACGGTATCACAAAATTCTCACAAGATATAATCCATACACAAAACACAATTGATAATCAGATAAGAATATCCTACAGGTGACAGCGACCTTTCGTCAGTATCAATTTACCGCCACACTCTTATCAAGTCACTGCTTTGTTAAAATCAAACAATCTTTGGTAAAAAGCAGTGATGATTCAGAAACAGATCAATAAAACTTAGTCTTAAAGAAAAAAAAACTTCCCTCAATCGGAACGATCCGAAAGAACGAAGCACAGGACACAGTCTTCTCAAGTGGGTGTGTATTTGCCTAATACACCCACCGAGGTCTTCTTGTAGGTGTCCTGCGATTGCCCGAGCTGTCCTACTAAGTAGCTCAAGGCAACCTCCAAGTGCACGAGAGCAGGGAACAACTTTTCTTCTCAAGTGAGTGTGTATTTGCCTAATACACTCACCGAGGTCTTCTTTTATTTGTTCCCGGGTTGCCCGAACTTTCCTATTAAGTAGCTCAAGGCAACCACACAACCAAAATCACAATAAAAAAATTTTTTTTTTGTTCGGGTACTCCTGATACACCCGATCTAGAATCCAAAGTTGTTCACGAATTTCCGGGTCAAAATGGGCTCCTATGATCCTAATAAGCACGCCTAACTTCCTAATATGATCTTAATTAAATGGATATTTTCCGTTTCCCAAATTGCCACAGAAGGTTTCCTCAAGTTTCTAACAAGGAGGGTTGTTAGGAGGTTTAAGTCACTCCGGAGGGTTACTTCGGAGGGTTGTTAAGACACTTAGCCTACTCCGGAAGGTTACTTCGGAGGGTACCTTAGTCACCCAAGAAACTTCGGAGGGTCTCCATTATTTCACTAAGGAGGGTCAACAAAAGGCTTAATGTGCTCCGGAGGGTTACTTCGGAGGGTTCTTCCAAAATTTTCAAATTTTTGAAAATGGCCTTCAACTAGCTTAAGAAAGCGTCAAAACAAGCTAAATTCCTTATGGGGTGTGGTTTTTAACTTCTTTGGAGGGTCTCGTGGAAAATCTCCACTAAGGGGGTTTGCTAAAGGGCTTAAGCCACTCCGGAAGGTTACTCCGGAGGGCTCCGCAAAAATCAGGAAAAAGGGTTAATTTACCGCAATAAAGACTCTGAATGCGGTGCTACTAGCTTAAGACCAGGTTGGTTGACACGGTCAACCTTCCCAGCAGGATAAAAAGGTGTTTTGATAGAATTTTCTGCCGCTCGGAGAGTTACCTATAATTTGGATCCTCCGAACCAACAAATCCTAAAAAAAATTTCTTTTCCGAGATTATCAACCCAAAAACGGTTGCGGTCCGGAAACGTGGTCCAAATTGTCGACATATGGTACCAAAATTATCCCGATCGGTTGGCTAGTCTTTGAGAAATTGTCAAAAACGTGTTTGTCCAAATGGCCTTTCTTCACCACCTATATAGGTTCTGAGAAACTTTTTCCACAATTCCTATTGAAAGTGCCTAAAAATAATTGAAACGAGCGTAGTAGCCCTGTACAGCACTGGAATTATGCAAAAAACCGGACCAAAATTGGTTTGGAGACAAAAATTTGGCCAATAACTATCAAATTTGGACCCTCCGATTCCTTCCTTTTCCAATCCTTAAGTCGTTAGCTCTATCTACGGAGCTAATCGGAGGGTTACTCAAGAATTTTTCCGGCAGCCGAGCACGTTATGCTAGCACGCTCCTAACACAAAAAATTTTATTGCTCTAACTCTAAAAATTCAAAAACTCGATCCCCAAAACAGATTGACAAAATTCAGAAAATTATCGAAATTTTGCTCGAAAAATTTTGGTTTTTTCCAAGTTTTACTGAGTCTTTTCTCACGCGATTTCTTTAGTTAGGGGGATCGAACTACGTAGCTACTCCCTATATAAATGCTTTTTGCTGTTCGGAAAAGCTCGGATATCCAAAAATTTGGGGTTTCTTGGGTCTAATTAGGAGATAAGTAATATATAATAAGGATAATAACCTATTAGTAGTCGTTAATGAATAATACTATACCCTCTTTTGCACCAAAATACCCGAATTAAGACCCTTAACTCGGAAATTTGTAATCGATGGAGGGTACAATCGGACCGCGCCAATCGTGCCCCCCACCACTTAAGTTTTGATGAAATAGTACCCGAACGATACCAAAATTGTTTCAACGATACCCAACAGTCGTTGTGGATGTTGTCCCTGATGTCCTTGTTGAGTGTGAAACACGTCGGTCAGCTTGCCACTCTACCCTCCGGCCACCGGCAAAATCACCATTAACGTGCTTAAATACTCAAATTACACTCAAGGGAGGGTATCCAACCCTTCACCAAAACACACAATCTTTCTATCAGAAATGATATAAATCAATCTGAAACAACAACAAATAGGAAGGTCAGATCACATCTCGTCCGGAAAAAACATATAAACTGTCACTTTATGTTTTTTACTGTTTTTGGTCTTTTTTGGATTTTTTACTGTTTTTTGTACTTTTTTGTTTTCAAATAATTTTGTTTTTGGCTTTTTCTTGGTTATACACCATTTTTGTTCGGTTTTACGCTTTCTCTTTAATTGTTTTTGGTTCCGGGACCTTGGGACAAGCGGGCTCATGACTTCCCACCTAACCCTCCGGCCCCCGGAGTTTTCGGTGTTAACTAAGTTAAAAAACTAAATAGTACTAGACGGAGGGTACGCACCTTCCCCCTAGTACAATAACGGTCATTAAGGCCTCTAACTCGGGCATACGCCCGGAGCGGAGGGTTAGTCGCTGAAGCACTTGCTGATCATGATGGTCTCATGCCTTTAACAGGCCCACCCAGGAGCGCCATAAAAACGTCTATGTAACATTCGCCCAAATACTACACAGCGACGGAGCGTAGAAAAAGTACCTATTAACGACTGGCAGGCGTCAGTTACCTTAATCCTACTCGTTTTTCACCGTCTCGACCTTGCCAGTTGATTTTCTGGTCTGTTTAGGGCTAAGTAAAAAGTTACTATTTTTAGGCCATCAGTCAAACGACTTTTGACCAGCTTTCGTTTACATGCGAACACAACCACATAGCTAAGTCTCGGATCCTCAGACTACGTGATTGCTATTAAAAACACGGCTCGAATACCCTATTTTATCAGGTTTTTGTGTGATAGTTCTATATTCAATTCATTGGAGATGGATTGACCCTTTCCTCTTTCTAGCTACTCATATTCTAAAATACCAAATAATACCGGTGTTAATTCAAAGTTTCACGACATCCAAGTAGCTAAAATTTCAGTTCTATATACAACAGTCTCTGGGGGACCAAGCCTCCGCTCCCGTAATCTTCCCGAGATAACGCTGTTATCTCTCCCAATTTGTGGCACGGGAGGGTTCCGTGGAATACTCCTTCCTCACTGAAGCTTCATTTTCCACTAATATCCAAAGCTAAGGTTCTTATCGTGTGTTATTGCCACGATAAGAGGCTTCGTTTCTCTCGTTCTTTCATGCGACTGTTTTCTGCTATCTCTGTCGTCGTTGTGTTTTTTCGTCCTTTTTAGTCAAAATGGCCGTCTTTTTGTATTTCTCAGAATTAATGGCCCGTCATTCGAAATTTTAAAAATTCAAATTTTCGGAATATCTAGACCCTCCTTTGCAGTAATTTTTTGTTACTAAGGCCTTTATTTGTTTTTTTTGTGTCGCCGGAAGGTTGCGCTGTGCCAATCTGGCAGAATGGCACAAAGAATTTCCCGAAATAAGAATAAAAAGCAAGTTTTTGATCACTAGGTTAAAAGCATATGTCATAACACCTCATTTTACGGAATATTCACAAACGAAATTATAAACACCTCAACCAAATTTAAAAACACAACAAATACAAACAGATGACATAGAAATAGAATTTTCAAAATTCTTTACAGATTACATAAAAAATATGCAACATCAAAATTCACATTGAGCAAAATCAATTTTTACAGACAATCTTTTTTCGGTTGAAATTTCACATTCATTAACACCCAAGAAAACTTTAATGAAACAAGAAATCTCACACAACAGGATACTCAAACCCCATCACATTTTATCAACGAGGAAATGAATGAAACAGTGCCTAGAACAACACAACAAAGCATTTCTCCCATTCATCCTACACTCACTACGCCACATAATAACTTACTCCATTCCCACAAACAACTATCCAATCAACAGTAAGACCATCTGTTGTTCGAAAAAATTCACAAATGGATTACCAAACAGTTAGACTAATAACAAAAACCACGACAAGCAAATAAACAAAAATTTTTAAATAGAAATACATTTTCAGATTATAATTACAGTTTTTTTTTCAAAAAGACAAAGAACAAAACTCTCTTATATAAGCAATCAAAATCAGCCACAAGAACAATATTACAACCAACAGATACCACAACACACTCCCCACTCAGTTTTTTTCAATGATCAGCAGCCAACTAAAACATA
Source organism: Symsagittifera roscoffensis (assembly GCF_963678635.1). Lineage (NCBI taxonomy): Eukaryota > Metazoa > Xenacoelomorpha > Acoela > Convolutidae > Symsagittifera > Symsagittifera roscoffensis. The sequence continues at coordinate 28,729,175 of NC_087068.1, read as the reverse complement.
TCGTAGCAAAAATTTTCCGTTTGTTTCAGCAAAATTAAATTATAACCAATAAGCAGTGCACGAGAAACCAACCACACTATTTAAAAGATGAGGAAAATTTTAATCAAAACCAACAATATGTTAATAACAATCCACGAAATAACAAATGGAATATGAACCAGACCCTATTTATCAATCAGATTTTTTTTAAACCTGATACACGAAGTGAACAAACACGACAATCAAGACAAACAATTCCTCCAAGACAAAATTCAGCATCATAAAATAATATTTTTCTTACCACAAAATCATATGAGTACACACCAACCAAATCAAACGCATAATGAAATTCCATTACCATGTTATCTACAACAACATGAAATCACAAAGACCTACCTTACAAACTTTTCTCAAATACCAAATACAGCAAAGTCACTCCAAATGACTACGAATTCATACCTTATGGTTGGATCATCTATATCTTCAAATAAACCACTAATGGTATCCACAGGAACAGACCCCGTATACTCATTAGAGACTATTTGAATGCAGTCAAGGCTAACTTAATTTTAAATATAGGAACTGAACCAACAAATACACAACTTCATCAGTTTGGTTACATAGACGTACAGTTCTAATCCAAACAACACACTTGATGGCGCAGCCCAATAATGGGTTTCAGTGTTACCTATAGATAATAAATCAGACTGGAAAAGATTCACACAAAAATTCTCAAAAATGTTCGACTCTGAAAGAAATAAACAACATCAAAGAATGAAGTTCTTAGACTCCTCAACGAAACAATCAAACAATTCGCAGTTAGAATTCAAACATTTTTAAGAAAAGAATTTTTTTCTCAATACACATGATTACAAAATCACAAAAATCACAGAATTCTTAATGATGACTCTAACACTACAAATACGTAAAAGTACAATAAAAAAGAGCGCATCACAACCATCTTTAATTCGAGAACCCTATATAGGTTTTCGAAATTTAGTAGATCAACTAGAAATCTTTATGGAATTAAAATTAAGAGAAAAATTGAAACTACAACTAAGAAACATTATTCAGACAACAACTTCACAAATAATTAATATTCATGACTCTGACAGTGAATAAGCAGAAAAAAATCACTCAAATTATTAATATCAACGAAAAAAGTCCAAATTTTGAAGTTCAATAATCAATCAAAAAATGGTGCAATTACTGTCATAGATATGGAAAGAGCTTTGGCATTGCTGAATGCAGACAAAAACAACAAGATAATCAAAACAATCCACAAAAACAAAGATAACCAAAAAAATTTTCTTACCAATATATGAAAAAACCAAAATCTACCAAAAAAACCATTCACAGTAATAAAAGCTCAGGAAAACTATTCCAGACAGCTAGAATAACTACAGACAACAACTACCTTGCCAAAAAAATTTTTGCGGAAGATCTCCAGACAGAAGAATTTCACAAAATTTTTCGCAAAATAGATATAGCAGATCGAATAGTCACAAGAATCAATATCGCAATACTTACTCAAGATCAAAATCAAAGAGAAAAAATTACTCAAATTATAATAGAAATCGTTCCTATTCAAACACTCTGAATAGATTCTAATCAAATGATAAATGAGAAATTCGTCATTTGATCGAAATCGAAATTATTCAAACATTAGAAATCGACATTTTTCTTATAATAGATCACAGAACTACTCTATCAATAGACCAAATTACAAAAAAAAAATAGAAACCGTGATAAGTCCAGGAATTGATAAAACAATTACCCAAACATACAGGGAAACTACTCTCAGTCACCACATAGATCTAACACTCAACATACAAAATCGCAACAAAACTACAGTAGTAGTACACCAACGCACCAAAGACAAATAAACCAAGTACAATAAAAAAAAACTCAATCAGACCCTCCCGGTATTGATAATACAGAAAATTTAGATTTAAAAAGTGAATCCTACATATTGTGAAAGCACAGATGGCGAAAGCGACACAGAAAATACGCTTTTAATCAGCATGCTTCGAATTGAAAATGAATACGGAACGTCAACCGATTCGAATTTTTATCTAAGCTGGAAAGAACAAATAATAGTCAAATCCATACAGATTACACTCCACAAGTCATTCAAAACAGTTCAAGTATGAATAGCATAAATCAAAATAAGACGAATAAAATTACATCCACCTAAAGAAAAAGTTTCAACAATTCTACTTCTCTTAGAAAGCCCGAAGCGTAAAGATTTTCATCACCAGACCTGGAAATTGATTTTTTACTTGATTCAGGAGCAGAACCAAATATTATAAACATCCCCACATGGAATTATTTCGAAAATCTACTAACAAAATTATCTCCTGCAAAAAGTAAATTTGCGGAAAATCCAAATACATCTTGTTCCAACCCAAACAATGGAACAAAATAAACTTTTGAAAAACCTTTTAAACAAATATTTCATATCACAGATATAAAACACAAAATCGTTGAATACCGTTTTTAACAGAATATATTTCAACAATTAAAACTCTGAATAGCAAATTAAATAAAAAAGACAAGTACACAAGAATAATTAAAACAACTCTAACATTCTTTCAGAGACTTAATAACCAACCCCATTGTTCTCAAAATTTTTTCTTGTATACAACCAACAACGTAAACACCTAAAACCATTATCAGGATTTGTATATAACTTCTCTATAAACCAATAACGCTCATCAAAATAATGCTCATCAAAATAATTAACAATTATAACTGAATTTGAGCCTGACCTTGAATTTGAGCAAACTCATAAGTTCTTTAGAGTAACAATCTTATCCATTAATTATACAAAGGATACAAGTTCAAAAATAATCTCTTTAAACATATACAACAATTCACCATACAAAACCACATTACCCAAAGGACTTCTATGATATTGCGAAACAAATGCAACATTCTACCCAACAGATGGAAAAACATTTCGAGTAAACAACATTCTAAACTGGCTATACATTTATCAATCGACAATTCTTAATAAAAAAATTGTCAATTAAAAATTTTACAAACGACTTCGAAGTTCACCAGCGAAGAACAAAATTTTTTTTTCAATGTTCAATTTTCAACATTCTCAAATTAATCACCAAGAGTTTGATCAATTAGCAGAACTCTTACTAAAATACCAAATAATCTATGCTACATCTAAGTTTTATGTTAGAAACATGAACTCATTTTTCCTTATAAACTCCTCATGAACTCATTTTTCCATACAACTTCCTTATAAACCTGACGCAGTTTTCAAAAAGCAGCGAGCAAGTAAAGTCCCATTTTATCTACAAGACACCTGAAGGCAATTACCATCAAATGAAAAAAAAACCCTAAAAGTTTCTGGGAATGTTAAAAATTTTAAGCAAATAGGTCTATATAATGCAATAATCTTAGACAGCAAAATAAATTTGAATGGACATTAGAACACGAAAAACGTTTGGATGAAAGAAAAATTCTCCTCCTAGAACAGATATCGAAAACGATCCCATATCCAGGTCAACCATTTTTTGCAACGTGTGACGCTTCAAATTTTGGAAAGGTTTCAAACTTACCAGAACCCCCAGATGTCAGTTCGAAATACACTATAAACAAAATTTTCAATTAACAAGACCTCTAAACCTCTCTTAAAAACAATAAACCTCTCTTAAAAACCGAAATTCAGGACATTTTTCTACCAGTTACAGAAAAAATACCACCAGAACTTTTACAAAAATTCTAAAAACCTGACCCTGTAATAAGACAACTTAAAACCTGGCATAAGTATCAAACAAAGCCTATAAAAGCAGATATGACAGTTTTAGAAAAAAAAACGCTCCATAGATATTTCAGAAAAATTCATAACACAACAAAAAATGAGATTAATAATCTTTTGGAATAACAAAATTCAGAAACGAAAGTACCCTGTCTACCATTGAGTATGATACTTCTAACACCTCATTGTAATACTTATTATGCATCTACGCCACTCTACGAACATTGGATTGCCAAATTTGGATTACCCGAAATCCTTGTTACAGACAATGGCTTTGAATTAATAAATAACGACCTTTATAACATTAAACAAAAACCCCGAACATCTCATGCCCCATGGACTAATAGTTTAGTCGAAGGTATGAATCGTTCCCTACAGGAACATCTTAGATGTATCAGAAATGGAAACCATATTAAATACACCGAGTGGTCAATTGACGTAAGTCTATTTCCATATAATTCACAAATAACAACAACCTCAGGACTACCAGCATAAGAAATGGTTTTCAATCAAAAACCACGAAAACCAATAATGTTAACAGCAAACTCCTCAAAAAACGCACAAAGGTCATTTTGTTCTGACTTACCATTAGTTACACACAATGAAGATCAGTTTCATCATCCAAAAATCCTGAAATTAGCCTCTGAAACACAAACAGAATGGATTCTAAGCCGAGATTAAAAAAAAACACGATGAATTTTATCAAAAAAAACTCTTACAAAGACAAAATTTTCATTCACAAATCAATTCGCATTTCACACCAGCCACAAATTTAAAAATTGGAACATATATTTTAATTCCAAAATTAATAACACAAAAAGGAATATCTAAAACTTACAACTTATCCGAAAGGACCATATCGAACTTTTCACAAACCCACTGACGTTACATCTAAACTTATTGATTTTAACAAAATGCAACAGTTCAACCCAGAAACAACCTTTTGCCATTTTACCTAAAAGAATACGCCCTTCGCGAATTAACACAATTATACTCCTTTACAGGATTAAAAATTGTACAAAAACCCATAATATAAATGACCAACGAGAAAACCAACACTTAAATCATTCACCATTCTTACCAAAAAGAATTGAAAAACAAATAATTGTAATCACTCCACAAGAAACTACAATAATTAACCGAAAGTAAAAACCTACAAAAAACAAAGAAAAAAACACAAACTAGGAGAAAAAAAATACCACAAGAAACAGAAGAAAAATCAAAACAACGTATATCATCACGACTCCAAAGTCAACCACGAAAATGTTATCAAACATTCATTCCTCAATCTAAAGTATTTTTAAAAAAGTGATTTTCAGAAACCCTTCTCTGATCAATTAAAAGTACTTTCATTAAATTCAGATTGTTTTGATTTATATAATTTGTTTTATCATTAATTCATTGAACAAACTAGTTCAAACTCAACCAATCAAAATCATTTCGAAACAACACCCCATGTTGACACCACTTCACTGGCCGACAAATTGCTAACTTCAACTGGATATTAAACTGTAACTAAAAAACCTACAGGTCAAAAATAAGCAATACGCTCATATTTGACAACTTAGGTACAGATAATACAGCCCTACCCTATCACCCTGTAAAAAAATCAACAATATTGTCTCGACTTTTACCCCACAATTCCCCCAAGGAGAAATTTTAAATAAGTCTGAAAACAAAAATCGACTTGAACAATTAACCTTATGCCGTTACAATTTCACAAAACCCTTACCCATCCCATAAATAAAAACAAAACTAAGAAGCTTATTTTTAGATCTTCAGACATTTTTTCACCAAAAAAAAGCCATATCCAATCCACTTATCAAAAATCAATAAACAAACCAACCACACTCGATTTTCAACTCGAAAAACAAAAAACAATTCGAGGAACCAAATCAATTCTTATATGCTTCTCTCTCGGCCACTTCAATTTTTTAATATAATCATTTCAATATTTTAAAAAACAAGCAACATTTTTTCAACTTTTTTCATCATTGATACTTTAAGAATAGCATTTCTCTTTTTCAAAGTTTTTGCAACTTCTTTGTTATCTTTCATTCCCTCATAAAAGCCTTTTGTAAGTTTTCAAAAGTCCTTGACCACGTCTCCAGGTACAAAACCTCAACAACTACTTAAATACATCTTCCTCTTTTCGTAATTTTGGTCACATTTCTAGTTTCACTAACTTTGACAGCTGGTAAATGCATAAAAAAGGCAATAATCACCTTTGCTTTAGCCACAATCCTCTTAATCAGTTTTAAGGAGAGTATTATAAACAACATAATTTTAATTGATGAAAGAAAGATCAACCAACCCAACAATTCCCACCAAACCCGACATCCCAAGGCCCCCCCCCCACGACACCAACATCTAGCCAAACAAATCAATCTCAATAATCCACACTCTTTTTTTTTCAGGAAAATCCATATACATTCGAAGAAAGACAAGCATCATTATCTGCACCTTTGATACCAGCAATCCGCCACGCACCTTTAAGCAAACGACAATACGAATCAACATTTAATGTCTATCCTTCCCTCCAACAAGATCTTAACCGAACAAGACATCCAAGCCAAAACCAATTTTAAACATCTATTATAGCAGGAGAAACTATCCATCTCCGAAGAAATAGAAACTTTGCATCACCCAGAGTTGATTTTAATATACTTTTATCACCATCTCCAAACCCTTTAGACCTCTCTAGTTAAACAATTCAAAGTACTCCCTATCGCAACAAACAATTTCACAACAAAATACTACAAATATTCCATCCAATTGATTAGGATCACTACCAAATTCCTGAAAACCCCTTCAACCCCCCAACTCCAAAACAACGTCTTCCACATTGGATTACACAAGCATTCACTCAAGGCGAAGCAAACTTAGTAAGCTACCCTATTGATATATCATTCGACACCTTCTTGTCGCTACCAGAAACCCTCTCACTGCCTTCAACCCCTTCAACAACAAGTCAAACTCCAACCGCATCTTTTCCCTACAAATTTAGACGATCGATATCGTGAACTTTTAGCCAGTAAAACACCTCTACAATTAGAGTGGAATACATTCGTAGCACCCGCTCCCCTATTTCGTCAACATCTTGACAGCAGTAGACTGCTTAATTGGGCAATAAAGCGATTACAAAATAGACACGACATCCACGAAGATATTCAAAAACATAATATGCAGATTCTTACTCAAGATAATTTAACATTTAAAATTGAAATAACAGTAAAATGAAATAAATTAGTTCATCAACCACTACTTTTAGCGCCAGCAAATATAACAGGTCAATCTTTGCCTCCACCATTTATCACAACAGAACTTATCTATAAACATGATAGATATACAAAAAAGACACTTGGATACATAACATTCTACAAACCATATTCAGGATTATCTTATACATGTATATTTCAAAAGAATTTCTCCTTAGAACCTTATCCCCGCTTATTCTTTTAGATTCCACACCTCATCAAAATTCTTTCTCCCGAACAGGACCACAAGACCTTCTAGTTACGGAGTATGATTTTGAAGAAAATCAACAAAAAACGTTAGATTAGCACGCAAAAAACCAAGTAACACATTGCGAATCTGAACCACAGGACTTAGAATCTTCAAATAAAAAAGTAACATTTCTGACAGGAATCAAATTCACAGCAAATTGTTCAGAGAAAAAAGTACTTTGATCACAAGTGCCAAATGGAAACAAAAACAGACTCGATCACGAACGTTTTTAACAAAGTTTTATTGAAAGTTTTTGAATCTTAACCGTCAAGGTTGCCAAAACGAACTATGACGATTAAAATTAACTACGCATAAAGGCTCAAATCGTAAATACGAAACCTTCAAGTCTTCTCAGACTCTGCATATCAAGCAGAACTCGAAAGCTACCAAGGTCATATTAGATTAGACGCTAAATAGTCATTGCGCACACGGACCTCTAACTTACGATCTACATAACAAAAGTTGGATACCACTCATTGGAATTATTAATCCCTATAATTGTAAAGCTGACACAAAAAAAAGATACCAAGAATTTGTGTTTTTCGTTTGGAAAATTCAAAAAGAAAAAGTACAATTAACACGTAACTTAAAAGATGATACTATATTATATCAAGGAATAGGCCTAACTTGTAAAAATGACAAGGGTTTTTGCGATCTTACCGCTCGAGCCCAGGCAACCATTGTTTGGTTTCCTGAAGATTTGTGTACCACGTTTCAAGTTGCTAAAATCCTTGCATGAACGATTAAATTCCACCAAAAAGATTTCATTGAATCAATTCTTTTTGAAAAAGTCAACCCTGATAGAAATAGATCTTAAAATCAAAAATACAAAAAAGTGGATGGTATTGAAAACAGATTAACAGTTTTCAAATTTACACTGAAACAGATGTCGCTTGTGAAAACACCACACCACTTTTCAAAACACATTTTTCAGAAATATATACGATAAAAAGACAGTCAATAAATCAAAACTTAAGAAAACTCGCATAAACCGCAGGTTTCTCAGATACCTACGCACAAGATTACAGCGTATATTTCAAAAATATCAAAGGCTCTTTGTATCTTGACGGTGGAATGTACCGTCTGCAAGATATATACCCTATAAATATTTTTAGTTTTGTAAGCTTAAGAAATGAACTTTTCCTTTTTCCAGGATGGTTCTACTGCGTCTTAGAAAGATAAACTAAAGTACACGCCTTGTTTGATTTTTTTCTGATTCCTTTTCTCACTCTTAAAAGGAATTTATATCACATGTGCGATACATACACAAGCAATTGTGGCACGTATATTGTAAGCAGGATTTTTCGCCAATATTTTCAACTTCAATTAATAAAACTCTCTTCGACGCTCAAATTAGCCAGTACAATGAAAAACTATCAACCACACCAAACGCATACGATACTTCACAACACAATACAAACCCGACACAAACAGTACCACCACAGATACATAACCTACATAATAATCACAATTTACCTTTAGTGCCACGAAATTTTAGAAATACATTAGTAGAGGACATCTCTCCAAGTCATAGCTACCCACAAAGCCCAGTCTCTCATGTAGCACTCCACCAGCGAAATATTGACAAAACATGAAAAGATTGTAGAACAACTACATACTAAAAATTTTCGTTCTCAAAACAACCATCTATTTAGCCCACGATGAGCCGCCAGATTGGATCCTTCAACCGTTCCCTTTCCTACCCATCCAACATCGAACGTCATTCCTCTCGCAATTCCCTTTCCGACCTAACTTCCTCTCCCACTACTATTTCACCACGCATGGATTCTGACAATTCCACACAAACCATTTTTGATTCAATTTCCCAGTTCAATGATTTCAGACGAAGAAACTCCAGACCAATTCCACTACTCCGAGCCCAGTCTATCCAATTTTGCGCAACCTGCCTATCAGCCTCTTGGCTCCTAAATTCCCAATGAACCCTCCCCAGCCCCCTATTCACTTACTGACGCCACTCCAATTGACCAAACTGACCAGTGATCAACCCGACTCACCTAGCCCGTCAATGACGAAAAAGAGCATGAATTACATAACTTCATCACACTGCAATAACAACTTCAAAAACCTTGAAAAATAACAATTCCATCAGCTATCGCATTCCATATCAACCTCTGAATCCTCAAACTAATCACCCAATGAATTAGAAACAACACAATGCACAATCCCAACCACTAAGCCAGCCCCGACCAGCCCGACTATTTTCTCTTCATCCACTCCACACCAACACAAAAAAAATCTTAAAATACACCTTACCCTTTTTCCCACAATATACCTACTAACAGACCTCTATTAACGACCAACTGAACTTCGTTGAAGAATATAGCCTGGCTCCCACACTTTCTTGGACTTCAAATTATCACTTTATGAATCCATTAGCCCTTTCCTTATACAATCATCCCGCCGAAAACGAACTATTCTAATCACGTTTACACAAATTAAAAACTGCATTACACGAGAAACAATTCAAAATAATAGGACTGAATCAAACAGATTTATAGCACCATGAGCTAGCAGATTTTCCATTAATCATTATGACCACGCTATTACACGCTATATGGAAGACACAGATTTTGAAGACGACCAAAACACTACCCCTCAATTAACCAAAAAAAAATTATCAAGTTTGAATAAGTAATTAACATTGACTGCACTTATTAAAAAGATGACAAAATCATCGAAACTGCACTAAAGAACACTAAATCATATGAATCCTATTTTAATAAATTCAACCACTTTGCTCTAAGCTTTCACTTCCTTAAATCTAAGGGACGTAATTTGCACTGTTCAAAAGAAATTATGTTATGCATAAAGCTCACACACATACATATAAAAGAAATTCATCCAAAACCATTACACAACTAACACACCATCACCAAACCCACAACACAGATTTACATTCATTATGTCCAAATACACTTCACCACACTTCCTAAATGTCACTTATTGCATTAAAAAACTAATCTTCACGGCATCCTCCTAAACTACGAAAATTGTATGTATTCTGCTCACTAATCAAATCCTTTGTTTTTGATGACTCTCGCCCACTAATCATCCCCCATGAGTATATACAGCCAACCGAAATCCCCATACTAGAATACATACAAAACAATAAAAATAACCATAATTTATATAATCTCAGCCAAAACTCATCGCATGAATTCTCACTTAATAATGAAGAATACCATCCGAACGCTAGAGCTTCTCTGGCCTCTACTTCAGACTAAAAACGTCATCCGCATGCTTGCGAAATATTTAACATCATCAGACACAATTCGCACGGTTTTCCTCAGTGGATTTTTGATGGAGACAACCCTTTGTAAGTATAATTAAATATTTCAACTAACGAATATCTGCAAACACTCACCATTCTTTACAAACGTTTCATTTTACTTTTTTAAGTTTCACCGATCATTCATCTAAAAACAAACAAAAACCAAATAAAAATTGTAAGCTGTTTTCTAGAGCTTCTAAAATCTTATTGAACAAATGAAGTAAAATACCCAAGCAGTAAATTTTCGTTTAACAAGCAGTATATTAATAACTGGACAGCAAAATTCAACAATTAAAGCAGTAAATTCAGAAAAATTGCAGATAAATAAAAAGAAGACTAACCTTTTTATGTAAGTTTTCAGTCTCTTCATTTGCCCACAATTCACACACTTTTTCCATAATATCGCACATTTCGCCCACGACGAAGTGCTTAATAAAAAGTAACATGGTTTCAAAACTAACTGATATTAATTCTAGCTTGTTTTCACACGTTTCAAACTTTCCTTTAACCCGGTTGGAAGGAAATATAAGCTTAAACTAACCAACGCAGCTTACTAATGCCACAAAACCATAAATTGATAGCAAGAATAAGAAAGAAAGTCCCACGGTGCCCAAACAGGATCAAACCCAGATTAAAACTGGATAGTTTATTCTTTTGAAACTCACTTTCAAGTATTTTTTGAAACCAAATAAAACACTAAAAAGCCACAAGAAAAACCCAAAACACAAAATTCTACTTTTGAGAAAAGGACACAACCAAAATAAAAAAGGGAATAACACCTGATAAAAATGAAGTAGGAGGTTGAACACAAAAAAAGACTCTGCTCAAAGAGAAGATAAAAATATACTTCAGGCCACGCCAGCCAGTGAGACGTCCTGAGCATTCTCTATAGCCGGCCTAACCCACCGCGCTATAACCACGCTTTGTGACCCACGCGCTGTTTTTGATGAGACTTGCTCTAGAGTGAGCGACTCTTTAAATAATTGAACTGAAATAAAAACACTTTTGCAAAAATAACTAATGAAAAGTCATGACTAAAAACTGACTGCACTAACAAGATGTAGTTATATTAATGCAATACGATGTAAATATTTCTTAGAGCGAAAAGAACGAGCAGCAAAAGGAGTTGAAAACTCGATTACATTTCAACTCTGGAATGGCAAATCTACTAGTTTTGTTGCCGGAGTCACTACTCTCAAAGGATTTGATTTGAAGTGTGGACTCAACATTGCAGCACCGATCCTTGTCACTGAGCACTTCACACGGAAAAATCAAACTTCATTCTGCACGTAGCCTTGTTCTAAGCTTAACGAAATCAACACATCATTGCATCGATCTGAAGTCTTGACACAATCATCCAAGACGATTCACGATCAAATGAGGCCCACATTTGGAACACGAACAAACGATCTTCTTCTCTCTACCCAAACTACTATATCTCTTCTCTTTTCAAGAATTCACTGCTCAGATCTCTAAAAGGAAACTACCTCACCCGTTCTTCACAACAAGAAACAATTAAAAACTGAAAACTCTCTAAACCCCGGATGGGTGGAACCCATTCTAAACTAGTATTTATAAACCAATTATATTATTGATGAAATAATCTCTACAAATTATTACAAACTAATCAATCCTATTCCATCACTAACATTGACACTTATTTGTAAGTGCTGAACCTACTTGTAGTTTCAGCACCAGAACACTCTGAATAAATTTTAGACTACAGTTGTTCTCCTTCTGGATAAACTCCAAAAACTAATTCGTTAATACGAGTGTACACTAGATCCTTTGAGACTAGGAAATATAAGAGTACGGTTAAGATTGGTATTAGACTAAGAAATTATCCGGTCGAAAATAAGATAGCGTGACGAACAGACAGTGTACCTCATCTGAAATTACTCTATGAGTACAGTACCTCGTACATAACTCAATTGCGAGAAAATCAAATCGCAAAATGGTTTTTGTTATGAAACGAAACCATTTCTTTTGCAGATAACGCCTGGAGAAGATAAATGAACAGTTTTACTTGAATCTACAACCAGAGTACACTTGCAAAGACACTTGCACATATGAGTTATCGTGCAAGATAATTGTAAATGTTGCTCATCTAGTAAAAAGTTGTTAACATGGATTTTAAAATTTACATAGTCAATTGGTCCACTATAAAGTTGATACGTTTTAATGGCCCACTTTAAAACTATGACTGTTTTCAGCCTCGAGTCTTGTTTCCATCAGCGTGATAATAAAAGATTTCACAGATCGATATGGCTCAGGAAGCACCATAAAATCCACTGCAATAGCTCACGAAATTTACGATCCAGTTGAAATATCAGAAGACATAGCTCTGCTTCAGTTAAAAGCACCAGCTACGAGATTTGGTAAACCAATTCCATTATGTACAGAAGACACATACAGCAAAACCAAAGCACCAAAACTGGCTGTTTGTGGATTGGGAGTAACAGATAATGAGACGGCAACAATAGCAAAGACCTTACAGGAAGTGATTCTTAAGGAAGTTGTTGTTGATTGCCCTTAGAGAAGACAAAGTTGGAACAAAACCCAACAAGTAAAAATGGTTCTGATTTTGATTTGAAACATTTTTCAGCCTGGTTTGGACGCAAGAAATTACGAAAAAGCTCGAGCCAACTTCATTAGCCAATCGACCAAATCATCATCCAAAGCATATCGGCCCCATTTTTTCTCAATAAATTATCTGTGACAAAAAATTTCTGCAAAAAACATGTATTTTTCAAGAGATCTCTACAAATTTCACTCTTTTTTCTAGTACTCGTCTTGATAAAATCCTAATTTCTTCCTGCCATTGATGATAAATAAGTTAAAACAAAAAAGTTATAGATCTAATTATCACACATTTCTCATAAGTTCACCCGGCCTATGCCAGTTTCTTTGTGTCTATTATATTCGGTTATGTGGCAGAGACAACATTACATTGAATGAAAAATCGGTATTCTGCTAGCTCCCCGGAAAACAGTTGACCATTAAGCTAAATCAATTTTAGTTCGTCTGGTCGGTTTGGTTGACACGGAGCTTAGGGTTAGCTCCGAAAAATCGGCTCAGGGTCAGCTCTGTTCCAAACTTATCATATTTCAATCAATGTACCTCAGAGTTAATAACCAAATTTGACTATCAATCGGCCAAGGGTTATTTTTTTGGTATGTTCAGTTCTGTCTGGTAGCCGACCACAAGGACGCCTGTGGAGGTGATTCCGGAGGCCCTGTTTACAAATTGGACCATGGGAACCCCACGTGCCTCTATGGAATTGTGAGCTACGGAAGTAGTAAATGCACTGGTTATGGCATATATACAAAGGTCTCTACTTATAGAGGCTGGATTGAAAAAACAATTGGCAAATTGGTTCTTGATGGGATATCCTAAAAATTATCTATGATAAACAGTGCCAAAAGTTTTGATGATTTCCGAAATTTTTTGAAATACCAGTAAATATTCTCATATAAAAAATCCAAAAACAGAGAAAAGAGAAAAGTCAATCTAATTTTATCGGAATTTTATGTATGGAACTGTTTTCATGTATGCACAGAATTTTTCGTGCTCACGGGATATTATAAATTCTTTAATTTGATTAAATAGGTTTGAAATTAATTAAACATTAACTGATAAATTTAGTCAGCTTTCAATTTAGCAACTCGTACAGTGGACCTTGCGAATAACTCTAAGAAGCCAAACTTTTTAAAATCCATGCTCTTCAGATTGATAGAGCATTGAATGTTGTTCCTAATTGTTGTGATAAACTTATTAAATAGTCTCTTGCACGCGAGAGGCTACTTCTGTTTCTTCAAGTGTTTGATTTCAATAATTTACTTGGTGATCAAGGCCGGATTTTTGATTGGGTAGCCCCTTAGTTCCACGATTTCACAATCTGGTGGAAGATACATCACTTTTCACAATACAGATCTACGCATTGTTATGTCGGGCTATATTGTTTATTCTGCAAATATGGAAAGGCGCGATTCGAATAGAGTCTATTGTCAATGGTGCTCAATGAATATGCTCATATCTTGTATTGGGATAGCCGCAAAACTGAAAAGAGGAACACAAAGCTGGTTTTGCGAACAATGTAACTCTAACTCTATTGCAAACATCATGGCATTTTTAATAATCTCACTGGAAAAATGGAACTTTGGCTAACTTACCAAATCGGATCTCTAGACTTGAATCGGATGATCAAATGATATCAAGCTCGAACGGACAATCTATACAACACAAAAATTCTCTACTAATTTTGAATGGTTCTCCCAGACGCTTACTTGATAATATTTGAAGTCGTGCCATGAAATAACGCAACGACTCGTTGAGTCAAGATAGCCAAGTTAAACGCCAGAAAACAACAGGGATCAACAGCAACTAAAGTCAAAATTATCGTGCAAAAAAAACACTCAAACGTAAGCATCTTTTCCTCAGCAGGTTCCACTAAGATTGTAGCACTGAGGATGTCAAAAAAAGTCCGAAGAAAAAGGAGCTCAACCTGTTCTCTCGGGCGAAAAAACAGAAGACGGTGCCGAAGTTTCCATCTTGCATTTTCAGAAAAGAACTCGGACTCAACAGAGGATTACAAAATCTGGCCCGTAAGTTTTTTTGTTTACCGCTATTACCTCAACCAAGAAGCTTATGATTGGCTGCGCAAACAGCTTAAAACCAGCTATATCTCAAAGGAGTCGAACGGTTGACTCCAAACTAGCCCCGCCAGTGAAATTTCCAGGCAACCCACTTTTTCATTCATCAATGTACAATCCATTTGAAGGAAAAAAGAGCATATCAGTGAAATTATAAACAATTTTGATTTGGACTTAATTGCTATTACCGAAATTTGAATGAAACGTGTCAGGACATTTGTGTGCCAGACATTTTTGTCCCGACAAAAACAGTCCAAAATGCAAAAAGTGTCCAAGACATTTGGTTCCCAGACAAAATTGTCCCAAAATTGTCCGGGCTGTTGCCAAACTAGTTAATGACCGGATTAATTGGATAAGCTCTCAATAAGAAGGATTAAATCGATAAGGCCACGCAACTGAGCAATTAGAGCAGTAATTACTTTGTGCAGCATATTAGAGATAAAATTAACACAAGACTCAAATCATTTACACATACCTACACAATTATTGCTTGATTGATAATGTTGCCAAACATAGACACTAGAGATCATAATTTCATTGTTATTGCTCTCGAGTTCGTGTTGACAATGGAAATTCTTATGACAAATAAAAACAACGAAATGCTAGTTTATGATGCACACGCATACTTCAAACATCGGAATCTAACAGTGTCTTATCTAAATGCAATGGCCGTGTGCGCACTTTCCAAGATAACGTCACTATCATAAATGATCACAGTCATATTCCCGAGCAGCAACATCAAACTATAATTCAAAGTCAATTTATTTTCCAAATTTGATATTGCGAAGTGTTTTGTTTCGTGATTTTTCCTCGCCAAGGTCGCAGAAGAGGTGTATGTGCTATTGCTGTGATATAAAACAGAAGTTATCATGGAAAAACTCTCTTTAAAAAAATCTGTTAAGATAATGAAATTCATGTTTTTGATCATAAAATTGGGCACAAGGGCTTATTTTTGATCATTTTAAATCGTCCTACGCATGGAATCATTGCAAATTTTTTTCTTGCAGTATTAGCTAGGTGATATTTCTAATCACAATTGAAAGTTTTCTTGTTATTGGCGATTTCATTATTCCTTTTAAGGATAAAAACTGCAATAAAACGTAAGAGTTTGATATGTTGATCGAAGAATTTGATGTTATAGAGCTTGTGAACTCAAAAATACACAAAAAAGTAGTAACTTTTATCTCAAATTGAATAATCTTGATATTGTAACACAACATTTCACTGACCTCAATTTTGTATACAGTTTGAATATTACACCCGAACTAAGCCAGCCTGTTTATAAAAAAATTATCGCAATTATTCCAGAATAGTATATTCGAAACTTAAAAGGGATCATAGATAAATTAATATCTAAACCGAAATTCAGTTTCTTCAGAAGTTATAGCACTAAAAATCTTTTAGAAAATTTAACTAGGACCATTGGCGATCACGCGCAAGTCATGAGCAAAAGACTTTAAATTCTTGAAAAGAGAAAAGTGAAAGCTTGAATGTGATTATCGTAAGCACCCTACTTTAGAAAACTACGATGCATATAAAATAAAACTGAGAAAAAAGCTTACTTCGCAACAAGAAGATGACCTAAGTCTGCGATTTTTTAGCTAAGACCTACATTGATCCAAAAAAACTGGACTGCCTGAATCTTTTGATTGGCGACAGAGCCTGTTCTATCCAAGATGAGGTTGATACTGTCGAACAATTGAACGGTTTTATTCTTATTTTATCAAAAAATTAGTAGACGACAAACTATATGCAAAAGTAAATGGTTTTCTTTTACCCTCGAACATAGATAGAACAGAAAACTGAAAAGATAAAAATTAAGTCAGTCACAACCACTTTATGTTTCCTCGAGTACTTCACCTGATGAAGATCTTTGTCCTATTTACTTAAAGATTTCTTCAGAGACATGGTTACTTTATTTGACAGACTTACTGAACGATTGCATAGAGAAAAGTATATTCCCAAAAAAGTCTGGAACCGTCGGTATCAATTCCACTATGAATAAATAATACTTTTAATCCTTGTGTATTTCCAAAGTTTTTGAGAGGGTTATTTATATTCCACTCGTTGAATATTTAACTGATCATTCGCTTCTAGACTCCAAACAGTCGGCGAATAGAAAGCTGCACTCTGCTGAAACAGCGTTGTTAAGAACAATAAATGATTCTCTTCCTATTCTCGATAGCTCCAAATTAGTTTTGATGTTTAGTCTTGATCTCTTTACGGCGTTTGATATGCTCCATCATAAGAATCTGGGTTGAATCTTTAAAAATTTTATGCGAATCAAATCCTAAGTTTCGCATATGATCATGTCATACCTTTCTAATCGGAGACAAAAAAATCCTAAGTCTAATTTTTTGCATGAAGTTACGACCAACACTGGAGTGCCTAAGGATCATTGTTTGGTCCCTTACACTTCTCGTTTTATCTCACTCCTTTTTCGAAATTTTTTTAATTTTAATTTGTCAATTAATGCCGTTGATACCACATTTTACTTGCCTTTAAGTTCGATCAGGATGAATTTTATCACACCAATTGAAGAAGACCTAGAAGTTACCTGAGCTTATTTTTTTGAAAATCCCCCCCTCGAGAAAATCTTAGATCCGCCGCTGGGTTCAAAGGCTACTCTCGTCAGTGTTAAGGCTTTTGCGGAATATTTTGTTTATTATTCAGATATTTTGAAAAAAAAAGTTTTTCAGCTGTGCATTTTGGCTCAAAATGGATCTCATTTGGGGATTCATTATCTCTGGTTACTGCTGACTGATTCCTCGTAACTTTTCTATTATAATAAAATTCAATTTAAATTCTAACAGGCATCGTTTGCTCAATAATAAAATCCACACTAGCCTGGATAGTCCTGTTTTAAAATTAATTTATTCCTAGATGCTTTCCCGCACTGGAGTTTCATCAATAAAAACCGATTTTAATGAACTTTTATTGTCTACCTATGTAAAAATAAATTCTGATGATCATCGATAGAAATTGATTATATTGTTAAATTTGCTAAGCGAAAGTATCCAATTTTAATCGAGTGTAATTGTTTATTATGATGTATCATATTTTTTGTCTGAATACCCGGGTTGACCAAAACTTCTAATCATACAATTTTCATATATGAGAAACTTCTTGTCATACAATTCCATACAATTCCATACGTACAGAAAATTGTATGAAATCTCTATGATAAACATTTTCCCATATATGGAAATTGTAAAATTAGAATTTTCCCATATATGAAAATTGTATGACTAAAAGTTTGTCATTTATGAAAATTGTATGATTACCACTTTTTTAAAATGAAGTCAGGCAAAAATTACGTCAAAGCCCATCCCATAAAACGTGCAAACTCTGAACAGAGAAGAAAACTTGAGAAAAATTGCAGTACTTTAGAGGTTTGAAGCTCAAATTGTACATTTTCTGCAAGAAAATCTTCTCAACTCTTGAGAGAGCAACAAGTTCCTTAACCTTATCCTATGGGAACCAGTAACTGGGCGAGGGGCTCAAACAAAAAACTAACCTGTACGTGAGCTGAACGACCCAAAACACAGAAACTTACAAAAAATGATGTTTCAGCCATTCCAGTGATCTGCATCAAACTGTCATCTAACACCAGTTCTTTCATTTGCATCCAGTTGACGTATTTATATTCATTCATAACTAACACCTACAAAGACATTTTTATCGTGCATGAAATTAAAAAAATTAGAAAGATGAAAAAATTTTAGCTAAGGAAAAAAATTCCAATAAATTAAGGATTTAAAATATTTCGCACCACCTGCGATAGATCACAAACGAAACACGGCAAGCTAGTGGGCAAAAACTAAGCCAGAAGTCACAAGGCAAAAGCAGCATTGAAAGCTATCGAATCGAATTTGAATCGGAAAAAACTAAATAAAAAGGAACAGATTTTTGAAAACTGAAATAACAGGCAGAGCGAAGTTTTGCAGCACTTTCGGTACAACGGAGAAAATCAGGGCAGTGGGTCCAAAAAGGAGGCAAGACTGAGCCGAAAAATGGAAAAAGTATGGAAAAAAAATTGAAAAAAAAGTCATATGTTCGAAGCTGTCACATAATTTTGGAAAAATTTTGTTTTTGTTTGAAAACTACCGTGTTCTCAGGTTAAAAGATCTGTCGAGAAACCAGGGTATGGAACGTTTGTCTAATTTTGCGGCCACCTCCTGCTTTTCAGAAAAAAATTAGATTTCGGAAAAAACTTGTTGATTTGAAAGAACTTGATGATTTGTTACTTCATATGGCTGAACGGAGAGGACATCGAAAATTCCAATAAATTAAGGATTTAAAATATTTCGCACCACCTGCGATAGATCACAAACGAAACACGGCAAGCTAGTGGGCAAAAACTAAGCCAGAAGCCACAAGGCATCGAATCGAATTTGAATCGGAAAAAACTAAATAAAAAGAAACAGATTTTTTTCGCCTTCACCTGCTGTGGTCCTTCTGGAAGATGCTGGGGGTGTCTTCCCTGGACCGCTCTTTCCTCCGGCGAGGGTTCTTGTCTTGGTCGCCCCTCCTGCACTCCTGGGCATGGCTCTCCTGTGTCTGAAGAACATGAACCATACAAGGAGTGCGATTGCCACTATGACCACTATGGCGAACACCACAGAGACGGAGATGACGGCCACTCCAGTCGGGTCATCGAAGATATCGTCCCGTTGGTCCTAAACTCACATTTCGTCTTGAACATTGTCCATTTGGAGATTGGAAACTCTCTTTCGTATATATCATAAGAACAGATAAAACATCGGTGCTATTCTGTAGCTGTGAAGGACAAGTTTTCAGTTTAAATAGTCAGATTGTTCTTTTTCAGAAACTGATTTGAAGTGGAAAAGAAAATCATTCTTTAAAAGCAGCATTGTACAATCTAACTTCTTTTGAATTCGTTTTGAAATGAAAAGAAAGCAAATGGCGAGAATGAATGATTTGTTACTTCATATGGCTGAACAGAGAGGACATCGAAAATTCCAATAAATTAAGGATTTAAAATATTTCGCACCACCTGCGATAGATCACAAACGAAACACGGCAAGCTAGTGGGCAAAAACTAAGCCAGAAGCCACAAGGCATCGAATCGAATTTGAATCGGAAAAAACTAAATAAAAAGAAACAGATTTTTGAAAACTGAAATAACAGGCAGAGCGAAGTTTTTCAGCACTTTCGGTACAACGGAGAAAAGCATAAATAGCTTATTTCTTCAACTTATTTCTTATTTTAATTAGAGACATTGGGGGAAGGGGCGTTGAAAGATGGAGGTGGACCACGTTTTTATGTCTAAGTAAATATGCGTGTATTTACTAATTTGAGAAAGGACACGCGATGAAAACCTCCAAAAAAAGCACAAAAATGTTTTGTTTTGACTATTTGTTTCAAAACATAACGACTTTTTTATGATTGTATCTGTTTTTGCAAGTATTTTATTGGGATCGCATTCTAAGAAAAGAGTTTTTTTGTTCCAAATTCTCTCAAAATAGCGTTCCTGACTTGCATTTTCAAAAAATTTACTGAAAAGAAAAAACTGTCAAAACTTTTGTGGTGGTCAAAAATTCCAACGTGGGGGTTCTGGTGGGTGTTTGGTTCTGAGAGGGGGAGGGAGTGGGTTGAGGGACAAAGTGGAAAACGATGGGGATGATGGAGTAAAAAGAATCACATTGTAGAGAATCGCAATTTGAGTTAGGCAGAAACCGAGTGGCCCGGGCCGTACAGTCGTTTTGCCAAAATTCTGCAGTACTCATTTGATAATTGCGGAAATAGTTACAAAAATTTAGCTTGAGGTAAACAAAATTAAAAAGAAAAAAAAATGTGTATTTTCTCATAACTTCGTTATATTTGATAAAACAATGGATTGATATTGAAACTTACACAGAAACTTACAAAAAATGATGTTTCAGCCATTCCAGTGATCTGCATCAAACTGTCATCTAACACCAGTTCTTTCATTTGCATCCAGTTGACGTATTTATATTCATTCATAACTAACACCTACAAAGACATTTTTATCGTGCATGAAATTAAAAAAATTAGAAAGATGAAAAAATTTTAGCTAAGGAAAAAAATTCCAATAAATTAAGGATTTAAAATATTTCGCACCACCTGCGATAGATCACAAACGAAACACGGCAAGCTAGTGGGCAAAAACTAAGCCAGAAGTCACAAGGCAAAAGCAGCATTGAAAGCTATCGAATCGAATTTGAATCGGAAAAAACTAAATAAAAAGAAACAGATTTTTGAAAACTGAAATAACAGGCAGAGCGAAGTTTTGCAGCACTTTCGGTACAACGGAGAAAAGCAGGGCAGTGGGTCCAAAAAGGAGGCAAGACTGAGCCGAAAAATGGAAAAAGTATGGAAAAAAAGTTGAAAAAAAAAGTCATATGTTCGAAGCTGTCACATAATTTTGGAAAAATTTTGTTTTTGTTTGAAAACTACCGTGTTCTCAGGTTAAAAGATCTGTCGAGAAACCAGGGTATGGAACGTTTGTCTAATTTTGCGCCCACCTCCTGCTTTTCAGAAAAAAATTAGATTTCGGAAAAAACTTGTTGAATTTTTGACCGTCGTTTCGAAGCTTTTTGAACTTTCTGAAGAACTAACCTATCAAATCTGAGATGAAGCGTTCGGAAAAACCGGTTGCGTTTACTCTCACTAATTGAACTCTTACTATATTTTAGAACTAAATTTTTTGTTCGACAGTGAACCACTCAGCGCAAAATTTTGATTTTCGAAGACATAGATTAGGAGTTATAAACCCGTAAATTTAACAACTTGCGAGATGGGATAATATGAAGCAAAAAAAGTGTTCTTTTTCTGTTCAAAAATGCATCAAAACTAACCAAACAATTTTAAAAAAGAAACAAGACGTTTTGTTATGCTTGGCTATTTTCATAAAAAATATTGTTCTTTCACAAAGTGAAGTCTTACTGTTTTCACACACTATTCGATAACCTTCACATTATTTTCTTAAGACCAAAACCTACAAACGCTTTTTTTTTGATGTTTTTTTTGCAGCAAAAGCATTACACCTTTTTTTGCTGTAACAGCATTAAATCTGGCTCACGTTTGTTGCATATTTGGTACATGTTTGTATTTGGTTATTTGGTGGCTAGTGTTTGGTGCCTATCGAACATAGCTTATCAAAGATTGGAAAAGACAAAATAGTGAACACAAGTAAACATGAATGAACACTGCCTCTGTTGAAAAATTTCAGTTTTTGAAATTAAAAGAAAAAACAGATGCCCTTTTTTGAATTTTAATAATTAATTATGAGGCGCGTTTTTGATGACTTGAACCCAACCAGAGGGGATTTTAAATTCCACTTTCCAAACTAGTAATCGTTCACGAATTTTCTCGCCTTTTGCAATAATGTATTTGGCGATTGCTTTTTATATTACTTTCAGTAGATGAATTTCAATTGAACTCAAAAAGTTCATATATATCTAAGTGCATCGATATTTCAAGTCTTTTTCCTAAAAAAACAAAAGAAAAAATCAGCAAAACCTATAAAAGAGCCTTCACTACGTTCATTACTCTTAAACACACACTCTCTGTATGCTAGAACTTGAATTGTTTTTTCTAGTTCGGAGGTTTGAACCTGGCATATTTTATATTTGTTAGTAGTCTTACTTTTTTTCCGTTTTTTCGATTTTTGTTACCGCTTGGGACAACTTTTTGCCGTATTTTTGCTTTTGAATGGAAAATGCAGATTCGCCTCTATATCATAGTTTTTTTTAGTTATGATGTTTTTTTGTATTCCAACTGGTGCTGAACCTCTATGTGAAAATTTATGTGTTTTTTAGCTCTGACATACGTGCAAGCTGACTGGTTTGTGTCGAAGTAATCCAGAATGTAAAAAAAAAATTAGCAAAAAAGTTTTTCATTTGCAACTTTTAAAGCAAGCGAAAACATTCTAAAATTAGTTTGAAACAGTTAATGCATTGCAAACTAACTTTTAAGAGAAGCTTAATGCGAGAGTTTTTTAAATTTTAATGAACAAAAGGAGTTTCTTCATATTTTGGTCTTTTGCTCATTATTAGTTGCTTTTTGCCTCTCTTTTCTTCATAAAATTTGCTCGTGCTCATAATTCATTTGAATCAGTGGTTTACTATCTGCCTTCAAAAAAAACTTCTGGCATATGGTCCCGAATTAACCAAAATTTCTTGACAAAACGGATTTAAAAAATCTTAGATAAGAAAAAAAAATTCCAATGAATTAAAAGTTCAAAATATTTCGCACCGATTGCGATAGATCACAAACAAGGCTTGATAAGCTAGTGGACAAAAACTAAGCCAGAAGTCAAAACACAAGCGCAGCATTGCAAGCTATCGGATAGAACATGAATCGGAAATAACTAAATCGCAAAAAAAAACTGATTTTTTAAAAATGAACCCACAGACAGAGCGCAGCTTTCCAATACTTTCGATACAACAAAGAATAGCACGGCATCTGGTCAAAAAAGGAGGCAAGACTGAGCCAAAAATGTTATGAAACAAGGAAGAAAAAAAATTGGAAAACTTTTTCTGTACGTTTGTTTGTCAAGCGGGTGAATTTAAGGAAAAATACGGAGAACTAAGATTGCCAGTCTCAAAGAAGCATCAAATTACAAAAACTGTCAAACCCATACTGAGCAGAAAACACTAGTTTAGACGACTGCTAAAGCAATAAAATTGAGCTGCAAAACAGTTTGAGCCGAAAAAAATGTCCAAATTCTTACGCTCCATCTCCGTAAGCACAAATGCAAAAAAGAAGCTCTAAATAGGAGAAAGTAGACATAAGCTTGTAAACAGTTTTCTTGTAGTTGTTTTCTTGTATAATGTCTAAATGTTCGACCCAATACCTAGCGAGTGGAGAGGAAGTAGAAACACAGAGGCGAAACGGAGTTTTTCACCACTCGCGATACAAGATAAAATTAGCAGTGCAAGCTAGCAGACAGGAAGTGAAATCCCTTAATTTTATAAGAAAATTGATAAGATAACCACTAACTAAAAAACAATAATTGTTATCTACAATCTTGTTCTATTTGCAGAAAACACGTCCAAAAACACAATGAAAAGCAATTGGAGAAAATTGAAAAAATATATACTCTCAAAACGCACGAAAATGGTTCTTAGGTCTTCCCCCACCATATTTTGAAAATATAACCAATTTAAAACTAATTGGTTTTATTATCAGAATATGGTACGGGAAGACCTAAGACGAGGGGTTTCGTGCGTTTTAGGGCCTGAAACGCACAAAAATGCATGTCTTAGGTCTTACCATACCATATTTTGATAATAAACCAATTTGTTTATAAATTGGTTTTATTATCAAATTATTAAACGGGAAGACCTCAAACATGCATTTAAGGAAAACAACTACAACGAAAATTGCGTGCAAGTAAAAAAATCCTCTATGTGGGAACTAAGCCGACAAAACATAAACAGACAAACTATAGGTCGACATTTTTTTTGAAAAGCAAGGTTTCCAGTTTGAAAAAAAAAACAGTTCCTGGTCTGATTCGAACTCACGATCGTTGCGTGTTTGATACCACCAGGCTAAGTGTGTAAGAGAGACTAAGAACTTTGAATTAATTATGAACAAAACAAGTGATTGAAATTGATTCTGTTAAACAAGTTAACCCGAAAAAATCTTCATTCCGAATTGATAACATTTGCTAGTAGCAAATGTAAACATCCAACCTGCTAAATGTCTAGCAACCAGAGAAATCTCTGAATTTCAGTCTTATTTAATCGCAGAATAACAAATACAAATGAAAAAAAGAACATTACTGTAAGCAAAAATTCCAAATTAGTAAGGGTAAAATCCAAACATATATTCGATATTTTTTGCGCATAGACCGCGCGCTATACTTTTACATATTTACAGAAGGCAATTAGCATTGTTATTGCAAAATTATTGCACGACTACTAAAAAAACTGTGATCTCTATGAAAGCCGAGCTATTTTACTGTTTCCCAAAAACAGATGCCTGACAATGATTTGCATCGAATCCATGTCAGTAGTACGTATCTAATTTTCCAACCCATTGAAAGCGTTAAGGCTAAGGGGTCTCACATTGTAAGCTCACGAGCTAAAAGGCATCCGATAACCAGGCTTGTAAAATTTTACATAGCCAAACGACAGTTTGAAAGGAGTAATGAACGCAAGGAAATAGAAAAAAGCAGACTTAATTTTTTTTCAAAAACCTTCGACTTTTGAATTCAAAGAAAAAAAATAGATGGCCTTGAAGCATTTTGAAATTGTGAAACATTTTATGATGGCCACTTTTTTGTTCAATTTAAACCAGTTTGAGAAAACTGGATCAATAAGCAAAATTTCTTTTTTCGCCGAGAAGTCTGATAATTAATATCCATTTTCGAGATAAGAAGGCGATCACGTTTTTCGTGACCTTTATAATTTTGCTGTTCGATAGAGTTTGCCTTCTTTTTACTAAAAAAAATATACTGAACTTGAACATAGTGAACTAACAGTTGGAAAAAAATCATGAACGCAAGGAAACCGAAAAAAGAACTGACTTGTTTTTTCAAGAGCCTTCAACTTATGACTTTCGATGAACATAATTAGATGGCCTTAAAGCTCTTTGAATTTGCAGAACTATTTTTATGGACACTTTTTTGTTACAATTGACTGACACATTTTCGCTTGGAAATCTGATAATCAATTTCCATTTTCGAAATCGGAAGTCGATCACGTTTTTCGTGACTATTACACTTTTGCTGTTCGATAGTGGAATTTGCCTTCCCTTTAACAACGGAAATGCACTAAACTTAAAAAATCACAAGCCAAATCGCGAAAGATCAAAACTGAGCGTGAGCAAATTTAAATACTTTTTCCTGATAAAAAGAATAAACAAAATAAATCAGCAAGACGTAAAAAAGAGTACTCTACGCTCATTACTCATGAAAAAAATCACAAGTCAAACCGCGAAAGATCAAAACTGAGCGTGAACACATTTTAAGACTTTTTCCTGAAAAAAAGAATAAAACAAAATAAATCAGCAAGACGTAAATAAGAGTAATCTCTACGCTCATTACTCATAAAAGAAATCACAAGCTAAACCGCGAAAAACCAAAATTAAGCGTGAACAACTTGTAAGAATTTTTCCAGAAAAAAAAATCAGCAAGACCTATATAAGAGCACTCACTACGTAATTTCCTCTTAACAATATACCTTTTCTTAGACAGTTTTTCTTAGACATATACCTCATTGCCATACTAATTTGTACACACATAGTATGACCATACACACCTTATGGCCATACGCAACACACCTTATGGCAGTGGATATTCTACATATGGCACTCTCTGGACTCATGAGGTAGACGCAGAAGATGCAGATGCCTATAAAGCTCATTATGCAGCGCATGGCCCCGGCTGCGGCCACATAAACCAGACACCAGTCCACCCCCTCCTCGCTCGAGACCAGATGGCAGCGCACACCAGACACCCTACGACCAGCGACACCAGTATGGACCTGGACCAAACAAAGGATCGAGGGCCTTTTTTTTATCCCTCTCACCCCACCTCACAAAGAAGGTGATAGAGTGTGTTTATCCTGGCGTAATAAGTCCTGAAGCTAGTTTTTGTAACAATTGGAATATGCGGACAAGGAATTTATTTCGCATGCTGGGGAACTTAAAAAAAGAGCCGATTGAGGATTAGAGTGTAAATTTTTTTTCTTTTTAGCTAATGAATTTGAACGAACTTGAAAAGAAACCAAAAATCAACTCTAAAACGTAGCCAATCGAAGATTGAAAAAAAGTAATAAATGTAAACATAAAAAAACCACTGATTTGGTTGAAAAATCTCAACTTTCGAAATCAAAAGAAAAAAATAGATGACAGTTCAGCTCTTTGAATTTGTAGAACGATTTACGATTGGCGCTTTTTTCATAACATTAACCCAACTTGAGAAAACTTGATCAGCAGGTCAAGTTTTTCTTCCGCTGTAAATCTGAAAATTAAATTCCACTTTCAAAACGAGAAATCCTTCACGAGTTTTTGCGCCATTTGTACGCTCATATTTGGAGAGTGCTCTTACGTCGCTTTGGGCATATGAAATTAAATTCAACTCGAAAAGTGCATATATATTTAAGTGCATCAATATTTAAGAATTTTTTCCTGAAAAAAAAATAAGTAAACAATCAGCAAGACCCATATAAGAGTCTTCACTACGTTCATTACTCTTTACCCTTGCAATAAGCAAAGAAATTGCAATCGGGTACTTGGTTTTTTCCCCGTAAACAACTCAGTCCACAGGAGTCACCTTTGGGCTACTTCACCTCTTCGTCCTCCTACTCCTCAAATCCTACTCCTCTTCTACTCTCGGTTGCAAATATTAAGCATGGTTGAGCATGTCGTTTGAAAAATCCGTCATTTTCAAAAAATTACTTCTTATGTTGGTTGTGATTTTTCCAAATCCATTTGTTAAAATTTTATGTTTTTTTTGTCTTTTTTCGGCTTATTATGCTTGGTCCTCTTTTAGAGGCATAAGTTCGAGTAATTTCAAGGAAAACGTAACTTTATGCTCTTATCTGGATTGCACAAGATGCTTAAAACGTTATAAAAAAGTTAGTTTAAATTTTTCATTTCATTTTCTTATCGACTTTTTGTTTTTTTGGCCTATATTGTATCGGTCGAATGGCCGCATATTACACACTTCAATGGGTGAAAAAAACTTGTGCGTCTCACAAGCAGCTTTTGTCTTGGCTCGTTGTTTTTTCAAACCTAGCCTTATTTATAGATCCAGTTTTTTCAAATTTTTTAGACTTAGCGGCTTTCTTGGTTTGGAACGCAAAAGGTGCGAAGCTCAGCTTCGCCTCTGTGTAAAACAAATACAACCTCTATAGGAGTCTTAACTACGTTCATTGACGTTTAAACAAGGAACCATAAAATATTATGGAGCGAACGTTTTGTAAAACAGCAAGTTATAATCCTTGTCTGCAGTCACCAACTTAACAAATATTCCAATAACTTCCACTAACTTTTAACCCTTTTCAACTTTTAACCCTTTTGACAACATCACTTGGCATGGCGACAATTTATTTCAGGCGATAATTGGTTGTGAGTGACAATTCTTCTTACGAAAATTTAATCAAGATCTTGGTAGTTCTGTGAAACACCTCTTTAGTTATGTTTTAGCGAAACCTACACCCTCTCAAAGTACCCCTTCCGCACGCACGCACAAACACACACACACACACACACACACACACACTCACGCCCTCCTCATCCCACGCCCGCCAATTTCATCTTCCTCCACACGGTGAGCATCATCACAGTCCCTCCATGCAAATGCCATTGGGCATCATGAAACAGCTGACGACCAAGTAAAGGTTGAAGAAGAAAACTCGTTTTTTCATTTTTTGAAAAAAACCTGGCTTTGAAGCTTTTTTATTTTCAAGAAAAATTTATCATTTGTGTTTTTTTGATACTATTATACTAATTTGAGAAAAGCGTACCAAAAGGTAATTTTTTCATTCCGCTGGAAAATCTGATAATTAAATTCCACTTTCGAGACCAGAGTCGGTCACGCTTTTCGTGACTTTTCATTGTCGCGGTCAAATGAAGGATTTTGCCTTCTTTCTAACAAAGGAAACGAACTGAGTTTAACGAGAAATCGAAAGCCGCGAAAAATCAAAACTGAGCTTGAACTCATTTTAGACTTTTTCCTGAAAAAAACACAAAAAATTACCAAGACCTATACAGGATTCTTTCCTACGTTTTTAATTTTTTAAAAACGAATGAGTTTATCAATACTGAAATGTTTGGTGCTAACCCTCAAATGGGAAAAAACATTTCGAAAAGGTAGTGGAAAATCTAAATTATGACAAATAATTAGAACGTAGGCAAAATTTAGAAATGCATCACTAGATCAATTTATGCAGACCCTGCTACTAAAACCATGTTGCATTTGATGATGGGAAATACATAATGTCATTCTCAAGAACTCGATTTTCATCCAACAGACGCGCATGTGGCTTTTTGAAAGATTTTTGTACCTGCTTCTGAATTGCAAGTTGCATAGGCGCGGTTTCTCCTTCTTTGATTATTTCTATGCCAAAATGATGCTCTCGATCGATACAATTTTTAACATCAGAGCAACTTTTAGCATCGTAGAACATCATCCAACCATTGAGCTTGTTTTGGTTTTTTCTCGAGTCCAGAAAATTGACTTTTTTAATATCAGTAAATAACTCTCTCAACTTCTTTTTCGATTCTCCTAAGCTTCCGAAAGGTTCCATGCCTCTGAATCGCAATGTTCTAGAACATTTACTTCGTGCTCGAAATTTGACACTCTTTTGACCCTAAAGTAACCGACTTCAAAACAAAATGAATGAGGAATCACTGCTGGAATAATAAGCCTGCTAAAGCAAAACCAAACGTACTTGGTTTCTGTGGGAAAAATTATTCAAATAAAACATTGCCAACAGACAAAAGTATCATTGACGCAAGGAAACTAAAAAAAAGACTGAATTGATTAAAAAATCTCATTTTTCGAAATTCGAAGAAAAAATAGATGCCCTTCTTTGATTATCTATAAGAATTTATGAGAGGCGCTTTTTTGTAACCTGAACCCAACCAGAGAAAACTGGATCAACAGGTAAAGTTTTTTTCCAATGGAAATAAAAAAATTAAATTCCACTTTCTAAATGAGTAATCGTTCACGTTTTTTCGCGCCTTTTCCACCTTTGTATTAGGAGAGTGATATTTACGTCACTTTCAATAGATGAACTTTAATTGAACTAAAAAAAAGTGCATATATACCTATGTGCATTCATAAATGAATCAATATGTATGTGTGCAACTCTGTAAATAATAGAGAACTTTATGCACATTATCAGACTTTTCCAGAAAAAAAATCAGCAAGACCTGCAAGAGTTCTCACTACATTCATTACTCTTAATATAAAATTGAAAAAAAAATCCACTTATGCAAAAAATATATAAAAAGCTCACATACTATTGAAAAAGTGTCAATGAACACAAGAATAGCGCAAAAAAACACTGACTTGTTTTTGAAGTACTTCAACTTTCGAATTGCACTAAAAAACAGATGGCCTAAAAATGTGAATTTGAAAAACAATTTATGATGCATGATTGCGAAAACTAGGTCAAATAGGGAAACTAACATTTCAAATCCGCTTTCGAAAATCCAGCTTTCAGAGGATAATGATTCCGTCCAAAAATTTTCAGTTAAAAATGTCGAAATTGTTCTAGATAGAAAACCACAACGAGTACAAATACTATTACCGCTTTTCATTTGCTTAAAAACATTTTTTCTTAAAAATTATTTCTTTATACCAAATTGTATCTTAGCAGTCATGGCAGTCCCACAAACTGTTCAAAGACTTCAGCAGGTAGAAAATTTGTTTAATGGTGGAAAATTCTTTGAGCTCAAAAAATAGCTCCAGATGATAGTTTCCAGGCGCTTTTAAAAAACGCATAATGGCTGGTCAAAAGCCAAAGTTTGACTAAAAAATAACCACCAGCATGAATATTCGGTCACTTGCTACAGAAAATTGAACAATGATATCTTGGTTTGGCTGAAAGATAAACAAAACATCACCAAGACCTAAAAAAGAGTTTCCACTACGTTTATTACACTTGGAAACATCTGAGGAAAAAGTTTAAACTCACCTTTGAGGGTTGCTTTTCAGATTTCTTTTGAATTGTCTTTTTGCTTTCGAAACTCTGTTTTTTCTTCTTTTCATTAGCGGCGTTTTTGGGAATCTTAAAATTTGAGTCATAAGGTTCAATGATTGTAATGGAATCTGAGTTTTTGGGAGACAATTTGGGAGGCAACAAATTTTTAATATCAATGAGTAGTGACGATTCAGACATATCTGTTTCTGAAAAAAAAACAATTGTGAATGATGGCGAATAAATTCTTTAAGGTTGAATAAGAAATTCCGTTTTTCAAGTGGCTCCTTAACAATGTATATTCGTTGAACAAAAAAACCAGACAGCGCACAAAAAAATATACGCCATAGGCAAGTCTCTCTTTCATTTTTTCAAAATGAATCACTTCAAGCAATAGAACATAGGCAAGAAAACAGTTGGAAAAAAGTCATGAACGCAAGGGAACTTTGAAAAAATTCTTTTTTTGAAATTTGTTGAACGTCTAAAGAACTTGAGCGTATTGTGCGATCCTATACTCAAAATCTAGAAAATGTATCAATGCAAATTTAAGTTTTAATTAGAACCTTTTAAAATTGGCTAACTGTGATTCATCGAACAGCTGTCATAACACGAGGTGGTATAATTTTCATTTGGCTCGATAATCAGGGGAAGAGCTAATTTCTGATGTAATTTTTGTGTTCAGAAATTGGTTTTCCGAGCTCTCCCTAAACGCTAAAAAACCAATTTTGCCAGGGTGTTAAGATTATAATAAAAAACTAGAAATAAAAAGAAACGAAACTGTGCAGAGACAATTTACATTATGGAATATAAGTCGAGGAAGAAGTTCAGAGAACCGTCCCGAGCTGACTTTTTGTTTCGGCCGCCTCGACCAAAGTTCGATATGTTTCGATCGTCTTGACCAAAACGCGGTATGTTTCGGTTGTGCTCGACCGAAACATTTGTTCTTGACCGTGCTTGACTAAAGCAAGATATGTCTGGACTGTGCTCGACCAAAAAAAATGTACACGAGGTGCCTGGTCCAAGCACTATATGTTTCCACTGTGTTCGACAAAAAAAACGCTTGACCGTGCTCGACCTAAGCAAGGTTTGTTTAGACCGTCATCGACCGAAAAAAAGTGCTCGACAACAGATGATTACATCGATACAACTCAAATGCTGTTAAAAACTGATACTTCGAGCACGCAAATAGTAGTAGAATAATTGGTTCACAAAAAAACTGCTGATGGATGTTTTTACATTTTCCATAGGCAACAAGCACATTAAGAAAAAATTGAACAAAAATTTTAGCCATCAAGTAGATGAGGAAAGCCGATCTCAATAACTATAGATCATTTTACGTTTTAACGCTAAGTTTATACTCATGCAAGCAAGGCAGAAATTAATCATGTTCAAACATATTTATGAGAGGAATAAGGTATATTCTCTCAGATATATCAACGCGCAGGAGTTTCTCGGTCACAGAGTGCAAGTTGATCAGAGTAACACGATCAGATTGCTTCACTTCGTGAAATGAAAAAATAGGCAGATCAACTTTCTTTGTGCATTGATATGATTCTACTATCTTGAAGTGTTGTATCATCACTTTCTCGGGACAGCCGCCCATAAAATATTGTGCTTGACCACAATGTGGTGCATCATCCAACAAAAATGTGACATAACTATTGTTGGAATTGGAATGAAAAATCGAATCAAGCTCAAAATAAGCAAACTTCGCATTGCTGTAGAACGGCGTTATTTCGTTTCTAAATTGGAAGGGCAACCTTGATTGATCCAAAACAGTTCTGTTAAAACGTTTTGTAGTATTTCGAAATTGATGGCAGAGATCTGCTAGAGAGTCCTCAGCAACATGTTGTTTCAAAGTATCTTTGTTTCTATGGTACCTCTCTATAACAAGTGGAAGGATATTCACAGTTCCAGTGAATTTTGATTTAAGAAGATAATTAGCTGATTCGAACATCATCGATGAGCAAGTCCAAAGAGGCCCAAAGTTTTTCACTTGCCATGCAAGGTGACTCAGACTGTGAAGGTTCGGCGAAAACACTATGTCACTATAAGCATCTTCGGTCCTTTTTAAGAACAATTGTATCAATTCATCTGCCGCATCCACATACTTACTGGACATCATCAACAAACGGATTGCGTAGCTGAAAATCGAGAATCGCTCGAAAAGTTCTTGAGGCGCTTTTTCTTTCAACAAGAGCGGGCCAATGTACAGGAGCCAGACCTTGAATTCGTTTGCTTTAAAATGCTCCAATTCAGAAAGTGGTCGTATGCTTCTTTTGATATCTTTAGTTAGCTGAAACAATCTTCAATTGAAAATTCATTTCGAACGAAGTGTTTTTGAAAAGTTTAAGTACTTACCTTGATTGATGCAGCCAAGTCGTCCATGTCTTTTTTGTCTACGATTGCAGTTTTCTTTACCACGACACCAAGTAAGACTTTAGTAACACCAAGATAAACTTGATGCATGCTATCAACTGGAGCTGTCAATGGTAAACCCTTCAAAATTGCTGAAAGTTTAGTCGGCCCTTTAACTCCTTTCTTGGGCTTTTTTGTAAGAGTCACTTCTTGTAGAATTTGATGATGCGTGTCAATGTCCCTCATTGTAAAGTTTCTGTTTGGATAATACCGTATGCCTTCTTTGAAGTCCGATTCTGCATAACACAACGTGCATCCAAATTTCGCTCTATGGTGATGCATGTTGAGCATAGCTGCTGTCGCTGGCATATCCGAAATTAAGATTTTGACACGAAAAATCAAACGGTAGCTGCGACCTTGAAAACTTATAGAGCACTCATTTGTCTGAAGTTTTAATTGAAGTTCCTGAAGCACAAAAAAAAACGTTTCAGAGAATAGCATTTTTAAAAACCAACAATCAAAACCTCCGACCACACTTTTTAATGCGAAAAAAATTCTTACTTGAAAAAGCTCGTTCCAGTCTGGTTTGTTCTTTCCATACCAGAGTGTCGCGAGTACGATGTTTTTAAACATACACCGTTTCATTGGGGGAAGATCGGCAATGGCCAGCCAAACGGGCCAGAGTGACTTTGCGTTACATTTGAACGCATCCACGCCGTCTGAATTTAGAAGCAAGTGGACTGTCAAAGTCTGCAAAAGGTGATTAAAGGGGTTTCCAATTTTGAGATCGGTATTTCCATCATGAGTCGTTGAAAACTGAAAAATTTCTGTGATGTTTGAATTCACAATGTCCCTCAACTCAGATATAAATTCGAGCTGCCACCGCTTTCCTAGCCCCGAACTTCTAACAAATGTACCTTCGCTGGCTTTTACTACATGGTACTGGCGCTTTAATGCTTTGAAACTGGGAATGTTGCTTTCGGGAAACGCTGTCCGAATCAATTTAAACCAGTTATTTGCCTCAGCGTCAGAAGTACCGTGTCGAGCAATGAGGGCGTTGGCACACATAACGAAATTGGACATGGATCTGGCATTTTGTGGAAATTCATCTGAAACTCCACTGCTTGACCTATCGCAATCATCATTTCCCAATACGTCAATATGTGACAAACTGAGATCCCCTTTTTGTTCTTCAGCGTCTATCATTATGGGCGAAGAAGCCATCATGCCCAGCTGCCTGTTTTGATTAAAATCATCAACTGCAATCGATGGAGAACCTACCAAAGCGCCCGTAGCAGTTTCATCATCACAGCGATCTTTTGTTTCGTAATTAATCTTGATTTCAGAGGATTTAGTCGAGACAAAATCTGAGTCACTTTGGTCTATCGAGTCACAAAAAAGGCTGGTTTCAGCATCGCAGCAATACTCGTCATCGCTATCTTCATTCGAGCTATCTGAACAATGCTCTCTCATTTCGTATTGCACAATTTTTTTCCGTTTTGTTTTCGGCCCATTTGATCGATTTAGCCGATACCTTCGATCTTCAAAGCGCAAAATTTTCTCTGGCTTTAGGCTAATTTGCTGACTTTGAACACTAACTTCATTTCTTGATGAGCAAGGATCAGAATGATGGAACTGTGTATGGGGACATTTGCAAGAAGAATTGCCAGTTTCGAAAAAATTTGGACCGTAATATACACTTATTTCTGTGTATGGCTCGATGTCTTTCAGAATCTGCAGGCGCACAAATTTCATGTTTTTGTGCTCAGTTACGACATACTCGCAATTAGGGTCGCAAGAATGGTTGGCGAAGCGAACAGGACCAACCATTATGCGCATTTGAGAGCATAAATCTGTAGGCGCAAACACAGAGACTGGTTTGATCTGATCTTCAAGGAATTTTGGAACACGCTGTATAAGAGCTCGCAATTCAGGGATTCGGTAGTTTCTCTTATCGTTAGAGCGAAGTTTATGCTTACCCTCATAGTATAGACCATATCCATTGAAGCTATCAAACTTAATACTGAAAGAAGAATCTTTGACTTCCTGATAACAATTACTTAAAATCTGCTCGTACGTTCGTGCAATTTTGTGTTTAGTCAAAAGTTCTTGATACGATTCATAACCGAGGTCCCGCGCTAAAGATATGGGTTCTCTCCCGCCATATTTCACCATGCGGTTGCTGACGTATGCGTCACAATGTGCCAATATCAGGCAGTTCTTGCCTTTAAGAGATGCAATGTAGTGCGACTCTTCCTGTCGAACTTCCATAAGAAATCTACTGAAAAAAAAACAATCTGAAAAACATTAAGAACGCTTTTCACTCATTAACGGGCTTTTATGATTCATTTGTGGATATACCTTCACTGTTAAAAAATCAGCAGCATCAAAATTAATTGACTAAGTTATCAAACTTCTTTGAATAAAAACAAAATGTTTATGCAAGGCACAAAACTAAAAAAGATTAAAGCGCCAAGGTAAGCAGGTTCATCTTTTCCAATTTCGTTATTTGACTTTTCTAGGGCAATTTTTAGCTCTACTCCAAATCATCTTGCAAAACGGTTGTTGTTTGTAGTTTATCTGCAACCATTTTTTTATGCTGCTCATTAAGGAGCTGCCTCAGTTTACCAGGGTATTTGCGACGATATCCAACTCCCATCGCGTTTGCTGCTAGGCGTGCTTCGGCGTACGCGTAACTCTCTTCCAAAGGATACTTAAGTTCCACTACTCGCCTAAACAGTTTCTCTTCTTCCTTGGGGATTGGCGTCCTGGTCAACACACTCTGCCTTTCACACCCAATCATTTCAACCATTAGGCGACAATCATCATGCTTTCCGAACATTTTCGTCGCCAAATGTCGTCCAAATTTACTTGGCTGAGGACCTGCATAAATGGTCATCAAATTAATCCATTCGCCATCTTTTTGGAACCAAACCACTTCTTCCGAATCGTTCATAGGCAAAAGAGTCTCACCGTTTAGTTCGATTGACATCACCTTAAGGAATTCCAAGTTATTGGCTTTTTCCTTTGACCGAATAGCCTTAAGTTTTTTTCGTTGGCTGTTCAGTTCCTCATTGAGCCGTCGTTCCAGTTCCTCTATCATACGCTTCTTGCCTTGACTGTCTTGACTTTCGAGAGGAGTGGAAGAAACAAAATTCTCGACTCCCGAATTTTCGGTTACTTTCGACGTTCCAGCAGTTAACTGCAGAGGCGTAACATTCAGCTGACCTAATCCCTTTTTCACAGAAAGTTTCTCACAAGATCTCTCATTTGGCAAAGTTTCATTAGCAACTCCTGATTTTGATTTGCGGATGATCATTATTGGCTCATTCTCCGATTCAGATTCGGAAGTGCTCAGTAAAAAAGACATTTTTTGCTCTAAAAAATTGTAGTCAGAACAATCCAGTTTTTATCATGTAAATTTACAATTTCAGCTGAGACAAAAAAAGTTTACCATCAAAATGAATTGACGAAAGTCATCAAACCAAGATGATTGGAACAAAACAACTCAAGCAAGGTACAAATTAGGAATAAAATAAAAGCACCGAGTAAAACCATTTCATTTTATTTTTTTCAACTTCATTTCTCGACCTTTTCCGGGTAATCTCCAGCCATTTCTGACCCGTACTGATTGGCGCCTCTCATGGCTATTTCAATTGCTTCCGCTGCTCCGATAACAAAGTTTCGTTTCACCACTTCTTTAAACAAGTGCTCCAAGTCTGATGAAGCCGCACTTCTCGATCATTTCTTATTCATTTTTACGCCCATACGTTGGTTAATGAGGAGACAATCTTCCTCCGCATTGAAAATAACTGCAGCCAACTTTCGTCCGAAAATCGATGCTCCTTCTGACGGATCCACCGTCATTAAGTCAACCATTGCGTCGCCTTTCCCAAACCAGATGGGCTCATCGCTTTCACGTTGTGGTAGTGGTCCAACCTTAGCGGATGCTGATGGTTTACTCTTTTTAATGATCGAAGCGAATCTATCTTTCAACTTTTTATTTTCTGAAGCTGACTTTGCTGCATGCTCTGCATTGATTTTATTGAGCTCGGCAAATTTTGCCACTACAACATCCACAATCTCCTTTGAAGCCAAACACTGACACACTTTCTCCATTTCCTTCAATATACGGTATAATTTTATTGAACATTTTACTTTATCAGTTCCAAATCAGTGTTTTTAAATTTTTTTTATGTTTTAAATTAGAGTTATATTTTTGAGTTCGACAACTTTTTTGGATCACAAACGTAAGCAGCTTAAGCCAAATTCATAAGAATACTAACCGAACTTAAAGGTGCTGCATTGTCTAGAAGGTTGACTTCTGGCTCAAGGTCGTCTTCCAAATTGACTTCCGGTTCTATTCTTGGCTTCTTCTTGTTAACCTTTTCATCAGCATGTTTCACGATCTTTCGCTTTTTTGACTTGCCTGACGCCACAAATTTGTCTACAGCAGCAACTTCTTCAACATCTTGCGGGTGTTCATTGCCAGTATATGACGCATTTTCCTTGTTACAGTCACGATCTCTAAATCAGACAATTACAGTAAAATTGTTGTTAAAATGGATCACAATACTTAAAAGAAACTATTTTTTATTATCGTTCTGTCTCTCATTATCTTTCTGTACCAAAAAGCTGAACTGGAAACATTACAGTCAACTTACTCTATAAAGCTCACATGCTTGAGCATCACGTCGGGCTGTGCTCTTGTCCTCTCCTTTATTTTGTCATGTACCACCTTTTCGACCATCATCAAATCTTTTGCTTCTACTATGGCACTCAAATAAGCATATTCCGTTATCTCTCCGAATTTCAGGAAAACGCTATCGCCTGGTTTTAGGTCTAATTTCGCAGCCACACTCATATCCCTCGGCCACCGACAATTATTATACTGAAAGTTAAAAGAAACATCATCTCCTGGCATATGAAAAACCCATCTTTTGGTTGCAGCTTCTTTTACAAGAGACAAGTACTCGTTATGATAAGCATTCTGGCTATTAATGCCCTTTGCACTTCGCTGACTTCGCACATTGATTGGACCATTTTGCTCACCATCAAATGCTGAGTTGGAATTTTGCGAATGCATTTCAAACTATCTAAAAAAATCAGTAGGTATTTTTTTTATTTCGCAGACGTTGGTTAAAATCATAAACGTTGGTTTGCATCCATCACAAAATACTTGAACCCCAGACCTTAGGATACAAAACAACGACGCTACCTCTAGGCCGTGGAAGGAACCTGGAAGTTATAAAGTTGTCAATAATGAAACAAGATGAAGAAAAGTAAAAATTAGATAGGAGAGTTGTTTACTGGAGAAAAAAATTTGGCTACGGATTTCAAGACATTTGCTCTCGTAAGTCTGAAAATACCAGAGTTTGTTGAACAAGAGCTAATTCTATAAAAAACAACGCAATATATATTCATGATGCTAGAAAATATTTGCCAAAACCATATAATCGAAAACAGAATTTAAAAAAAAAACTATAAAAAACTAAATTAAATTTCAACTAGCGTTTAACGCACCTTCGGTGCTTCGAAATTGTTCTACAACTCATGAAAAAACGCATATATTGAAAACATTATCTGTGTACTCTGACTGCCCCAATTACAGGGTTGCTAATTTCGAATTTTTAACTTTTTTTAATTTCCATTTTAAAAGCGTTATCTCGAAAAATTTAAGGGTCTCTGGAAAAATTTGGAGGCCAGACTTGCAACCACTGAGAGTCCCTGAGATCACCCTACTATGGGGTTAGGAATCCAAAATTTTATGAATTTTTTAAATCGAAGTTTCCAGAAAAAAATGAAAAAAAAAACGTCTTTTTTCGGCAACTAAAAGGATTTGAGCATTCATGATAAGAGGCAAGATTTGAGACGCATGGGTGTACGCTGAGAATAATGTTGTATCTTCATCAAGTTAGCAGTTTCACATTTTTTGAAATTCTTTGTAGATAAATTCTTTCAGAAATTTTGAAAAAATCAAAAAACGTCACATCTCGGAAACTAAAAGCATTTGAGCAGTCGCGTTTAGCAGTCGCATGTGGTAAGATTTTTAACTCTTCAGAGAAGAGAACCCTGACAACGCCGAACTAAATCGTTGGGAATTTCAGTAATTGCGGAAAAAAACTAATATAAGTTTTTATGAAAATTTTGAAAAAATCAAAAAAAAGGGTCACATCTCGAAAACTACAAAGAATTGAGAAGTCATATTAGAAAGCAAGTATCGCAATATTTAAGATTACTGTGACAGGACCCAACTACATGGTTGGGAATTTCAGATTTTGCGGAAAAAAATTGATATAAATTATATGCATTTTTTTTTTGAAAAAATCACAAAAACTTCATATCTCGAAAACCACAAAGATTTGAACAGTCATATTTGGAGACAAGATTTGTAACTCCTTAGAATACCCTGACAGCACCCAACTAGAGGCTTGGGAACTTTAAGTTTTGTAAACTATTTTGTTATTTGGAGTTTTTGAAAAAAACCTCAAAAATCGTCTTATCTCTTCAACTAAAATGATTCGATTATTCAAAAGTGGAGGCCAAATTCGCATTCCCTAATTCAATATTGGGTTGCTTAATTTAAGCTCGGTAAAATAACCACTAAAATCAAATTGGAAACTCGAAAAAAAAAACTCTTAACCATTGCAATATACGAATAGCTTAAAAAATAATACGATGAAAAAGCTCAAACATGGCGAGATAGTCTTTAAATTTCAATTTAAGTTAAAAAAATTTTAACTCCAGTCGTAAACAGTTTTCCGCTGGAAAGTTAGAGTTGAAATTCCATATTCGAAACTAGAAATTGTTCACAATTTTCGCGCCAATTCCACGTTCGTATTTGGAGATGGCTATTAACGTCACTTTCAGCAGATGAATTTCAAATAAAGTGCAGAAATACTTAAGTGCATTCATAAATGCATCAATATGTATGAAAGCGCATATATAGTTATTAGAGGCTATTAAAACTTTTTCTGAAAAAAAAAAACAAAAAAAAATCAGCAAGACTTATATAAGAGTCTACACCACGTTCAATAATCTTCATCAAACAAAAAATGTTAGAACATGAAAGAGGCTGAGGATAAGGGTGCGACGAAGATAAAGGGGCTATAGTGAGGGGAAAATTTAGTTTTCAATTATCAACCTCAAGGATAGCGTATAGTCAATTATTGGTAGGCGCAAAGGATAAGCGCCAATTCAACTGTATCATAAACGTGCGAGGTCATCAGCGATGTGCAAGTGAGTTCAACGACTCATGGAAATCTACCGCGATAATAAAGCACTGAGCGTTTAGGGAATTGCATATATTTTGCCTGTTAATGTGAGAGGTGACGTAAAGCAAAAAGTAGACAAACCATAAAGTGGACAAGTCATAAAGTAGACAAATACTGTGTTAACCAATCAGAGCGAACAAATGTACAAGTAAACAATTATTTTTTTAATTCTTGAGTGCGTTTGGTTTTCTATCTGCTTGTTCAATACTTGTAATAGTCTATTTATTGAGCAGCTTGAAATACAATTGTCGACTTTTTGACCGATTTACAATAAGGGGAAATATTCAACAAAAAAGTTTTTCAAAATCAAAACCGAACAAGACTGCTCGTATCAGGGCGAAGCCCTGAAGTGTTCGGATTGCCTTTTAAGGTCTATAGAGCAGTAAAACATGATAACATTAGATGTAACAAAATAAAAACAAATATATTTAAAAAAATTAGGTTTTTGTTAAAATCATCCCCCCACACGCCATATAAATTACAAAGTGATAGATTTAGCTCCCATTAACAAATCAATTTGGCAAATAAGGTTCCTTTAACCAATTTGGAACGATTTCTAAGACGGATTAAATCTCTGCCTACGCGTTAATAGCGCGAAATGTATCGTGCGTTAAATTGGCAAACTTTTCCCAAAACTCACGAAAAAGTCGAAATGTCTGAAGAAAAAAAACTACCCCGAGCACAAATACTCCGTTACTTTTATTACAAAAGTCGGAACAATGAGCAACTGAATAAACTTTTGCAAAGTTAGTGATTTTTATAGATTTCTTTGGTTAACTCACGTGGATAAATGCTAAATTTGGCCCAAAAAGTTTCCTTTTTGTTCATTCCGACGGTGAAAAACCTTACTTTCTTTATTTAAAAAAATGAAATACATTGAAAAAAATTCTCGGAAAAATTCTTATACTACAAAATTCTTTTTAAATTGTAAGACAATCTTTTAAAAAGGCACAATATGAATTTGAAATCAAAAACACGCCAACTTAAAGAATTACCGATCAATGACAAGAAACCTCATTTATTTCAATGCAAAACACAAATTAAAAACTTTATTCAACAAACTATGACAAAACTTGTTTTGATTATCTTAAATTGATTGTCTTAAAATTGATTGTCGTGATGGGCTGTACAGCTCGTATATTGGTCCTATCCCTAGTGGATAAATGGTCTTAATCATACTTTTCAAGTTTAGTTTTTTGTGAGCAACGAAAGTTTTTTCGGTATCCGTTTGAAAGAACGCTTGAAACATTTTTAAAATTTGCAAGCAAAGTAAGCTCACTTTTTCATGCATCGAACCTGCAGCTAAGAATTTGAGCAGTGTTCTAATTTTGTTAGCTCTCAGAAATCAATGAAAAGTCAAATAGTAGTAAACAATTGACTCGTATTATGTCGGTAAAAAGTGAGTTTCTTATAATAACAACATGAAATGATTTACTTGCGTAAATTTGAAAATGAAGTGAGATTTTAAAATATGGTTTTAATCTGCTACTACGGTATTGAAAGACATTCAAAACGTTTTTTGCATTTTTCTTTCTTTTTTTTTGTAGAAAAAACCGCTTACAATTTAAACTTGCCTAAATATTTTTTACAAGAAAATTGTAAAAGTTGTAATAGATGAAATTGCATACACATGTAATAAGAAACGCTAAGATAGGAGAAGTTTTGTAGGATGGTCAACCCGAGTCAATGTAAATCCTTAGACTAAAATTTAGTTTTTATTGATTCTTCTGTCGCCGTGAATCAAATTCATGATTTATAAATTAATTATATTTCATTGTTATCTTCAGTTCAAGTTTCCTTTTAATCCGTTTAATCCAATCCGTTTAAATTGACAACTACGAGACCAAACAGTGCTTTGGTTAGGCGCACAATTTGGTGTGTGTAACTCTCTAGATTCCAGAGACAAGTAATTGAAAATGTTAATGTTTTGTCGGAACGATCGAAAAAAGCGAGAGAACCAAAAAGATCTAAGAGAATGTCGTTGTTGCAGATTCTGCTTACAATTCTCAAAATACATAGTTGGCCTCATTAGGAATATTATTTTAAATTTATATGCAAAAGTTTAGGTTATGTTAAAGAGTTTGCAGCAGTTTTTGGCTAATCCAAAAAGTTAAAGCAGAAGTTTTACGAATTCGAGCAAAAATATTCCCATTGTACGGTACAGCTCTTTCGAACTTTAAGTTTTCTAAAATTAAAAAGTTTACAAAAATTTTCAACTGACAAAATCCCTCGCTCTTTAACCACCGAGAATGAGAGGGCGTAACATGCGGTAAATCTGGGTAAGGGGATGATTTAGAAAACTTTGCAAATTTATTTTGCAGTAATTGGTCTCAAACTTAGTAGCTCTATAAACTTAGAAAATAAGTTTTCGAATTAACTTGAAATCACAACAATACTGCTCGTATCAGGGCAAAGCCCTGAATTTTCTGATTGCCTTTCAAGGTTTATGGAGCAGTAATAACAATAAAAAAATTCAAAGAAATAAAATTAAGTAAAAAAAAATTCTAAAATTTGAAACTTTTTATGAAAATCATCCCCCCACACGTCATATAAAGTACAAAAGGATAGATTTCGCTCCTTGTAACAAACCAATTATGGCAAGTAAGCTTCTTTTAATCAATTTGGAACGATTTCCAAAATGGATTATTTCTCCGCTTACGAGTTTATAGCGCGAAATGTACCGCGCGTTAATTGTCCCAAGTTGGCCGAAATGGCTATCTTTAAAACCCCGCAAGTTTACGAAAAGTGATCACAGCTGAAATATCTTTTTAAAATTAAGCTCAGAAAACAATAGCTTTCGATTGATGTAAAAAGCTTTCCCCAAAAATGGCTAGTTAAAACGTCGAAGTGTCAACTAATGCCTGCAAAGACGGGCTATTTTAGCTGGGCTCAGAGATAAAAGGTCTAACATCCAGCGTCTGAAAAAATGTCTCAAGTAGGAGTGTTTTACTGGAACATGTCAATCTTGACCCTACCAGCAATAAACCAAAAAGCAAAATCAGAATTTACGCGAATAATATCACGATTACTACGAAAAGCACAAAGCACTCTCATATCGAAATGCCAAACAACCGTTTATTTGTTCCTAAATGATCTTTACCACTAAATAGTAAACAAAAATCATAAACAGCCAGTTGATAGACTCACAGGGATTATAGAGCAGTAATACATGATAACATTAAATGAAATGAAAAAAAAATTGAAATTTTTTGTAAAAACTATACTCCACGCGCCATATAATGTACAAAGGGATGGAGTTCGTTCCTAGTAACAAATCAATTATGGTAAATAAGCTTTCTTCAACCAATTTGGAACCATTTATAAGACGGGTTAAATAGTTTTAAGCTTTCGGTTTTCAGAAAAAAATAGAATAGATGATCTTTAATCTCTTTGAATTTCTAGAACAATTTATGATTGGCATTACTTCGACAGCAAGAAACCAACTAGAGAAAACTAGATCAAGAGATAAAGTTTTTATTCCGCAAAATTAAATTCCATTTTCGAAACAAGGAATCGTTCACGTTTTTTGCCCCAATTCCACGTTCGTATTTGGAGGTGGTTATGTACGTCACTTGCAGCAGATTAATTTCAATTGAACTCAAAAAGTGCATTACACCTAAGTGCATCAATATTTTAGACTCTTTCCTGAAGAAAAAAATTAGCAAGACCTATATAAGAGTCTTCACTACGTTCATTACTCTTTAAAAGATCTGACGAAAGCCTAGAAATGAAGCATATTCGACAATCAGAGAAAAACAGGCAAATAGGGCATTAATTTGATCAAAAACATGACAAGAAAAAATTAATAAAACAATTTTAAAAAAATCGTTTTTTCCCCATTTTTTGCAGATATTTTATTCAATTGTTGAAGTTTTTAATCCAAAAAGTCTTCTATAAAAAGTCTGCTCGCTCAGCATTGAACTAAAAATCAAAAACTTCAAACCGTTTTTTTTCGACACTGGGAATTTTTTAACGTCGTCCGAAACACGGCTTCAATATGATATACTACTCAACCCAGTCTGAC
This sequence comes from Symsagittifera roscoffensis, assembly GCF_963678635.1. Classification (NCBI taxonomy): domain Eukaryota; kingdom Metazoa; phylum Xenacoelomorpha; order Acoela; family Convolutidae; genus Symsagittifera; species Symsagittifera roscoffensis. The sequence continues at coordinate 28,684,667 of NC_087068.1, read as the reverse complement.
GATTATTTGTGGAACCTGATTTGCGAGAAAAAAAACACCCGAATACAAAGTTCATCCACATTTTTAATGGGCGGAGCAAAATTTTATCGAAAAGCTTAAACTGCGAATTCCAAATTTTTTTTGAACATCTCATAGCAAACATCTGGCACCAACCGGAATCACTCCCAAAACCTGCGTCTCAGCGTTAACTCATTAATTCCTGACATTAACCAAATTTTAAAAAGACATTTTAAAGCCTGGCCAATCCAAGAACTCAAACATGCGTAATAAAAGCAATCTCGAGGTGCCACGGTTCCATTGTGCTATTGAGTCCTATCATTCAATACAGAGGCGAAGCAGAGCTTCGCATCACTTGCTATATATGATTACCAGCAAATGAAAGACAAATCAAAAGTTGAAAAAAAAACCTTCAAAAAAATCGTTCTTTGTCACAAAAAAAGATAAAAATCTAAAAAAGACAAAAATGGCTTCAACGTAAATCACGCCACTCTTTTGAGTCGAATCGATGAGCGAGGGAAAACACCATAATCTATGGAACTTCCAAGTTATTCAATATCGGCTGCAAGCTTTCTCTGGTGGGTCATAAATAAGGGGGAATTGTTAACTTCACTCCTTGTGGTAGCCGTAATAAGCTCCGTATGCGGAGAACTTTTAAGACCCAAAACAAAACCATATGCCTCTGTCGATGTAGGGAATGTTTTTACACAGAAAACCTTTATTCATCTTAAAACATTATAGAAATGAAGTTACCTAATAATTCATCTAGATTAGTTATATTATTCATGCGTTGCTAATTTTCACATTTTCTATTTCAAATTTACTATTTTCAATATGGAGTTAAATATTTCGAAAAAAAATGAATTGAAGTCAACATTCAGCAATTTTTACACGCGAAGCTTGGCATCACTTGTAATACAAAAGAAAAAGCTAGTGGCTTTCAAGCAAAAAATTGACAGTAAGAACTGCGAGATTTTTCATGTTTTTGAAAGCGAGCTATCGAGCCATTCAATAACACACTAATTCTTCGTGAAAACATTTTTGGCAAAAGTCAGACCGAGGAGTCATTTGTGAAAAACGGGAAAAATCAACCTTTCATGTAAGAAAAAATACACTCACATAGGACTAAGCTTTATTGCTTTCTTGTAACTAAGAGGAAAATGAAAAGACCAAAGAAAAGACTCCGAAAAAAACATACTCCTGAAATAGTATTTCACAAAAAAAAATAAGCACAATTTCAATTACTTGCATCAACATAGAAGACATAGCCAACTGCCACCAGTTGCATCAAGGAAACTGACACAAACTGACTTGTTTTTTTTCCAAAAACCTGCAACTTTTGAATTAAGAAGAAAAAAATAGATGGCCTTAAAGCTCTTTGATTTTGTTGAACAATTTATGATGGTCACTTTTTAGTTTAAAATTACCCATTCGAGAAATCTGGATCAAAGTGCAAAATTTTTCTTTCGCTGGGAAATCTGATAACTAATTTCCATGTTCGAAATTAGAAATCGATCAGTTTTCGTGACCTTTACATTTTTGCTGTTCAAAAATCAAAACTGATCATGAACAAATTTTCAAGACTTTTTCCTGAAAAAACACGAAAAAAAAAGCGAGACTTATATAAGAGTCTTCACTACGTTCATTATTCTTCATCAAACAAAAATTCTCAGTTTTTCAAAAACATGAAAAATGTTTACACAAAAGGATACGCTTTTGAACACATTGGCCACATAATGCAAAAACTTTCAGGTAAAACATTGGCAAATGAGTCGAAGCATTTCTGAAAAGTAGAGGAAGACATTGCCAAACAGTTCACACATTACCAAAATAAAAGAGGGCTCTCTGCAATTACACCAGCAAAAATCCGGTGGGAAAATTTAGGAAGACTTTAAAAAATGAAATTCAAAAATGGTTCGACTAAATAAATTATTCCAGAACAATATAATCTTTTTCCTTATATTCATTTTCATTAATATGAATAAAACCGAGAACAACTCGAGGTCTATTGTGACACAACTGTTCGAAATCTGTGCTAAATTAATGGTGTGGACAAAGAAAAACTTAACTACGCGGCATGCCCGATTGGCTCACTTATCTCAGATACCACTGTAACAGCATTCACGCCTAGTTGATTTATCATTTCCAATAAACACTAAAGGTTTAGAAACTAACTTCGTTCGAAGTTGAGTCAGAATCCCCACAACACTTAAATAATCCTGTTTATCGTTCTCTGTTATATCGGAGAGGTGACAAAAAAGATTCTCTGAACGAAGTTAGTTACGTGAAAAAAAACCGAAACAGAAAACAATTGCAATTTTTTCGAAAAAACCTGAACCGTCAAAGTTCGGAGAAAATGAGATGGCGTTTTTAAATTCTGGAACAATTTATTATTGATAACTCTTTCGCGAAATTGATCGAATTTCAGGAAACTGGATCAATGGGTAATTTATTTTGCTGGGAAAACTGATTGTTATTTTCCTTTTTCGAAACCAGAGGTCGATCACGTTTTTCGTGACTTTTGCAATTTTGCTGTTCGATAATGGAGTTTGCCTTCCTTCTAACAATAGAAATGCACTGAACTTTAAAAGAAGTCACAAGTCAGAACGCGAAAAATCAAAAATGAGCTCGAACAAAAATGCAACAACAATAACAACACAAAAAACAATCAGCAAAACCTAAATAAGAATACTCACTACGTTCATTACTCTTAATAAACTAACCTTCGAAATAAAAAAATGAGGTAGAACGTTTTCAATATCTTTTCGTCAATCAAAAAACAGGTGACCAAGATAATGTCTTTACCGTGTTCACACTATAATAGTTCCTTACAGTATTTATGTAGATGAAACGGATGTTTTCAATAAAATGCTGAGAGAAGTTTCATAGAACTCGGATCTACTTAACAATTACCTCCGATCAATCAGAATTTTCGACCATTAAGCTCTTTGAATTTGTAGAACAATTTATGAAAGAAACTTTTTGTTAAGATTAACCCTAGTTGAGAAAACTGAATAACAGGCAAAACTTTCATTTTGCTGGGAAATCTGATAATTATTTTCCATTTTCAAAATTAGAAGTCGATCACGTTTTTCGTGACCTTTACAATTTTGATGATCAATAATGGAGTTTGCCTTCCTTTTAACAATAGAAATGCACTGAATTTTAAAAGAAATCACAAGTCAAACCGCGAAAAATCAAAATTGAGCGTGGACAAATTTTTCCTGAAACAAAAAAAAATCAGCAAGACCTAAGAGTCTTTCTTCACTACGTTCGTTTCTCTTAATTAGGCAGCTTCGGAGAAATTGCTGTTTTTGATACGAAAGGTTCCTTGATTATTCTATTATTGCTCCTGCTACATATATTTGCTTTTAGATAAATGAGCAGCTGTCGCCTGTTATTAGGCGTTGCTTTGTTGCGAACTTTCGCACCACCGAGAATCGTTTTAATTGATGGAAACGGAGAGCAGTTTTTTATCAACGACCCTAACTATTGAAATGAACACTCTACTCTCACTTCAGAAGTTGACATCGAAAGTCAACATAGGTAACAAGAAACCGAGTCACGTATAGATAGAAAATGTTGAGATAGTTAAATTTAGTAGTGGTATTTGCAAATTTCAAGATCTTAAGCCCCACCTTAACTTCATGCACTAAAAATTACATGGGCGCGGTATCATATTAAAGCGGTAATAAAAATCTTGGCATCGCAAATGATCCTGAGCAAATCTAGGGAGTAGTCGACCCATCGTGGCCCCCTGCGCTTTAACTCAGAAGCATTCACAGGGTGGGTAATATCTTTACATTACATCATCAGAGCAAATTACTCCGCAAAACTCACCCTTGAAGGTAGCATTCTTGACAGCTGTCAATTATCAAATTTTATTCTAAGGCTAAAGGCCAACATTTGTATCTGACCAATGGATATATGTAACAGCTCTGGAATAGCATAGGGGAGAGCATAAAATGTTTTCAATAAGAATTATGATTAGGGAAGCTATATGATTGGATGTTGTTGGAATGAATTTGGGATAAAATAAATAATTTTACTGAGGCACAGCACAATTCAAAAGGGATCCCACAAAGAAACGTTTGTGGTTTATGAAAAAGATTGATGATTACACTGTCGAAATGACAATTGTGGAAACACTGTAAGCAAATAGTATAGCATGAACTAACCTGAAAAAAAACGAAGGCAACATAAAAAGAAACAGCAAAATATAACTGACTTGCTATTAAGTCCCTGCAATTGCAACAACAAAAAAACTAAGGTTACTAAAAAACGTAGTATCCTTGATACTTACTAAAAAGTAGTAAAAAAGGTCAGTATCCTTGATCTGCATTATAATTACTACTGAAACAAATCTTCATTTCGTAGAAGAACCTGAATGCAGTACATGAAATGGGCTTTTCAATTCTTGAAATTTTTTGGTTAGGCTTTTCTAAACTGTATCACAGATCTACAAGGTTTCTTGTTGTAGTATTTTTGTATCTCTGATTAGGCTTTTCTAGGCAGTATCATTGATTTACAATACAACTATTGCTGATATAAGCCTTCCTTTTCTGAAAGAACGTGAAGGTAGCACATAAAAATGGGCTTTTTCTTTCTTGTGTATAGCGATTTTGTATTTTGAAAAAGCAGCGTGTTTTTCTTTTCATAAGACAGGGGATTTTTTGAAAGAAATCTTAATTCACACAGAGGGGAAGCTGAGCTTCGCACCATTTGCGATACAAAACAAGGAAGCGGCTACGTCCGAAAAAATTCAAAAATTTCGAACTAGATCTATCGACAAAACTAGGTTTGAAACAACAACGGGCCAAGACAAAAAAAAACAATTAGAAACTGGCATAAAAAAATCATGCGGTAACAATGCCGAAAAAACATAAGCAGAAACTCTCAAGACCGAAAAAAAATTTTTGAAAAATTCAAAACCACCACACCCTCAAGCAAATAAAGGCACACAGAAGCTTTATTCGCGCGTCAAATAGAGCAAAATTCGGCTGATATAAATTTGACCTATTGATATAAACCTATAAGGCCAAAAAGGAAAACAAAAAAAGCCAAGAAAAAAAAACAAAAAAACTTCGGACTAGTAAAAAACTTTTAAGTCCCCCACACATTCGAACTTCACGCACAAAAAAAATTATTCGCTCGTCGAATGGTGCAAAATGAGGCCAATATGTCGAAGAAACATAGGCCAAAACAAAATGAGCAAATAAAAAAAATCAAACTAATTCAAGACTCCAAAAAATTCATCAAGTCCCCTCACACTCAAAACACATACAAATAAGGAAATTTCTCGTCGATTGATATAGCATGATATCAGGCCACAAAGCCGATTTAATTTACGCCGTAACTCAACAAGCCGAAAAATAAACAAAAAAGGAAACTTTAACATGAAGCAGAGACATCGCGAATTACAGACCAATAAGTATTTTGCTTAATCTATCACTTCGATTTGAGCGTGTTTTATTTGATTTCATATAGCATAAAATTATTTTATTGATGAAGGAAGAATAACAGGGCTTCGTGAAAATCAGAAGCACGACTACTCAATTACTGGCTTATTTAGATGCAATATACAACTGTAGAGATGAAAACATTCCCTATTTATCTGTTTTTTTTTGATATTCAAAAGATATTCGATTATGTTCCCTGCTATGTATTTCCGTTCCTTACCAATTTTTTACCGTCTACTCAATTTTGATACCAAATTAATTTACATGTCGGATTCAGTAGATTCACATCAATTCAGCAAAAGTAAAGGAACAAGTGATGCGATTGTTTTGAAGATAGAAAGAGACATCAAAAAGGAGTTGTTGGCTATGAGGAAAAAAAGATGAAATAAGTGAGAGTCTCTACACAAGGATGAGGTCTACTGGGGGCAGCCCGCCATGCTTTATGGGTTGGCGAAAGTGCATAATGTGAATACCCCATTAAGACCGGTCCTCTCCTTGCCTGGTAGCTCTTATTATAACTTGAACAAGGTTCTTGCAAAATTTTTGGAGAAAATTGAGGGCGCAAACGTCGAGACCAACTCACTAGATGCGAGAGAAATCTTAGAGAGCACTAATTTTGAGCCCAATGAAAACTTGATATCTCTAGATGTGAAGAGTCTGTACACAAATGTTCAACTGAAAAAAACGATAGACATAGCTCTGAGAAAACTGTACGAGCAAGATGAACCACCATCAATTGCTAGGAAAACCATGAAGAGAGTGTTGAACATGGCAGTTAGTCAAGTCCATTTCAAGTGCAATGAAACATGGTACGTTAAGAAAGATGGTTTGGCAATGGAGGCATCTCTTGCCGTTATTTTAGCAAATCTTTGGCTGAAGCTGTACGAAACTGCACTATCGAGGGATATTCCCGAAATGTTTTTGCCCGAGAAAGATCTTCACGGAATTTGTCCCGAGTGCAATAAGAAAGTCACGTACAGGTCAAAAGGTGTAGAATGTGAATGCTGTTTGAACTGGTATCACGTAAAATGCTGTGATATATCAGATGATGAGTATCGAAATATAAGTGAAACCGTCTGGTACTGCAGAAAATGCATCGCAATAAGAGAGAAAAACAAGTCAGGGCAACTAGCTAAGTTATTTCTCCGTTATGTTGATGATATAGTGAGAACAGTGAAGGGTGATCCCGAAAAAATGCTACGGGCTGCAAACTTACTACATCCAAATTTACAGTTCACAATAGGGACACCAAACACAAACGGAGTTTTGGCATTTTTGGATTTACAAATTAGAATTCACAAAAGCAGGAAAATTAGCTGTGGGTGGTATCAAAAACCTGCGCCCCCCTTCAGTGCAAGAGAAGTGTGACTGAAGGAACTGTTCACCGTGTTTTTAGAAGCTGCGCCCCCTTCAGTACAAGAGAAGTGTGACTGAAGGAACTGTTCACCGGGTTTTTGGGTTTTCCGCAGTGACTCAACATGGGAAGAATATGATAAAGCCATGAAAATCAACCGTGAGCAGTAGTTGGATAACCAATATCCAGAAAGTTGGTCGTCGCGGGTGGCATCCCATGTCCTTGAAAAAATCATCAGCGAGGGCAAAAACAAAAAGAACATGGCTGAGAAAAAGAAGCCCTGTGATTATAGCAGTGATTCACAACCCATCTTGATGGTCTCTAAAATCCTCCTGTTCCAGTGAACTGAAATCAAAAGTGGTGTACAGACTTGAATGTTGTGGGTGCAAATCCATCTAGGTTGGCCAGACGGTCCGACATCTCACCACAAGGATTGAGGAACACCGAAAAGAGGATACCCCAGTTGGACAGCATATAAGGCAGTGTGGTAGTGAGAGTGGTAAGTCTGAGTTTAATTGGAAAATATTCGACCGGGCGTCCAGCAGCATCAAGTTACTTACATTAGAGGCGCTGCACATTAGGAAAAAGAGACCGGCAATTAACACGCGCGACGAGTTTAGAAGTAGGGAGCTGACACTAAGGCTATAGTTCCAGAATCAAAAAATACTGGCTAAAACAACAAAATTTTGAAACAACTTACATGTTAGCATTAAAATTAGCCACAAAACGAAAATGTGAAAATAAAAATGAAGAAAACTCTCAGAAATTTGTGACAAAATGTTTTAAAATGTTACATAATAGTTGTTACATAATTTCAGTGATATTTGTGAAGTTTTGATTGGTTGAATTTTTACAATTTTGAAATAATGATGTGTGTGACACTTTTTATGATCTTTGATCATTTTGTACAGATAGTTTAGAATTTTTAAAACCTGAAGATGCACAAATTGTAGGAAAACGTTTGTTTGAATTTACAATTTTAACTCATTCTCAAATTAATTAGTTAATATCCGATTAATACCTTTATTATCTCTCATACCATTATCAATTTGTTAGAACGAACTATGATTTTTCGAGCACTATCAAGGTAAATTCAGGTGTTCCTGAAGGAAGTGTTTTGGGGCCTCTTTTTTCATATTATTTATAAATGATTTTCCCGACTTTGTGATTAACGGTATAATTTTTGCATACAGCGACGAAAGAAAATTTTTACCAAAAACTACAAATTCCATTTTAATCCAGAACGACATTGATAGTCTTTTAACTGTTACACAATTAATTGGTCTTAAATTTCACCCTTCATAGTCGAAGATGCTATGTTTGAATCAATTCAAGATACATCATTTCATTTGATTGAATCATTTCTTGAGCAAATTAATGATATCAAAGATCTTGGTAAGTTAATATCCATTAACTTGAACTGGTCAAATCACATTGATAGAACAAGTTGCGAAATGTTCATAATTGTTCAATTTCATTCGCAGAACTGTACCAACATTCTGTTAGTCGCAAAAAACTTCGACAATCATTGATTTTGTCTGTTTTACTTTACTGTTCCCATGTTTAGTTGCCTCTTATTTCTAGTTTACGCAAAATGGAAAGTTTTCAGATGAAGTAGTCCGTTGGATTTACCATTGTGATGATTACAACACCACTTTACATATACTATTTTGCTACCAATTTGTTTTCAAGTTACTCGAGCAGATCTCGATTTCCTATGGAAAATTGTAAATAAGAAAAGAGAAACATGCAAAAATTCTCAACCCAAATCCTGGTCTCTTACAACACGATCAAGTGGAAACAATTTTTTCGACAAGCAAAATTTTCACAAATTCAAGTCAGACATTAATTTTTTTGTTCGCGCACCAAGACTAACCAACTATTTTGTTATCTCTTATTGTGATCAGCTTTGAACGCCCTCTTTCCTTATCTTTATATTCATTGGAGTTTTTTGAAAAAACTCAATTTTTTACTTTATAAACTCATGCACTTTTTTTGCAAATTGTGAGTGTTCTATCTGCCGATCCTAATTCACTCTTTATATTAAAAGAAATTTTATAATTATTTTTCTATTTCAGTTATTCAAACCAAGTGTTATGCTTAATGTTGTTTTTACTCTTTTTAATGAAGTCATTTTTTGAGTTTTTTACTTCAAGGATTACTTATATTACCAAATCAAGTTGGTAAAATTACAACCAACAAAAAAAATCGCATAATGAGCTAAGATGAAGAAAAAATAAGTGGTAATTCTCTTGCTAACAGAGCCTTGCCGGGAATGAGACGAGATGAAATAAAGTGTCCTGTGCCTAAATTTTTTTGACTGGAAAAGCCCTAGTTTCCGATTACAATACACTAGCTTACCGCAAGGGTAACAAAAAAATCTTGTTGTTAATCACGTTTACGTCGGAGGGGGACTTGACAACTTTTTAATAGTCTTGATTTTTTGTATCTTTTTTTGGCTTTTTTAATTTAATTTTTGTTTAGTATTATTGGTTTCGGTCTGAATTTCATCGGTATAAGAAATTGATTTTGCTCCGTTTATGAAACCGAATTTTTCTATTTGTGTGTAATTTATGCGTGAGACGGATTTAATATTTTTTTTAGTTGTCTTAGTTTCTTTTTGTTTTTATTTCGGCTTTTTCTTTTGTCTTGTTTTTTTTTCGACTGAATAGATTTTCGGCCAATAATCTATTGCGTTAGAGGCATCATATGTTTTTTTTCACCTATGGATGGAAAGTGCATCTGTGTTGAGGTCCATTAAGCCAAAAATTATGGTTGATCCGAAAACAAAAGTTGACGTCAATTGATCCGAAAACAAAAGTGCCAAAAAAATTGGTTGTCAAAAAAAATCAGATTTTTCCTTTAAATGCCAAAATTTCAATTTTGAAAACAAACGAGAAATAAAATCACTACTAAAAACACGCTTTTAGCATTTTAAAGCATTCACCAAAACGACATCACATGGTTAGATTTAAATTAATATGATCAAAATCTGAAATTGTGGCATAAAAGTTTTGAGCGGTTAAAAAATTTGAACTTTTAACTTTTATACTACTAGCCGACCTTATTTAATTAAAATAAATTGTATCCTTATGCTAAAGCAGAATAATTTTGGTGAGCAGACAAAGTAAGAGCCCGAATCATTTAGGCCGAATAAAAAAAAGCGAAAAAAAGAACGGAAAGTATACAAGTCAGTTTGGTAATTTAAAAAACTACAGGAATTAATCAGCGACGCCTGAGAATACGTTGAAAACTGGATACGCCGCAAAACAATTTCGGGTGCCAGTTAAGTCGACAAAACATAGGCCGTCAAACTAAAAGCCGACTAACCAATTTTTCCCCCGAAAAAAATTTCAATGTCAGACACCAAAAAAAAAGAAAGGACAGGCCGGGAATCGACCGCTGACCAAAATTATTAAAGACAACTGCCTTACGTCCAGCCTAAAGATGCAGTTGTTTCATAAATTTTTTTAGGAAGCTTTAAAAAAAACTTTGCTCTTATGGAAAAAATGATTATCATACAAATTTCATATATGAGAATTGTATTATGAGCATTTTTTTCATTCCAAAATGGCATCTGATTTTTGACGTCCAAAGCACTTCTATTGAACAATGAACGCTATTATTTCATTTGAACATTGTTTTCAGAGCATTTCCGAATTTTTTTCTAATAGAAAATTTGTTAACATTCAATTTTACAATTTCCATATTGCATGATAAGTATTTTTTTCATTCCAAATTGAATTGCTGTTTTCGATGAAAAAAAAACTTACATTGAGCAAAAAACGCTTTTGACACATATACAGCTTCTTAACAAACCTTTTCAAAAGATTTCTGTAAACTTTATCAATGATGAAAAAATTGCTTATCATACAATTTTCATATATGGGAATTGTATGATAAGCGTTTTTTTCATTCCAAACTGAAATGCTGTTTTCGCTGAAAAAAAACTTACATTGAGCCAAAAACGCTTTTGACACATATATAGCTACTCAACAAACCTTTTAAAAAGATTTCTGAAAACTTTATCAATGATGAAAAAAAGTGCTTATCATACAATTTCCATATATGGGAATTGTATGATAAGCATTTTTTTCATTCCAAACTGAAATGCTGTTTTCGCAGAAAAAACAACCTACCTTGAGCCAAAGCCGCTTTTCTATTTTATACAGCTTCTTAAAAAACCTTTTCAAAAGATTTCTGAAAACTTTATCAATAATGAAAAAAATGCTTGTCATACAATTTCCATATATGGGAATTGTATGATAAAGGTTTTTTTCAAAAAACAAAAACCTCAATTTTTTCATCACCCGACTGTTTTATTAGAATCAAACAGCCGCAGAAATTAGTTTATACCAGTTTTCAACCATTTTTAGAAATTGTATGAAAATTGTATGACAAGCGTTTTTTCCATACACTTGATGTATGGAATTGTATGATAACCATTTTCGGTGTATGGAGGTCAACCCGGGTAATCTATTCTAAACCGATTGTAATCCTTTATCATTCCAGAACTCTGTTTTTCATGTTTTTTTTTAAAGTTGATCTTATCCTTTAGTCTTACCCTTGTTTTTCATCTGCGGTTGGTTTCGATCTGCAGGTTTGTCCTTAAATGCAGGAAAAACCGAGGTTTTACTTTGGAAACGTCTTCTAAATCCCTCCACTAACTTAGAATCATTTACACTGGATGAACAAGTTGTTGAGCTTTCTAGTTCTTTCCGTACTCTTAAACTTCTAATGGACGCTAATCTGACGATGGTCCAGACAGTTAACTTTGTGTGCAGCTCTTGTTATTTTCAAGTAAGCGTAAGCTTCATAGTGTTAGCAATTATCTTAGTTTTAAGAACGGTCACATGCTAGCCAGGAAATTGATTCTTACGTGACTAGATTATCGCAACAGTCTATGTGGTTGCCTACCAGATTATCTGCTGCAGAAACTAAAGCGCGAGTCCAGCATGCTGACTGTCGTTTCGTATCTGTTCAACAAAAACATGGAATAGCATCACTATAGTTATCTACGTTACCTCCATTGGCTTGTGAATAAAGAGCAAATTGATTTCAAGATTCTGAAACTTGTGCACATGTAGTCTGTTGGCCCAAAAGATCGCCAACCTACCTTTTAGAGACTTTCGAGCTCACCTCTGGTTTAAACCGTAACAAATTGTTTCGCGTCCCATCAGCTAAATCTAGCGATGGCTTGCAAAGTTTTGCTTGCTTTGGAGAAAAAAGATGAAACGGTCTCTCACTTGATCATAAATCGGTTTCAAACTTACAGCAATTCAGACGCGTTTTAAAGTCTCATTTAGTTAAGCGTTAATTCTACAGCTAGTTTTTGTTCCGACTTTCGATACAAAAGTAACGGAATATTTGTGCTCGGGGTGGGTTTTTTTTTCTTCAGACAAATTTCGACTTTTTAACTAGCCATTTTTGACAAAATTTTTTTATATCCTTCGAAAGGTACTGTTGTCCTGAGCTCAAATTTGAAAAGATATTTTACCTGTGATTATTTTTCGTAAGGTTACGGGGGTTTAAAGATTGCCATTTTGGTCAATTTGGGACAATTAACGCGCGATATATTTCGCGCTATTAACGCGTAAGCGGAGAGTTAATCCGTCTTAGAAATCGTTCCAAATTGGTTAAAAGAAGCTTGTTTGCCGTAATTGGTTTGTTACAAGGAGCGAAATCTATCTTTCGTACTTTATATAGCGTGTGGGGGGATGATTTTCATAAAAAATTTTAAATTTTAGAAAAAAAAATTTTCATTTTGTTTTCTTTCATTGAATTTTTTAATGTTATTACTGCTCCATAAACCTTAAAGGGCAGTCGGAACATTCAGGGCTTCGCCCTGATACGAGCAGTCTTGTTGTTTTTGAATTTGTCCAGTTATCTCACAGCTCGCCTGATTTCCACATGTGTTATTATGCGCAAGTAATGTATAGAGAGAATCTTTGAGAACCTTCGACAAAAAATATGTGAAAAGTGTAACAAAGGAACGACCAAAACGCCGCTTGTTCACTAAAGATGGAAAACCACCAGGTCACGGCGAGATTACAAATTAGCCTCCTCGCTGGACGTTGGCGTCTTCTTGAAAAACATATCAATACAGTTTCAAATCCAGGTGTCCAGAATTCAACTCTCTGCTCGGATCCATTAATCAATGAAATAAAGAGGCTTGGTGTAAAGAGACCGATTATATTGGACAAGTTCGAAAACCAACAACGAATTTTTATGGAAACGGTCGAGGTAATGGAGTTCCTTATCTACCCGGGTTGACCAAAACTTCTTATCATACAATTTTCCATATATGAGAAACTTCTTTTCATACAATTCCATACGTACAGAAAATTGTATGAAAACTCTATGATAAGCATTTTCCATATATGAGAATTGTATGATAGGTATTTTTCCACATACCAAAAATTTTGATTTTTTCCTTCTAAATTTAGTTTCTGAAAAATTTTCGGTTGTGTTTGCAACCGAACAAATGTGGGAAAGACATTGGTTACTCAAAATACCAAAGGTTGGACGGTCTTGCTTTTTCAATGCATAGAAAACGACCTGAACTAGGCTGTCTTTCACAATTGATATAACAAAAGTAAAAAACTTTTATTTTCTGGCAAAATTTTTTAATGTTGATTATTTTAAATTTTTGAATTTTCAAATTATCAGACATTGATCAAGACATACATTAACACCCCATACAAAAGAAATAGGAATTTTCAGCGTTTTTGAAAAAAAAACTTAAGTGAAAAGAAAATAAAAGCCAATTTTATCGTATCCAGGACTACGTTATGCACACAAAATATTAAATTTTGCATGCAAAAAAATTTTTTCGAAAAATGTTTGTTTGCGTACGAAATTCGATTTGCGGTTGAAAAAAAATTTGTCGCCATCAAAATGGATCTCATTTGGGGATTCATTATCTCTGGTTACTGCTGACTGATTCCTCGTAACTTTTCTATTATAATAAAATTCAATTTAAATTCTAACAGGCATCGTTTGCTCAATAATAAAATCCACACTAGCCTGGATAGTCCTGTTTTAAAATTAATTTATTCCTAGATGCTTTCCCGCACTGGAGTTTCATCAATAAAAACCGATTTTAATGAACTTTTATTGTCTACCTATGTAAAAATAAAATCTGATGATCATCGATAGAAATTGATTATATTGTTAAATTTGCTAAGCGAAAGTATCCAATTTTAATCGAGTGTAATTGTTTATTATGATGTATCATATTTTTTGTCTGAATAATCTATTCTAAACCGATTGTAATCCTTTATCATTCCAGAACTCTGTTTTTCATGTTTTTTTTAAAGTTGATCTTATCCTTTAGTCTTACCCTTGTTTTTCATCTGCGGTTGGTTTCGATCTGCAGGTTTGTCCTTAAATGCAGGAAAAACCGAGGTTTTACTTTGGAAACGTCTTCTAAATCCCTCCACTAACTTAGAATCATTTACACTGGATGAACAAGTTGTTGAGCTTTCTAGTTCTTTCCGTACTCTTAAACTTCTAATGGACGCTAATCTGACGATGGTCCAGACAGTTAACTTTGTGTGCAGCTCTTGTTATTTTCAAGTAAGCGTAAGCTTCATAGTGTTAGCAATTATCTTAGTTTTAAGAACGGTCAAATGCTAGCCAGGAAATTGATTCTTACGTGACTAGATTATCGCAACAGTCTATGTGGTTGCCTACCAGATTATCTGCTGCAGAAACTAAAGCGCGAGTCCAGCATGCTGACTGTCGTTTCGTATCTGTTCAACGAAAACATGGAATAGCATCACTAGTTATCTACGTTAATTCCATTGGCTTGTGAATAAAGAGCAAATTGATTTCAAGATTCTGAAACTTGTGCACATGTAGTCTGTTGGCCCAAAAGATCGCCAACCTACCTTTTAGAGACTTTCGAGCTCACCTCTGGTTTAAACCGTAACAAATTGTTTCGCGTCCCATCAGCTAAATCTAGCGATGGCTTGCAAAGTTTTGCTTGCTTTGGAGAAAAAAGATGAAAGGGTCTCTCACTTGATCCTAAATCGGTTTCAAACTTACAGCAATTCAGACGCGTTTTAAAGTCTCATTTAGTTAAGCGTTAATTCTACAGCTAGTTTTTATTCCGACTTTCGATACAAAAGTAACGGAATATTTGTGCTCGGGGTGGGTTTTTTTTTCTTCAGACAAATTTCGACTTTTTAACTAGCCATTTTTGACAAAATTTTTTTATATCCTTCGAAAGGTACTGTTGTCCTGAGCTCAAATTTGAAAAGATATTTTACCTGTGATTATTTTTCGTAAGGTTACGGGGGTTTAAAGATTGCCATTTTGGTCAATTTGGGACAATTAACGCGCGATATATTTCGCGCTATTAACGCGTAAGCGGAGAGTTAATCCGTCTTAGAAATCGTTCCAAATTTGTTAAAAGAAGCTTGTTTGCCGTAATTGGTTTGTTACAAGGAGCGAAATCTATCTTTCGTACTTTATATAGCGTGTGGGGGGATGATTTTCATAAAAAATTTTAAATTTTAGAAAAAAAAATTTTCATTTTGTTTTCTTTCATTGAATTTTTTAATGTTATTACTGCTCCATAAACCTTAAAGGGCAGTCGGAACATTCAGGGCTTCGCCCTGATACGAGCAGTCTTGTTGTTTTTGAATTTGTCCAGTTATCTCACAGCTCGCCTGATTTCCACATGTGTTATTATGCGCAAGTAATGTATAGAGAGAATCTTTGAGAACCTTCGACAAAAAATATGTGAAAAGTGTTACAAAAGAACGACCAAAACGCCGCTTGTTCACTAAAGATGGAAAACCACCAGGTCACGGCGAGATTACAAATTAGCCTCCTCGCTGGACGTTGGCGTCTTGTTGAAAAACATATCAATACAGTTTCAAATCCAGGTGTCCAGAATTCAACTCTCTGCTCGGATCCATTAATCAATGAAATAAAGAGGCTTGGTGTAAAGAGACCGACTATATTGGACAACAAGTTCGAAAACCAACAACGAATTTTTATGGAAATGGTCGAGGTAATGGAGTTCCTTATCTACCCGGGTTGACCAAAACTTCTTATCATACAATTTTCCATATATGAGAAACTTCTTTTCATACAATTCCATACGTACAGAAAATTGTATGAAAACTCTATGATAAGCATTTTCCATATATTAGAATTGTATGATAGGTATTTTTCCACATACCAAAAATTTTGATTTTTTCCTTCTAAATTTAGTTTCTGAAAAATTTTCGGTTGTGTTTGCAACCGAACAAATACAAATGTGGGAAAGACATTGGTTACTCAAAATACCAAAGGTTGGACGGTCTTGCTTTTTCAATGCATAGAAAACGACCTGAATTAGGCTGTCTTTCACAATTGATATA
The DNA here is from genome assembly GCF_963678635.1 of Symsagittifera roscoffensis. NCBI lineage: Eukaryota > Metazoa > Xenacoelomorpha > Acoela > Convolutidae > Symsagittifera > Symsagittifera roscoffensis. Next base: position 28,668,483 of record NC_087068.1, on the reverse strand, counting down.
ACAAAAGTAGAAAAAACTTTTATTTTCTGGTAAAATTTTTTAATGTTGATTATTTTAAATTTTTGAATTTTCAAATTATCAGACATTGATCAAGACATACATTAACAACCCATACAAAAGAAATAGGAATTTTCAGCGTTTTTGAAAAAAAAACTTAAATGAAAAGAAAATAAAAGCCAATTTTATCGTATCCAGGACTACGTTATGCACACAAAATATTAAATTTTGCATGCAAAAAAAATTTTTCGAAAAATGTTTGTTTGCGTACGAAATTCGATTTGCGGTTGAAAAAAATTTGGGCCAAATTTTCAAAATAACTTGAAAAATTTTTTGTGTCGCCATCAAAAAAATGCCAGTCATACAATTTCCATATATGGGAATTGTATGATAGGTATTTTTCCATATACCAAAAATTTTGATTTTTTCCTTCTAAATTTAGTTTCTGAAAAATTTTCGGTTGTGTTTGCAACCGAACAAATGTGGGAAAGACATTGGTTACTCAAAATACCAAAGGTTGGACGGTCTTGTTTTTTCAATGCATAGAAAACGACCTGAATTAAGCTGTCTTTCACAATTGATATAACAAAAGTAAAAAACTTTTATTTTTTGGCAAAATTTTTTAATGTTGATTATTTTAAATTTTTGAATTTTCAAATTATCAGACATTGATCAAGACATACATTAACACCCCATACAAAAGAAATGGGAATTTTCAGCGTTTTTGAAAAAAAAACTTAAGTGAAACGAAAATAAAAGCCAATTTTATCGTATCCAGGACTACGTTATGCACACAAAATATTAAATTTTGCATGCAAAAAAAATTTTTCGAAAAATGTTTGTTTGCGTACGAAATTCGATTTGCGGTTGAAAAAAAATTTGGGCCAAATTTTCAAAATAACTTGAAAAATTTTTTGTGTCGCCATCAAAAAAATGCCAGTCATACAATTTCCATATATGGGAATTGTATGATAAGCATTTTTTTTTCAAAAAACGAAAACTTCAGTTTTTTATCACCAGACTGTTTTATTAGAATCAAACAGCCACAGAAATAAGTTTATACCAGTTTTCAACCATTTTTAGAAATTGTATGAAAATTGTGTGACAAGCATTTTTCCACGCACTTGATGTATGGAATTGTATGATAAGCGTTTTGGGTGTATGGAGGTCAACCCGGGTAGACCTTGGTGTGAAGGTAGTAATTATGGGCCTGGTTAGTCGCGAAGGAAAACACGATCGTACTCGCCGATTAAGCAAAGCATATAGAAAACTTACCTGGCGTTATCGACAGCTTTTTTATTGGCCGAAAAAATGTTGCTTCTGGAAACACATCTCAGATGGCGGCTTGCCGAAAAAACGCGATTTTTTTGTTCAATTTTTTTTTTACAAAAAGTGCCTAAAAACGCCTTGTTTTGGCCTCTTTTTTCAAAAGTTTACCTGCGTCGCAAAAAATTAGGCCAAAGCAGGGTCTTTGTAATGCTTTGGGAGAGGGGAGAGCTCATATTGTCATTTTGGTCGAACTAAGAAGAAAATGTCGGCAAAACTTTCGATTTTTTTTGAAAATCCTCACCCCCCCCCCCTCGAGAAAATTTTAGATCCGCCCCTGGGTTCATAGGCCCTTCTCGTCAGTGTTAAAGCTGGCTGCCGAATATTTTGTTCAATACAATCAGACGTTTTGAAAAAAAAAATTTAAGCTGTGCATTTTGGCTGAAAATGGTTCCTGTTGACTGATTCATTGTATTTTTTCTATAATTATGAATTTTTTTTAAATTCTAACACGCTTCGTTTGTTTATAAATAAAATCCACACTAGCCTGGATAATTTTATTTCAAAATTAATTTTTTGCTAGATGCTTTCCCGCACTGGAGTTTCATTGATAATAACCGATTAAATTAGATTTTTATATTCTGCCCCTGCAAAACTAAGAAAGTATTATCATCGATAGAAAATTGACTATATTCTTACATTTTGTTAAGCAATACGATCCATTTTTAATCGAGTGCAATTGATTAATTTAATGTATCATAGTTTTTGTCTGAATAATCTATTCTAAATCGATTGTAATCCTTTATCTTTCCACATCTTTGTTTTTCATGATTTTTTTAAGTTGAAGTTGATTTTATCGTTTCATACTATGTTGCTGACCTTCCTTCATTTTTCACGAATACATTTTTCGGAAACAGTCTTCTGAAATAATAAGAAAAAAAATTGTCAGAAAAGCCCAAAAGTTACTCATGATAATTTTTTGAGTTAATGGCTCGCTAACCAGGTACACTGTACTTCTAACCAACGGACCGAAAAAGTGATCATAATAGTCTATGGCCGAAACTTGAGTTTAAGAAAATAAAAATAATCGCTTTTCTGGAGCGGGAGCGTAACTTATTAATTTAATGCTTACGGCCGTTTTATAATCAATTTTTCCTCAGTTACTGCTTTTTGAGCTTCTTCGAACTTAACTTTAAATTAAAAGTTGATAGAAATTAGAGCGAGAGTAAGCATTACAGTTTGGAAAAGTTCAATGGCAGTAAGAAAACTAAAATAGTTGATTCTGAAACGGCAGTAAACAGTTCAATAGAAACTAGAAAAAAGGGATTAGCATGTTTTTTTCACGGTCAACAAAATGATTATAATTGATTATAAATTTTAAGAAACAACTTGATTATATTGAAAAAACTAGTATTGGCGAGGATTTTATTTTATAATATTCGATTATGTGGAGGAAAAAAGGAGTATAATCGATAACCATGGATGTTAAAACCAGAGCGGACTAAGTGGGAGCGGGTGTTGGACGCCCCCCCTCAGAGAATCGACCCCCTGCTGACCCAAAGGGTCCTCCTTTGTACTATTTTAATATCTCCATGTTTGAGGGACCGAATGTTTTTCTAAATCCTAAAATTGGTAAGCGCCCGCCAAAACAACTTGATTTTTTGGTCGAAATTTTCCAAAAAGCGCCCAAAACACACTTTTTGGGCCGTTTTTCAAAATTTTGCCTGCGGCGCAGACATATTGGTAAAAAAGGGTCTTTACGGTGCTTGGTGAGAAGTCAAAAAATTAATTTGGTCGACTATAAACAAAAGGTTGATAAAATTTTGAAATTTTCGACATTTTCGATTACGACATATCTTTTTTGTGTTGCAATGATCTTGGAACACTTACTTGAGCTGCGCCGATTGTGATATCCCACCCTGGGCTCTTTTTCCTTTCCCCCCTGCATATTTTTACATGTAACTTTGTTGACCACATTGTCCGATTGTAATGAAAATTCACATACGGACTAATAAAGCCATGACAAACATATTTGGTCTTCATACTCAACCTCGTAAAACCACTCGTTACACATATATATTGAAGCTCGTGTGAGGTGGGGGGCCTGAGTCGAGATTTTTCACCTAATTTGAAACAAGATTTGAGCGTTTTTTTTCAGACGATTGCGCTCAAAATCTTTCTTCAAAATGAGCGGTTTGAGCGGTTTTTGAACGGTTTATCTAAAAAAAACGCTCAAAAACCGCGCAAGATTTGAACGGTTTATCTAAAAAAAACCGCTCAGAAGCCGCGCAATATTTAAGCGGTTCTTTTAGATAAACCGCTCAAAAACCGTTCAAATATTGCGCGGTTTGTGAGCGTTTTTTTTTAGATAAACCGTTCAAAAACCTCTCAAACCGCTCATTTTGAAGCAACATTTTGAGAGCAATTGTCTAAAAAAAACCGCTCAAACCGCTCAACTTTTGCTTCAAATTAATTGAAAAATCTCGACTCGGGATGCTTCAACCGACTCAATCCAAAGTCGCTCTGGGCTCTTTTTCCTTCCCCCCCCCTCCCCACCTTACGCCAGTTTTAACTTATTATTGTAACGAGTGGTTTTACGAGGTTGAGTATGAAGACCAAATATGTTTGTCGTGGCCTTATTGGTCTGTATGTAAATTTTCATAACAATCGGACAATGTGGTCAACAAATTTACATGTAAAAATTTGCAGGTGGGGGGAAAGGAAAAAGAGCCTCGCTCTGTTTGATTCGAGTAAATAGAAACGAGTTCGACTGCTCGAATTGAGCAAACTTTTTCAAGCGAATGTGAATGGGTTTCGACAGATTCGGCCGAATCAAAAATATGTTAAACAGTGCTTCAATCGACTCCACTCTAAATTTACTATTTCGTCAATGAAAATTTTGTTCAGAGGTTGTTATGCTATTCAGAATTGCTACAGACTCGGTTTTTTAATTAACAACCAGTGAATTACATTGACTGACTAAGTACTGTTTATATTGCGACACCAACCAAATTTATCATTTTGTCTGAAAAATGTTTACTGCCGTTATCCCGGGAAAACGAAAAAGAGCCCGATCCTGGCTTGCAATTCTCCTGACAATAGTCGCGTACATCTGCCCGGGTAACCTTTCATTACTTATTTCTGTCTCTGATCTGTCTACTGTAATTTCTTACTAGTGCTCATTTTAACGCTCGACAGTTATCTTTTTAGTCAACCAGTCTGAGGCATAACCCGGAATTTAATTATTTAAGGTTGAACCAAGAGCTCGCTTTGTCAAGCGGCCGTTAAGCTATGCCTATCTTGCAAATCGCGCACTTTGCGAATTGCTGGGCACGTGCGCTTTGAATTATAAGACTGATATAGTTCCTGGAGCTCCACCACAACTGGATACGTCACTGTTCCCTGTCATGAAAGTCAGAGATAGCACTTTCGACACTGGTCGTCGCGGAAAAATAGTATAATCTATAATTTTTAATTACTTCTCTATTACTTATTAAATATACTCATATATATTGTGCTCATTCAGTTATTAAACTCAAGCCGTTATTCTGGCTGTTTCTATGGACAATTTTGCTGGTTGGTGGACTGGAACAACTTCGTATCTATTCCCAGACTGTCCGCCACTCCATACAACATTTGGATGACGTCATCAGATAGAGAAGGTTCTCTGGCTAGGATCCAGGAGATCTCGAACACTCCGTTCAGAGGTGCGATTCCGACGTCTCGGCAGTTGTAGATCAATACATAAGAGGAGGTGTTAAGAGCTAAAATCAAGTTCTGTCTCACATGAAAAAAAAGTCTATTAGCTTTTCATTTCTCTCGTTCATCGAATTGTTAAATTAATTCAAAAATTTTGTAATAGCTTGTTTGTTCACTATGACATGGTTAGCCGTATCGTCGACTTTTTAACCTATATATGAAACTAGGAAACTGCATAGTGCTGGGTGGAGGAGGGGAATTGGGGAGGGATCTGGAAGCCCTTCATATTTGTACTTTGATCAACGAGAAAAAAAAGGTTTCCCACTCACCCATGATATTGTAGTTGGGGTAGCTGGGCACTATTGGGTTCACTGGGAAAGAGACAATGAAGGCCCCCTTGGGAGGGTATGGCTGCGTCGCTTTACCCACTATACTCGTGTACACTCCGTCCTTATACCCAGTGTTGTTCACTTGAATGTAGTCGTCTGAAAAATCTCTTGAAACTCAAATTTTAATTTTTTTGAGAATTTTTGTTGGTGATTAAATCAGAAAGGTCATAAGAACAACTTAATTTAAGAAACCCAGGCCATATCTGGTTAAAATTTCTTTTTTTATGCAGTAATAATAATAATAATTAATTTACTTTTCCTGGCACCCAAAATAGAATTGTTGCCTGATTGAACTATTTCTATGAATGACAGGGGGTTTACTGTGGATCGAGTGACTCACTGTCATTGGGGGATGTTTCGAAGGTGTAGAATGCGTAGTTGCAGTCGATGCCTCTCTCGAAGTAGGTGGAGTACCTCTTGATCTCATACCACCTGCCCATGTAAGGGTGAAGGTCAGGCACATCTGCAAATCAGAGGGAATTTGTACGATAAAGATGTTTACAAGGAGAGATATTTCACAGCATGTTCAATAGTAATAGTGCTAAAATATTTTCAGCCTCACAAACAAGCAAAAACAATTTTTTGTACAATTTATAAACCAGTCCCAAGCATGAGAGAGCGTCATTGGACCATACCTTCAGGCGTCAAACTTCGTAACATTTACGAAATCATATTTCAGAAGAACATCGCAAAAGCATAAGCCCCAATGTGTTCATTCAATATCGCATTCACTATAAGAAGTCATTTGCAGTGGGGACGCATAATAAGTTCACAGTTTTTGCATACTCTAGTCATTCAATGGGCTGGAATTTTTTTTCTTTTCAATAGAAGTGGATAATAAGTAGGAAATAGCGATTTTCATTTGATTCTGGGCAATATATCTTTCTTTTTTGCTTGTTTTTTTTTTAGTTCCAGATACTTAACCCGAACTTAAATTATTTCAGGTTAAGGCTATGGCTATTTTACAAGAGGTCACCTTGTAAGTTGCAGCGCACGTGCGATTAGAACCCGCAATCATATGGTTGCTGTCCATTATCACTACCGATGCGCCACAACGCCACTCTTGTGAACAACTATACATATTCATTTGGAACACATCTATACCTGTTTGGTTTGTTTAAATAGTCATTCGGAACAAAGAAAAAAATAATATTACCGATGATCTTGCCAGAGATATCGGGACACGACTTGCCGAAACTGAACTCGGCTAGGGAAGCCGAGAAGAGAGAAGAGACCAGAAAAACTGCAAACAAGAGCATCTTTATTGCGATGAGGATTCTGACAAAATGAGAACTGTTTTAGTTTATTTTAAAATAAGTAGTTTATTTATTCAAAATGAACTTAATGTTGTTTTTGTGTATGGTAATTCAAGTGGTTTTAAAAGGGGGCAGATTATTCATGACCTTTGACCAAACATCAATGATTGTAATGTTATTGAAATTTCTTTAGCAAAACATTTAGACAAGTTCAATTTCCTTCAAATACCAATGAGAGTTCATCGCTCCTGAAAATACTTTGACCCATACGTAGGCGAAGCGGTCATTTAAATCACTCGCAGTCCAAATATTTTCGCCGAAAAATAACCCAATTTCAAAAATTAGCTTACAGATAATTGCACACTCATATTGGTGTTGTATGACAGGAGTTGCATACACAGGCGTTGACTGGAAAAAAATATATTTACCTTTTTTGGCTCCCTATTGTTCAAGTAAAGCAAGTTCTGATTTACCCGGAAGCTCAATTTCGCTATCTTTTTATTCATCCAATCAATCAATCACGCGTAGATGCAATCATAGGTTTAACGTAGAAGTAAATATGACATTTTCAGGATACTCGCAGGATACCCTTACTTTCGGTGATTGCTCTAGTTAATCCTGTTGATAATTCCTTGAAAATTATGCGTTTCAGGATTCATTTTAAAAATAAACGAAAAAGCAAAAATATTCAACGTTAAACGTTATACAATTAATATCATCTTTGTATGAAGTTTTCTAATAGCATTCGGACAGCTCAAAAAAATTCATCAAGGTGTATTAAATACATCTTTTTACTGAGGAATTCAATGGCAAGGTCATCTCCTACAGTAGTTTTAGCTTTTGATAGTTGACATTTTTTGTCTGTTTTAGCTTTTTGCTTCAGCATGATCTGTTCTGTGTTCGGTTACTGGTATCCCGCAGGACTGAGGCAAGTATGGATTCAACCACAAATGCAGATCTGCTCAAGGCCTGATTCAGACCTGGAAGATACATGCGTCATATCTTGTTCAGATCTGCTCAGATCTGGTTCAGATCTACGCAGATCTGACCCATATATGATCCAGGTCTGAATCAGGACTTGAGCAGGTCTGCTTTGTAACAAAATCCATACCTGCTTCAGTCTTGATTGAGACATGAACATGCCCAAACGAAACATGCACCATGTCTGGACAAGATCTGAAATAGGAAAGATTTTAACATGCTCAGATCTAGTTTATGTTTGGTAGATTTCCACTCAGTAAAAACCATCTAAATCGCACTTAAATTCATCTGAAACTCAAATCCATTTTAAAAGACCCCTGAGCAGATCGATTCAAGTGTCTAAAAAAACAGTTTAAATCAATTTTTTTTGCTAACAAGGCGAAAAAACAAGCTGTTTAAAAGACTTATTGAAATGTAATTTGCCTCGCACGTTTATATTTTCAGCCACTTGACTTTACGTTCCAGAACTATTACAATCACATTATCGAAAGCTGTACGTCTGTAGAATTTATTTCTATACGTGATTTTCAAAAACGGAAAACAAGGACGGGATTTTAACAAGTTTTAGTGTTATTTGTTCAAATAGCTATTTTCAATGAAAAAAAAAAAACAAGACAATTAACAAAAGTTGAAAATCCATTCAAAAATTTCAAAATTTTTTTCCACTTCTCAACATGTCTGATGCAGTTCAGGACAGATATGCAATCTCACAACAAATGGATTCAGCCTCGGCATATCTGTATTTTTTTTCTGTACGGGATATGCTTTTAATCTATAACTTTGTTGAATAAGTTTTGAAAACATCTATTTTTTTTTTCAAGTCAATTTTCAAAAACATCTATTTTTTTTTCAAGTCAATTTCGAAACAAAGTTTGTTGAAATTAATTAATTCATGGTAAAAACGGCTAAAAAAAGTATATCGATTTTCTGGTGACTGTTAAAGCGGCATGATTTGTTAAAAATTGCTAAAATATTTACAAAAGTTCTTCCGTTCAAAAATCTAAATTACAATTGGACAACTAGAAGAACCAATGATTGTTTTTTGGATGTTAGTATCAATGAACTGCAATCATTCTTTTTTCTAACAAAAACAGACTGTGTAAGGGCGAGATTCTGAATGCTCCGGCTGCTCTGAACTTGAACTTTTTTTCAGCCTAATCAAATTCAACTGTTGTGATACGTTTGCAAAATCTGCACAATGAACTTTCCAGTTGGGAATAAGAAGCATGGTGCGCGAAACAGTAGAAAACGGGGTATGTTTTGAATGCCCTTAGTATCTGTGAAAAGTTTTTTTCATTAAAAAAAATCAATGAAAGTGTTCCATTAAGAAAACGGAATATTTATGCTCTGCATGTTTTTTTTTCAGTCAATTTTCGCCAAATTGCCCGGGGTTTGAAAATTGCCAAATTGTCCATGTTCTGGACTAAACTATGCGCGCTTTGAAGAGTTTACTCATGATGCTGATAGCGTTGCGCGATTTATTTATGCATGTCGAATTATCCCGCACAACAAAAATCAATTGAGTACAAGGAAATTGATCCAAATTGAATTGAGATTAGCTGATCGGTCATATTAATTTCGTACGACTCAAAATTTCAAACTTTGATACTGATCAAAATTTATAGGTTTTCAGTTTTCTATACAGAAAAATTATTCGATATGAGTTAAGGGACAGTCGGAACATCCAGGGCTTTGCCCAGATATACGAGCAGTCTTGTTCATAACTTAAATTCAGTTTGGATTGCGTTAATTTACCGCTAACGCGTGAAAATGATGAAATTAATTGCTCGTTATTTATCCCAAGCGAAATTAAATTTAAATCGTTGGCTGTAGAAAAAAGTGCCGTTAAAATTGTCTTGTTAAATCGAATGATTTCTAAAGAACATAAATACACCCTCAACTCAAAATTTTTGTCACTTCCTTTAAAGATAATGAAATTTAGCTTCACATTTCAAAAACAGATATAGAAACTTGCGTCCAATCAACGCATACTGGAAAAACTTTCATCCACATAAGCAGTGGTGCAATACAGATTGAGAAAAAGCTGAAAACCCTAACGAATAAACTATTGCCTTTTTACTGAAACCCGTTAACTTTTATACTTCTGGCGTTGTTTTATACTTCTTTGTATTAACAATAACACTATCTACTGTCTGATATTGAATCGAAGGTTATTAAAAATAAAATTGTCAGAAGTCAGAATCAACTTTCGACACGTACAAATTCGACACTTCTATCTCCAAGCAAAATCTAACTTACTTAGCAAATGCATTGCTGAAAAAACGCATACTTTGAAGTTTTATGATTTCTAAAAAATATATTATAATTGAGCTGATCCTTGGATATCGTTTTCTCTGTGATTATTTATAGTTTTCGACTTGAGTTTTTACACTTTTTTCTAACGAAAAAAAAAGCTGAAACTGATAGGGATCTGGTTTCTCGTCAGTATAGCAAGTAACAGAAAGTATTTTTGAGGTCCATAAATCCCGTTGCGTTTGGTGTGATGCAACATATCAATTCCGAAAAACGAAAATACAAATTAACCAAACCAACATAAGTTTTTACAAACGCATAAGTTTTTATAAAGAATTATTTTCCCCTAAAAAAGGAAGTATTAAATTGTTTTTTGAAATATACCACGAACTCAATCGTAGAAAAATTGTTTTGTTCTTTTCTTTGACATGAAAATGAAACGTTTTATGATTATTTGATGATTTACAGCGAAAGTTTTAAATTTTTTTTTCAGTTAGGTCACGAAGTGGCTACAAAGAAGATAGCTTAGAGCGTATTATTATCCGCCCAACTTCCGCCCTTAAAAAGCTTCAAGAGAACCAAGTGCAGTTTTATAAAAGCAGCTTTTTGATTGTGATTAAGATTCTACAACAAATTACCCAAAATAATTTTAAGCTCTGATTTTTGGCTAACTAAACCCATACGTAATCGAGAGACAAACAAAAACAGAATTCCAAAACAATTGATTTGAAAAAAAATATATATAACTTTTCCTGGTCAAAATGTTTTAGTTATCATAAATATACATTTTCAAACCAAATTTACTGAAGCAGGGAAACAATTTTGCTCAAAAAAAAACAGAAAAAATTATTATTTTTTTAATTATAAGAATCCAAATATGAAAAGAGTTTTGACTTCAGTTCTTATATATTTTGCTTCAGTTGAGAAATCATTTTAGTTTTTTAGGGAAACACCACTTCTGAAATAATTAAATAAAAACAAATGAATAAATAGAGAAACATTTCCAGCATCATAGCTAAAATCCTCAGTACGCGCCGCATAAGATAAGCAAGAACCTGACCAAAACGGCAACTTTTAAACCCCCAGAACTTTCTACAAAACTTTCTTGCAGGTAAAATTTTTTTTACATTTGAACTCAGCAAAGCAGTGTTTTCATTGGGTTAAACAGATTTTGTTAAAAAACTCTTTCGCGGATTGGTTACTCAAAACAAAAATTAGGAAGCATGGGTTATTTTTTTTTCGTTAATTGGATTGGTTATTCTTCTTCGTTATTTGAATCAAAAACTAGGAAGCAGCTATAACCCCTGCCAGTAGTGGATTTGAGGGGGAGGGGGTTCTTTCTTTATACTAATTTGAGAGATCCATTTTTGCTGACTAACCTAAAATTTTTCTAAAAGTGCCTTTGGCGCCAATATATACTAATTTTGCGGAGGGGAGCGCGCGCCAAAAAACGCAACTTTTTTGATCAAAACTATCCAAAAAGAGCTTCAAAATGCATTTTTGGGCTGTTTTTCAAAAAATTCCCTGCGGCGCAAAAAAAATGATCAACATGTGGTCTCTGTAGTGATATAGGAGAGCTCAATTTGGTCGATCTAAATGTTCGAGTTTTTTTTTGAAATATTGCAAATTCTCCTTCGAGAAAATCTTAGATCCGCCCCTGGTCCCGGCTGCTATCAATGACCGGCTTTTTCTGAGCTATTTTAGCTACTTCAAACGAAAGCTTGCACGGAGTCGAGTCATATGTTGTATGATTAAGGAGACAGTTTATTTGTAATTCTGAATGACAAAATCACAACTATTTCTAGGCCTTTTTTGCAAGCAGGAAAAATTTTTAATGTAACGCTTCCTAACTTGTACTTTTTGTTTTGGTCCAGGTGTTGATGTTCAAATTATTTCAGTATCTGCTGCTTTTGTGATAAAACCCTATTAAATTTCAGGCACTTTATCACTTGGTCTAGTAGTAATGTAGTTGCTTGAGTTGCAGCTGCACACAAGCTGCCTTTCGTTAAGTTACCTCTGCTTCTTAGAAAAATTACTCAAAATTTTTTTTCAGAAACTACTCTAGAATGTTCGAATTTCTATCACAAAACTAATTTTTTATCGGAAACTTGAATAATTTGACTACAACTTATTAAAGAAAGAGTTCGCAAATAATTCTATTTGTCTCTCTATGGGCAATTGGTCTGATCAGTCAGGACAAAGTTGCTGACGTCAACGCCAAGAGCAGTCAAGTTTCCAGTCAAAGACTCGAGCACACTAGCCGAGATAGTTGGTTCACGGCTCAAAATCCACGAGTACTCAATGCCACCGATGTTGAACACGTCAAAACACGAGTAGATGAGAGCGTACGAGGAAGTGTCGAGAGCTAGGAGGTTGTAGTTGGGGGTTGAGGGGGTGATGGGGTTGACCCCAAAGGTGACGATGAAGGCGCCGAGGGGAGGGGTGGGTTGGGTGGCTTTTCCCACTTGGCTGGTGTATGACTCGCCATTGTAGCCGGTGTTGTTTACATTGATGTAGGTTCCTAAAAGCATAAGTCGCATTTGCATCTCCGTCTATTTTTTCATCGCATATTTTTCTCTAGGGCAAAAAATATTCCATTGCATTTTTAAATTATCAATGGGAATTTTGACTAGACTAGACTAGACTAGAGCAAATAGTTGTTATCTAGCAATTTCGAAGCTATTTTATGGTCTGAAGTTTCAAAGAATTGCTCGAAAACTTCTATAGTCACTGTTCATTAAAGAGAAACATGAATAAATGGAAGACCGCACCAACAAAAAAGTATCAAAAATGAAGACAAAAAAGGCAAAACTTTTTTTAAATTACCATCGGAACTGAGGCTGTACTCAGCGTAGTTGCACTCCAGTCCCCTCTCGAAGAAGTTGTTGAACTTCTGGATCTCATACCACTTCCCAGTGAAGGGGGACAGGTCGGGAACACTCACTATCTTCCCACTGATGTCCGGACAGGGCCCCACGTGGATTCTGGCCAGAGTGGCGGAAACAAGGGCTGAAACGCTGAGAAGGAAAGCTAAGGATTTCATTGTGGAACTTGATGTTAGTTACTGATTGCTAGAGAGACTTATGACAAAATGAAAGTAAAAGAAGTTGAGAATGGTTGTTGGGGAGTTTTGGAGCTAGATGAACTTTAATTTATAGCTGAGTGGGTGATGTCATTTACCAACGCATATTTTGTTTCCACAATAAGGCCATCTGTTTACTCGACTCTATTGTGGCTTGGAACATCAAACATTCAATTTTGAAGTTGGTTCCAAAAGCATCGAAAGTTCACGTTGAAGAAGCGCTTCAATTTAGTCGAGATTTTATTTTCACGGATCAAACATCATGCCACCATTGAGCATCAGACGAAGTTCATCTGGGTCGAAATGTAGGTGAAGCAACCGTTTAAAAGCTACGAGGGTTTGAGGGTCGATTTCAATTATCTACTTCAAAAACAAAAAGCAACGAATGATTTTCTTGATTAAAGAATAAAGGTTACGCACACAAGAAACTTTCCGTCCTGATTCAAAAACCAGGTCAATTTGATTATGGTATAATGATTTCACTTGAGCTCAGTGCATGTAATTTTGCTTGGTTTTGTGATGCGTAACTCATAAATTAATAAGAATCAGAAATTGCGAAATGGTAGAAAGGTTCATTGTAGACATCTGCTCATATAAGCCACCAAATAACCATGCCATTAACTTCCTATCTAGAAAAAAAATGGTTTATATCAACTTCCAATCTGAGTTCCGCAATCTACTTCGGAAAATCGTGACTCAAAAAAGTATCTCAGGACTTTGCGCGTTCGAATAATTTTCCGCGACTTTGAGCGGCCGAGAAAGATATCTTGCGCTTTTGCGTGATCAAAACTTTATGCGCAATTTTTCGCGACCACGAAGGTTCGCCTCTATTTTGCTTAACCCAAAAAGATATATCGCAACTTTGTACGATTTCTGTTGCGAGATTGCGCAACCTATATCAAGAATACACCTTAAACTTAATTGAAACAAGACTGCTCGTATCTAGGCGAGGCCCTGAATGTTCCGACTGCCTTTCAAGGTCAATAGAGCAGTAATAATTTCAAATATGAAATCTTTGCAAAAACCATGCCCACACACACCACTTAAAGTACAAAGTGATTGAGCTCGCGCGTAGTAACAAATCAGTTATGGCAAATAAACTTCCTTCAACTAATTTGGAACGATTTCTAAGATCAATCCCCGGATCAAATAACCGCTTCTGCATTGAAAGCACGAAATAGATTGCGCGTTAATTTTCCCAAATTGGTCAAAATGGCTATCTTTAAACCCCCATAATTTTACAAAAATGATCACAGGTGAAAAATTTTTCAAACTTCAGCTCGAGACAATAATACCTTTCGAATGATATTTTAAAAAAAAAAACATCAAAAATGTCTAGTTAAAAAGTCGAACTTTGTCTGAAGAAAAAACCCACCCCGAGCACAAATTTTCAATTACTTTCGTTACGAAAGTCATAACAATAAGGTGAAGTTGAAGTTTATGCATCTTATTATATGGTGATGGTTTTGCAGAACAGCAGCAAAATACTTCAGTGTCATTTTGTGCGAATTTTTGTTCTAAGTATGTGAGGAAAAGATCCAACTAATAATTGATATGGCACTAATAGTGTGTGAGCTTCAAGTCTGCAACACTCTGACCAATTTTTGTTGCAAAAGTGGTATCACGTGAAAGTTCTAGACGCAACAAAACTACCTTGAATAGCAAAAAAGAGCGTCGCTCATGAAAAATAACTGGAATGCGGGGAAATATTAGAAACGGACTATGCTCAGACAGCCTGATAAGTTTTTTATACATCCTCTCTAAATAGCAAAAACCACTTTTTTGTTTATTATGATACCTGAAAAATCTTTTAATTTGTTGTGCTATTTCCTACAGTGGAAAAACATAAATTTTTAAAACATTTAAACATTTAAAACATTATTAAAGTTGGAATTGATAGTCAGCGGTAAATAACTCTCCTTGAGTGACTGCTACATATTAATGCATCACTCAGCACTCTTTTGAGGGCTGAGTTACTCAGAATTTTTCTGAGGGTGAATCTCAGCTTTAGTAAGAATTTAATTAGAACCTCCAAAACGCTACTCAAAATTATTGTATCACATAAGTTAAAGTTGCGTAGCCCAAAAAGTTTAAACAATTTTTAGGTGAACCAAAATAATTTTACGAGCTCATTCAAAGCTTCATAAACACACCCTTTAAACAAAATGTTCTGCACCGCAAGCAGTTTTTTTGAAAAACGGACTAAAAACACGTTTTTGGGAAATTTTTTGAAGATTTTGTCCATATTAATTTCTGGCGCCCGCTCACTCTCAAAACTGGTTTATAGTGGCGCCAAACACGCTTTTAGAAATAGCTTCGGCTCTATCGACCAAAACTGGACGTCGTAAAATAGTCCAAAAAGATTTGGTGACTTTGTAATGAACCGCACACCACCTCTTATCCGATATACAAATTTAGTACAGAAGTCAGTGTTCTGTGGAAAAAGTTTTGTTTGTGGGCTAAGAATAAAACTAAATAAAAAATGAGGTACATTTTGACTTAAAGGGAGATCTTTGTGGCGAGTGTCCAAATTCAGTCAAAGACAAAAATTTTTGATTTTTTTGTCATTAGTTTTACAGATTAACTGCGAACGTCGATTGACGCGCATCACTGATTAGCGAAAAATAATAATTTTAGATGCGTGTTTCATTTCAATTAATCAGGATTAAACTAATTAGACTAGCAAGTGTAGCAACAGCCACACTTGGGAACAGAAAAAAAAAGTTTCTGAGAAAGTGTTCTTGCAGGACCACAAGAACAAAATCAATGAAGACACATCAACCTTTTGTCTGAAATCGTCGTTACCCAAAAATGTTACGAAAGTCTAACTCATGCAGTTTTGTATATATTTCGTGAAAACATGCAAGAAAATTGAAGTAAAATAATTCACTTTTTTCATGAAAAATCGAATTTTCAACACCTAATATCTTTTTTTTTGGATGAATGGTACATTGGTTAACGTCATGCAGCTGTTACTGGAAAATCTTTGTTACAAGTGTCCAAAATCTGACAAGACAAAAACTTTGATATTTTTGCAATTAGTATTACAGACTAGCTGTGAACAAGATTGACGCGCAACACTGATTAGCGAATAAATTTAATTCAAGTGCTTGTTTCACTTTAGTAAACCAGGATAAGTTACTTAGCAAGTGTAGCACCGTGCACACTTGGGCACATAAAAGAGGGTTTTGGAGAAAATGTTCCTTGAGGACCACGAGAACAAAATCATTGAAGGCACCTAAATATTTTATTTGAAATTTTTGCTGTTCGAAGATGTTAGGGAGGTCTAGTTCATGCAGTTTTGTATATCTTTCAAGAAAAATACGCAAAAGAATTGAACTACACAAATTCAGTTTTTTTCTTGAAAATCATTTTTTCAAATATTGTCATCTTTTTTTTCTGGATAAATGATACATTGATTAATAACATGCAGTTGTGCAGCGGCGTGAACTGTTTTGTGGCAACCTTGATGAAAGAGTTGACACAGACTTCGTTCGTGAGTCATTGATTGGAGCATTGCCTGCGGCAGGTCTTAGCTGCAATGGTGGTAGCATTGGTCAAATCAGGCATGTGCGTCATATTGACTGAGGCAACCAAAAAAATTGACAGAGTTATGCCAGCCCGAAAAGCAAAGATATTAGATGCACAGTGCTGAACTCGCAAGCTGCTTCTTAATTCAGTGTAGTTTCAACAAAAAACTGAGATTGAAGAAAATTAGGACAGTAAAGTTATAATAAAATTAATCAATCTAATGTGTGTTGGTTTTTTTGGGTTATAGTTTTTGCAGAAAGGCCATATTTCAGAAATCAAGTGAGTGGAAAGTGTACGGATGGATATTTTGGTGCAGTAAAAGGGAGAACCTAGAGCTCACTCGGTTAAAAGAGGTGTAAAACTAATCAATGAAACAGTCTCAAATCTTAAAGGTTCAGTTCGAGGTGCTCACTTTAAATTTCTACCATCCTGACGGCTTCAATCATATTTCTACCCTCTATGTCCTATCCGATATCCGCATTTAGCACAAGAGTCAGCATTCTGTGGAAATAGTTTTGTTTGTGGGACAAGAAAAAAGTTAATTTAAGAAAAGATGAGCTTTCTGGCCTACTAGAAAATCTTTGTGGCAAGTCTCCAGAATCAGATAAAGACAAAAGCTTTAATATTTTTGTTATTAGTATCAAGGGTTAGCTGCGAACGACGATTGATGCGCAACACTGATTATTGAAAAAAAAACTAATTCAAGTGCTTGTTTCAATTTAGTAAAACAGGAATAAGGTACTTAGCAAGTGTAGCAGCATGCACACTTGGGAAAATAAAAGAGGGTTTCGTAGAAAGTGTTCCAGCAGGACCACAAGAACGAAATCATTGAAGGCACATAGACGTTTTTTCTGAAAAAGTCAACGGAGGCCTATTTCATGCAGTTATGTATAAATTTCGCGAAAAAAATGCAAGAGAATTGAACTATGAGGGTATACTTTTTTCAAGAAAATTATACGTTTATAATTTTTCAACGTTTATAATTTTTTTTTGGAGAAGTGATACAATGATTAACGTCATGCAGCTGCGCAGCGTCGATGTGAACTGCTTTCTGGCAGCATTGATGAAAGAGTGGACGCAAACTTCGGGCGTGAGTCGTTGATTGAAGTAGTAGTTTTCTGCGGCAGGTCCTGAAGTGCATTGGTGGTAGTGTTGGTCACACCAGTTTTGTGCGTCTTAATGATTGAGGCAACCAAGAAACCTGACAGAGTTATGGCAGCGCGAAAAGCAAAGATATTAGATGAACAGTGCTGAACACGCAAATTGCTTTTTAATTCAGTGTAGTTTCAACAAAAAACTGAGATTGGAGAAAATTAGGACAAATAAAATTATTCAATCTAATGCATGTAGGACCTTTTTGTATTGTAGTTTTTGCAGAAACGCCATACTTCAGAAATGCGGAGAGTGGAAAGTGTAAAAATGGATATGTTGTTGATGTAAGAGGGTGAACCTAGAGCTCGCTCGGATAAAGGAGGTCTAAAACTGATTAATGAATTGAGTTTCAAATCTTATGTAGCGTAGTTCGAAGTGCTCACTTTGTGTTTCTACCATCTCGACGGTTTCCACCATCTTTCTATCATCTATATCCTATCCGATATCTGACTTTGGTATAGACGTCATCATTCTGTGGAAATAGTTTTGTTTGTGAGCTAAGAAAAAAGTTAATTCAAAAAACGTGGTGCTTTCTTGCCTGCTAGAAGATTTTTGTGGCGAGCGTCCTAATTCAAAAAAAAATTCAAAATGTTTTGATATTTTTGCAATTAATCTTACAGATTAGCTGCGAACGACGATTGACGAGCAACACTGACTAGCGAAAAAACTAATTCAAGTGTTATTTTAGTAAATCAGGAATAAGGTACTTAGCAGGTGTAGCAGCATGCACACAGGGGAACATAAAAGAGGTTTTAGCAGAAAGTGTTCCTGTAGGACCACGTGAACAAAATCAATGAAGGCACCTACACAATTTGTGTGAAATGTTCGTTAGTCAAACATGTTACGGAGGTCTATATTATGCAGTTTTTTATAGATTCGTGAAAAAAAAACATGCAAGAGAATTGAACTATAAGAGTTCATTTTTTCATGAAAATTCAGTTTTTCAACATTTAGGAATTGTTTCTCTAGACAAATGGTACAATGATTAACGTCACGCAGCTGTTTATTGTCAATGTGAACTGTTTTGTGGCAGCACTGATGAAAGAGTTGGCGCAGAGTTCGTGCGTGAGCCGTTGATTGAAGCAGTTCTCTGCGGCAGGTCCTGAAGTGCAATGCTGGTAGCGTTGGTCACACCAGGCATGTGCGTCATAATAATTAGGGCAATCAAGAAATCTGATCGAATTGAGGCAGCTCGAAAGCAAAACTATTAGATGCACAGTGCTGAACTGGCCAGTTGCTTTTTAATTTAGAGTGATTTCCACAAAAAAAACGGAAATTGGAGAAACTTAGGACAAAATAGTCGGAATAAAATTGCTCAATCTAATGTATTGGTTTTTTTGGGTTCCAGTTTTTGCAGAAACGCCATACCTCAGAAACACAGTAAGTGGAAAATGTACGAATGGACATGTTGTTGTTGTAAGGTGGAGAACCTAGAGTTGGCTCGGGTAAGGGAGGTGTAGAACTAATCGACCAAAGAGTTTCATATCTTATACCGCCCACGTGAAGGTGCTCGCTTTATGTTTCAACCGTCTGGACCAAACATCGGTATGATTCGACTGTCAAGGCCAAAATTCGGTGTATTTCGTCCGTGCTCGACAGCATTTCGGTATGCTTCGACCGTGCTTGATCGGAACAAATATGCTCGACCGTGTTCGACCCAAGCAAGATAAGTTACGACCGTGGTCGACCAAATTCGGGTATGTTCCGACTTAATAAAAGTGTTCCCGCAGTAAGAAACAGTCTAAATATGTCAAAAATTTTATAATATTATTGCTATTATTAACTTTTCAGGCTCAATTTTGTTCGGGAGATACCATAACATACAAGTAAATATAATTATTTAAAAAAACTCATTTTGGTGCAGAAAAATAAGTTATTAGTTATTCTCATAGTTTCTTTTCAGGTTAAAAATGGAATTCAAAAAATAATGGGAAAGCATATGTCAACTGTTTGTTTCCAATATTTTTCTATTGTTTGATAGTCTAGAAAAACTGAATGAACTTTGTCTATAATCTGTATAAAATGAGTGCCCAAAACGTCAATTAAAAAAGCAGTTCAAAGCTATTTTATTGTTATTATACTCCATAGGAAAGGTAAACCGAAAAAAGTTCAAAAAAAATTTAAATCATTTAAGAATCGACTGAAGTTATTCTTTAAGCTACGTTTTTATATTAAAGTAAACCCATTTCAAATCGAATCAAATCAATTTTTTAGGTCTCTGCATCATTTTGTGTTCAAATAGTGAAGAGAAGAGATAGAGAGGTTTAAAACTATACTAAAAATATCTACATCACTAGGCAAATTTTTAGCAAAAAAAAATTGAAACAAAAAGCCTTTGATTTGAAAAACTTGTTCTTTAAACTCGAATTGCAAAACAAAAATTTTAAGATCAAATACAGTACAAAGAAAAAGTGAAAAATTTAAACAACATAAAAAGATGCAATTCAACCAAAAAAAAAATTAGTTATTGCTCTCATCTTCTAAGATACTAAGGGATTAGAAACGTCAAACTAAAAAAAAAATTGGTCATTAATTAGCGACGTTTTTAAGGCTACGTTTTTAGATTCAGTAAACCAGTTTTATATCGAATCAAATCAATTTTTAAAGGTCTCCGCATCATTGTCTGTAAAAAATTTAATTGATTCCAGTTCTTGTCAAAACGGGTGTCATTTCAGCATAAAACAATCTATGTTTTCCGTTTTTAGTCAGCTGTAGAATAAATTTGCTGCATTCGTTTTAATTACGCTGACTCTTTAAAATCAATTGGCGTTTCTTAACTGAATAATTTTATTCCGCAATGAAAAAAATTGTAAAGGTCTAAACTACCTTTTTACGTATAACTTTTCCGATTTACCTTATTTTCCGTTGCCCCAAAAATAAAAACAAACGTTTCGTTGACAAAAATCAAAACCACTGGGCTTAAACCAATTTGGTGGTTGACCAAATTCAGTCCAAATTTATAATTTATGAGACATTTTTCGCTTTAAAAACCTTATTATTCTGCAAATTGTCGGTACAAGCATCAAATTATGCGCTCTCGCGTCGCTAGAACGAAATAACTGACTTTCATTTTCAGTTAAGAGCGCAAAAAAGAATAAATTTTCTTTTACACACGGTTTTGTTGGCGTTTTCAAAGCTTGCGCGGATTCTCGGATTCTCTGATTCAGTCACAACTACCGTGCACGCAAAAATTTTCAAATTTTTTAGCAAGAAATTAGAAAAATTTTATGTGTTAAACTAGTGAAGAGTAGAGATGGAGAGATCTTAAAATTACACTAACAAAGTCTACATCATAAGGCAATTTTTAGCGACAAAAAATTTCTGCAAAATAGCCTTTGTTATGGAACAGTTATTCTTTAAACTCGAATGGCAAACAAAAATCTAACTATAAAATCAAATAAAATACAAACAGCTATTTAATCATATTAAAAGCTGCAGTTAAGCCAAAAAAAATGACTAATTTTGTTCTCATCTTCTAACATACTAACGGATTATAAACCTCAAACTGAAAAAAAGTGTGTTTTCAGTTAACATCTGTCATTGCGAGACCATGCCAAACAAAAATTACTACCCTCAGTTTATAAGTGATTTAGAGTGATAATTGATGCCTTAGTTTACGAAAAAAAATTGTTCGCTAAAAAACGACGCACGGTGAAAGACAAAAGTTTCTGGTTTGAACTTCAACGCTTACTTCAATGTTGAAGCTCAAACGTTTCAGCGCTATACATTTGTGGATTTTCAAATGAAATGTCAGAAAAAAAACAGTCATTTTTTCTCGTACCTAGTGCAAAACTAAGGGTGCCCGCAATAATAAACAGTATATATAACCAAAAACTTTATTCCCGTTACCTACCAACGTTGTAGTCTCAATTTTGTTCGAGAGATAACATACAATTAAAAGTATTTAATTAGAAAAACTCAGCTTTAGCGCAGAAAATTTAGATATTATTTATTCTCACCGTTAATTTCCAGGTTGAAAATCAAAATTAAAAGTTGATCAGAAAGCATCTGTTAAATGTTTGTTTTCATTATTTTTCTATTGATAATCTAGCAAATCTGAATGAAATCCGTCAATGGTCTGTATAAATTGAGTATACAAAAAAAATTTAAATAAAGCAGTTTAAAGCAATTTTAATTTCATCGAATTTCATCGAAAAGTTAAACCAATAAAGCTTGAAAAAAAAGTTTTTAATCATTTAAGAAGCGACTAAGGTTGTTTTTAAGCTACGTTTTTGCTTTAAAGTAAATCAACTTTGAATCGATACAAATCAATTTTTACATGTCTCTGCATCATTGTCTGTAAAAAATTTATTGGAATCCATTTTGCTGCCAGTACGGGTGTGATTTTGGCATAAAACAAGCTATGTTTTCCGTTGTTAGTCAACTTCAAAATAAATTTGCTGCATTCATTGTAATTAAACTGACTCAAAAAAATTTTAAGCGTTTTTAACTGAATAATTTATTCTGCAATGAAAACAGTTTTAAAGGTCTTAGCTATCTTTCTACATTAAATTTTTCCGCTGAAACATGTTTTTTTTACTGCCACGAAAATCAAAAAAAATCGTTGACACAAATCAAAACCACTGGTTTTATACCAATTTAGTCATGGAACAAGGTCAGTCCACTTCTATAATGTATGAGACATTTTTCATTTGTTTTGCACTAAAGTTTCCCAAAATTCTGCAATTCTTGGTACCAGCATCTCATTATGCGCTCTTGTGTGGCTATAACGAAAAGGCTGATTTTATTTTTCAAACAATAGCTCAAAATTGAATGAAAATGTTCACTAACACACTGTTTCGTTGGCGTACTAAAGACTTGTGCGGGCTCTCTGATTCAGTCATAACTATCGTGCTCGCAAAATTTTCAAATAGAAAATTTTCTGTGTTCAACTGGTGAAGAGTAGAGAAAATTAGAAAATTTTTAGGGTCCGTCAACCAAGATAGATATCTCAAAAAAGTACAATGGGGACCCTTTGAGTAGGCAGGGGGTTGGACCCTGAGGAGATATAAACATTTTTATGGTAAATGTTTTCTGCAGAATGCTTTGGAACACTTTGCTGGGTATGAAACAATTAACTACACAGCATTGATGATTTTATCGAAAAATACAGTTTTTGTCCTCAAACAAACTCCACAGAAAACAGAACTAAAAATGGGCAACACAAAATGCGGTCTTATATATTGCCTTACATTTATGAAATAATGCTAGTCATAGAAAATTTATACAGTTTTTAATGTATGAGATGTTGTAAGATAATTGTATGACTAGTTTTTTTGTCAGCACGGGAAGTTTTCTCATCACAGATTGAGTTTGATGAAACAATTATTCTTGAACATTTGAAAAAAAAACATATTTGTTACATTATGTTTTTAATGATTTGATATGCGGTTCGCGTTTTATGCGATCAACTGGGTGACTCAAAGTAACAAATGGCTCTGATAACTAAAGAAATTTTGAAAACTATTATAACGAGGACAAACTGTGCATTCTGTGCAATGCAAGCGGATTCCGCAAGAGGCCAAAATCAGATTTGTCGTGAAATCCGCAACTTTGCTACTTTTCTTCGATCTTCTTTGCTGTTTTGAATTCCACAAACTATTACCTCAAACACTGTACCGCTCAAAATCGCTCCAAAAATAGGTGATTTTGCGGAATCCGCAACCGTACTTGCGGAATTCAGAACAATTTGTGAAATCCACAAACAAATAATGACACATTTGTAGAATTAAATTGAGCTGTTGCGGGTTCCGCAACTGTAAGCGGAACCCGCAACGTGTAAGTGGAATCCGCAAATAGTAAGAGGAATCCGCATTTTGCTTGCGGATTCCGTTTACATATAAGTATATGTCTAGTATAGCGTTTAAAATTATTTCTTTGAATTGCTGGTCAACAGATAAAGTCAATCTCAATTACTAAATTGATCAACTACCAGTTGAAACGTTTGGTGTCAGTTCCTGTCAACCCAACTTCGATCTCAAATCCTGTCAACTTCGATCTCAACTTCGTTCCCAAATTTTGACCTATTGAATTTGATCCCAAATACTGATGCAATCCCAAATACTCAATTAAGTTGGCGATATGCTGTGCGTTGTGTTTCCAAACCATGGACTACAAATATTTAATTTATTCGGTGTTAAGCTTCCAAAACACTAAAAGCTGATATCCACCGATTTAGTTGACAAATGTTTTGAGATTTGTTCGTGGATGCAACTGAAAATTGTTAAGTCCTTGCCTTTAAATTCCGCATTGCTATAGATAAGAATTCCAGCTCCAGCTTTCAATTGCTCATATGCAAGTTCAGTAATAGACAAAATCCTGAATCCACTTACATTTTGCGGAATCCGCTGACATTTTCGGGTTCCGCTTACAAATTTTGCGGTTTCCCCTTACATTTGAGGATTCCACTTACATTTTGTGGAATCCACTTGCAGTCGCGGAATCCAGAATAACTAGTTATGTTTGCCTGTTGCGGAATCCGAGACACAACAAATGTGCCGAAAATTTTTAAGTTACAGGTATTTGTACGCGGATTCCACGGAAGTTTTGCAATTGGAATCCACTGACATTTTGGAACATGTTTCAAAGTTGTCTATGGAATCCAGGAACATACAGACACAAAATTGTGCGCCTATCCAGTGCACAGTTTGGCCTCGTAATGAAAGCGATTTGCTCATTGTTTTTTTTTAGAAAATTCATTACGTTTGATTAATATCTAAACCGTTTGAAACTAATTTTAGATTTTAACTTATGTAACATTTTTTCTTTACGGCCCTGAAAACGAAGAAAAACTTAAACGTATTTCAAATTGACCATGTGTTTTAACGAGTGCGTTAAATCTCGTTGCAAAAATTCTGTGCAAAACTCAGAAAGTTAAAATAATCTGAACAAAAAATAAGAAAGTCCTCTCTGCATAATACTAAGACCTAGAGTTGTTGACAACTTCTTCGAGGCGCTTCGAAACGATATCACACTCCCATTCATCAGTTTGATAGAAAGGAAAACGGCCTGAAAATAGCGTTAGTTTTATTTCATCTCAAAATTTTGAAGCTTTTTGATGTAGAACTGTTTTTTTTTTCACTGAAATGAAGGCGCCTAATATGTCTATTATGTCTGAAATATCCATACCGCCATTTGATTGCTCGACAGAATGGAAGAATTTTAAACGCAGAAATTGACGTCTGGAGATCTGAAAATAGGCTTGTCGGCGGTGCCTTGTATAGAAAAAGTCACCGGCTATGACCAACCATGACATACAACAATAGAGAAAAGAAAACCATTGGAAGTGCGCTATAAAATGGCAAGTGAACAAAAACAAAGAACGCACGAAGAAAAAAATGTAAATTGAAAAAAATAAACCATTTGATAGGAGGCATAATTGAGAACAAGTTAGTAATTCCGCGAGAAATATTTATTGGCTGATAAAAATGGTGCGCATACAGGCATTGCTATTTTCAAATGTTTAATTATCCCAAAAACAATTTTGGGCTTAAAAATGTTAATTTTGAACCAGTTGACGTACATACTATTCAAACAAACGTGAATTATTTATTTTTCTCGATGCAGTGATCGCGATGAAGTTAGAAGTTAAAGGGAGGAGCGATGCGAGCCACATTTCGTGGAATGGAGAGAGAGTTTCTATACCTGGGACTACTTTGACGCCCAGTGTTGCTGCTGATATTCATGCCCATCTTAATCAGGTACAGAAGCGTGCCACAGAGGAGGGGGTGAGGGTGGGAGAAGGGGAATTTCTTTGCTAATTTGGCTACTCAATGCTGGCGGCCAAATTTTTCTACACTGCTCCCCCTTTGGTGTTCAACTATGACATACGTTTTTTTGGCCCTAAAGTTTTTCTTAAGTTACCTTCGCCGCCAATTCAATCTAATTTCGAGGGTGGAGCGAACACCGATAATGTACTGCGTTTTTGCTTTGTTCACGTTCCGAAGCATTTTAAAATCGTATCAACATAGAATTAACCTAAATAATTTTTAAATATCATGTTTTTATCTAACCCACATGAACATCAATTTTTGGTGAGAACAGGTGTTTAGAAGCAGGGATGAAAAAAATACATTTTTTTGTTTTAATCCATTTTTTAATTTGTCTCGAGAGACTATAGCAGACCATCACAATTGAGCGATGCCTTAATTATGGTTGGTTGATAGATTAAAATGCTGGCTTTTCAACATGAGTTACCAAAACTTTTTTAAATATTTTTGACAATTCAAACATTTATTAAGTTATATAGTTTCCAGGTTGCACACAGCAGCTGTCAGAATAATGTCATCAGACCCACCTACAAAATTCTCTACTACGGTCATCGAAAAGACAATTCGAAGGAGAGAAGTGGAGAAGTTTGCGTAAACAACAACAACACTACCCCTAATTACAACATCAACAGGGGATCCCAAATCGTTCCCTATGTGGAACCCAAAAAGGTCAACGGAGTTCACCAAAAGAAAGAGTGGAAAACAGATGTTAAGCGAGCGCTCAAGCCACACATAATCCCCCCGAAAAGAAGTCAAATCGGAATTGGGCTGGGGGCATGTGATTCAAACTGGGAAACAGTAAATGCATTGGGTAGTCACGACATAACTGTTCTGTGTCAGCGGGAAGAGGGGGGTCCACTAACGAGGAGGGATAAGATGATGAGGGGTGAAAAGTTGATAGTGGATGGTGTAGAAAGGGGAAGAAGGGCTAATACCTTAGTGGATTCTCTTTCCTCAGGAACTCTTGCCTCAAGTTCAGGTACATACAAGAGTTTTGATGTTTTTCTAAGTTCCTGTTGCTTTTTAAGGATACTTATAAAAATTTACGATCATTTTTTTGAAACAAGTCTTTCATTTCTGCACAAATTGAAAAAATACCATATAAATCTTCTAAAAACAAAAGCATTTGAAGCCTAAGAATAGTTTATTCCATGTTGAAGGTCTGGACTACCTGCAATTCCAGCGTGCAGTCACATTGCACGGTTTTCCAGTCAAGCAGTCCAGAACAGGCAGGCGAAATATCGTCATACAGGTTCGCATTTCCAAAAAAATTGCGATAGTCGAAAATGCGAAAAACGTTCAAGTCTTAGTTATGCCATAATTAGTGTAGAAATTCCGAATCCTTTAATTATGTTTTCTGGTACTAAATCAATTAATGCTGCCTCAAGTTCAAAACTACTAAAAGAGGTGATTTTGTTCAGTTTTTTTGAAAGTGAAATCAACAGAAATTCTCGGCGCAGTATATTTCGGCATTTTGGATTTTTTGTGCCAATATTAAAATGGCTCCTTCTCTTTTCTGGGCTCCAACTTTTCGAAATCTTCGTCGACCTTGTTTTGGGTTGATAAAAATGGTTTCCGAAAATATTTTGACCAAAAAGTTGCGTTTGTTGACGCGCGCTCCCCTTCAAAATTAGTATAAATTGGCGTCAAAAGTTGATCGCCGAAAATGGATGTCATTAAATAACACAAAAGGGAGGATCCTTTGGTTGGGGAGAGGATCGAATCCCTGAGGGGGAGGGAGGAGCGTCCGCCCAACACCTCCCTCTAAAGTTGTCCCTGTGATATATATAATCTCTTCAAAAGGCTGACAAAAATGCTTTTATCTTGATTCTAAGGTAGAGTTTTCACCCACTTGATTCAGCTATTGCAGCGCTTCCTTAGCCGCCAAAAGAGGGCCTTACTTAATACTATTTAACATCCATTTTAGCTTACAAAAATTTTGGCTAAAAAAATTCCTAAACTTTTTCTAAACGTGTCTATGGCGCCAATATACACAAGAACTCAAGGGGGAGCAAAGCTCCTAAAAACGCATTTTTGTGGTCACAACCTTCAAAAGTGCCCAAAAAAATCATTTGATTTTTTACATAAAATTGCATACCCGGTAGAAATTTTTTTGGCAAAATAGGGCTTTCCTAGTGTTTTGGGAGAGCTCAAAATTATCATTTTGTCGCTCCAAAAAGTTCGAAAAAACCCAGCCCCCTCGAGAAAGTCTTAGATTCGAATGTGAATTCATGTATTGTAGAGTGAGAAGAAGAAACAGAAGGATCTAGTGGCGAAGAGTGGGTGGGAGTTGCGACAGGAAGTGGACAGTCTAAAGAGGAGGATGGAGTTGATGGAGAAGATAGACAGAACCAACAACCCCCACATCAGGGCAAACCTCATGCACATGCTCAACAATCAGGTTGCTAAGGGTATATCAAATGGCTCTTCCCAACCCCCCCCCCCCCCCCCACCTCAATTAAGCATCAAGTTTATGGTAGAGCAGTGAATATTACATGGTTAAGTATGAAGAACAAATCTGTTTATCATAGACTAATCAGTCCTTAGGCCAATTTGTGTAAAAATCGGAAAATGTGAACAAAAAGTTACTTGTTAAATTTGGCAGGTTAGGTGGATGAAAAAGAGCCTATCCGGATATCTCAGATTGTGACCAGGGATTAATTATGGCTTACAGTCAGCGGTTCACCATGGCACAAAATAGGGTTAATCATAACTCACCATCAGATTAATCATGACTCATAGTCCGAATTATGACTCACATTCGTACTCATGGCTCACTGTCTTGATCGTTGACCTTGATGTTGATCACTGTGTTGATCTCAAATAGTAAAACACCGTCATGCATTAAAATGTCTAGCACAAAAAGCCGAGCAGCTTACTTCCCCCCAAAACTGTGGAACCAATTTGAGACAATCCATCAAGATTAAGACCATTTATCCACGGGGGAAAGGACCAACACAAGAGCTGTACAGCTCATCACGGCGAACCGCTGTTGTGCCCCTATTTAAGAACTACATGCAATTTTTTTGGTTATTTTTCTGGGCTGGGTAATGTTGCCTCACCCTCAAGCAACGAGCACCCTCAGTAGGCATAATCAGGGGCGGGCTTAGTGGGGGGGGGGGGACTCCCCTCACCAACCAAAGCGTCCCCCTTCAGTTTTACTTTACGACTCCCAGCTTTTTGACCTGTTTTTTCTCAGGGAGTCCTGTTTTTTCAAAAATATGTCTGCGGCGCAAATATTTTCTTCAAAATAGGGCCTTTTTAGTGTTCTGGAGCGCTCGGAAAGGTCGACAAAATTTTCGACAATTTTTTGAAAATCCGCTCCACCCCCCTCGAGAAAATCCTAGATCCGCCCGTGGGCATAATCATTGTTCGCAAAAATCTACCCATAAATTTCCCATTTAGATGATAAGTCGATAAGTAATTTACCTGGTATTATAGCTTCATTCTGTTGTCGAATATTTCAGTCAGCCACAAACAATTGGGACGGCAGTGGGGGATTGGATGGTGCCACTAGAGACAGCAGGAAAGAGAGTGAGTGGAGGGAGAGGGAGAGGGGGGACAGGCGGAAGAGAATAGACTATCAGAAGATAGCAAGGGAGGAGAGAGAGGAGGCAGCCAAGAGGCATAGGGCCAAGAAGATGCGCAAGATGTGGAGGGACAGCATCAACAAGGTCACACATTTATAAAAAATCTTTCAAGAAAAATCACAAGGAAGTAATAAAAAATAGTGTTCGTATATCAGGGCAATGCCCGAAATTTTTGACTGTCTCTTGGGTTCTAGGGGAAGAGGTTGCTTTAAAAAATGACAATATTTTCAAAAAACAACTTAAAAAATAATAAGATTTGTTTTTGAAAACCATCCCTTTCCACGCTATTAAAAACAAAGTGATATAATTAGCATTTAAAACAGACCAAATACAGATTTAAGCTGTCCGGACAAAACATTGGAAAAGCAAAACGCGTTTTCTCATATTGGGTCAAGATTAGACAAAAAGTGAAAAAAGCAGAAGTTGCTTAGAAATATTCGAAACCAAATGTTACCGAAAAAGTGGGTACTTTCGAATTTTTTATTCAATCAAAAATTAAACTAAAACTACCAACCGATGAGAAAATTAAAGAAGAAGTTAAGAAGGTAATTATTCAACCAATTTTTGACAATGATTGGTTGAAAATTTTCCATCATTCGGTAACTCCATCAATAGAATAGCCCCAATGAGGATAGTCAATGTTCTATTATTTCGCCACATTCCAGTTAACTATCTTTGCATTGTTCGTAAAGTTCTCGAAAACTGTGAAATTGGCAGCATCACATATTCGAGTCTAACTTGGCCGATTAAACTGAAAGTCCGCAACCATGATCAGTGAACACGCTTCGGATTCAAAAATAACAAGGCTGCTCGTATCAGGGCGAAGACCTGAATGTTCCGAATGAGCTTTGAGGTCTATGGAGCAATAATAGCATGAAAAAAATTTTTTAAATTAAAAAAATTGAACACTTTGAGATTTTTGTGAAACTCATCCCCCCAGACGCTGTAAAGAATTCCCTTATCAGGTCTTAGTTAGACCTCTTAAGTACGGATGTTAAAATAGTGTAAGATATTAAAAGAGTTCTAACTACGCTAACTAATTCTTAAAATTAGACTAAAACGAAGTTAAAAGAATAGTTGAATTAAATAGGTTTAAACGGTAACTTAGCCAACAAATGAACAATGGCCGTCAAAAAGCTACATCCCTTTTGGCAGGTACTAAATTAATGACGTAACAGCCATACCACTTAATGGTTGTAATACAGTACTCGGTTAATACATCAAGGTGATTATGTTAATCAGATATTTCACTGAGTGTTCCGAGTGCTTTTCAAGGTCTATGGAGCAGTAATCGCATGAAAAAGTTAAAGGTAATAAAAATAAAACGATTTTTTTTTATTAAATCTGAGGTTTTGTGTAAAAATCATCCCCCCACAGGCCATTTAAAGTACAAAGGGGTTGATTTCGCTCCTAGTTGCAAATCAATTGAGGCAAATAAGCTTCCTTGAACCAATTTGGAACGATTTCTAAGACGAATTGAATCCCCGCTTACGCGTTAAGCGCAAAATATATCGCGCGTTAATTGTCCCAAATTGGCCAGCCCCCATAACTTTACGAAAAATGATCACATGTGAGATAAAAAAGACAAAAAAAACCACCCGAGCACAAATATTCCGTTACTTTCTTATTAAAGTTACTTTCGTGTTAAATTTCAAATTATTTATCGTTGAATGAATTCGTAAAAATGTCGAAAATTGCATAAAACTTAATAAAATTGAAACTGAGCCACACTTTTTTAGATACAATAAAAACTTTGGAGCTAGGGTGCTTGAATCAGCGAGTTCATCAACTACCAGGCCTGTACATTATAAATGAAAATGATCTTGATGCCATTTTCGAAAACCGCGTTCGTTGCAATAACTCTGCAGTCATCCAACCGAAAATTTCTATCCACTTTTAAATAAGTTTCAAGAATCATCAACGGTGATCGAAAAGGAACAACAATGACATGGCAAATTTGTTTAAGCAGATTTCAAAAACTACTAGCTAATCATTATACGTCAATAATAGGCTAGCTTTAAGGGAACCCAGTTTTTGTATTTCGCTCATTTTTCCGACTTTCTTAGCGAAAACAACGGAATATTTGTGCTCGGGTGGGTTTCTTTTTCTTCTGATAAATTTTAACTAGTCAGTTTTGACCAATTTTTTTTTCATTCAAAAGTTATTGTCCTGAGGTTAAATTTGAAAAAATATTTCACCTGTGATCATTTTTCGTAAAGTTAGGGGGTTTAAAAATTGCCATTTCGGCCAATTTTGGACAATTAACGCGCGATAAATTTCGCGCTATTAACGCGTAAGCGGAGAATTAATCCGTCTTAGAAATCGTTCCAAATTGGTTCAAGAAATATTTTTTGCCATAATTGATCTGTTAATAGGATTAAATTGTATCACTTTGTACTTATAATGGCGTGTGGGGGGGATGATTTTCAAAAAAAATCTGAAATTTGAAAAAAAAAATTTATTGAATTTTTTTTTTCTTGTTATTACTGCTCGATGGACCGTAAAAGGCAGTCGAAATATCAAGGCTTTGCCCTGATACGAGTAGTGTTGTTTTTTTTATGTTGCTCATTTTTATATGCTGCTTATTTTTGTATGCTGCTCATTTTTGAATACTGCTCATTTTCGTATGCCGCTCTTTTTTGTAGGCTGCTCACAGAGCAAAAGCAAAAAAGTGTCTCAACGTAATTCACTTCAAATTCATTTTAAAAAATCATTTTCGGAGAGAAAAAATATGTCGTTTTTGGTCTTAATTGTGCGTAAAATAGTTCAACTTTTTCGTTGAACTTTTAGTGCGTTTCTCTATCTCTGATGTTTCTGAAAAAAACTCGAGATCACATCAATTTGAAGTAAATTACGCACACACAAAATCAAAGCTTATGCATAGTTCTTCTCCGAAATTTAATGAATCTTTGTCAACGAACTTTCTCCGTTTTCTTTGCTATATAGTTGTAAGTTTCTATCACTTTTAGCTCTTATTTTAATAATCATGATACATATTTTGAAAGACTTTTGCTGTAAAAATTGTGCAAATCTTTAAAAAGAAAGCTTTTGTCATACAAAAAACCTCAAAAATCAAAAATGCTTAGCTTTTTCTGCTTGTGATTCCGGTATGTTTTCTTGAACTCCAACAAAAAAAAATTATGCAAGTTAGAAAATATTTGATTTTTCAATTTTCTTTTCATTTCTCAATTTATCCCCCCCCCCCTCCACAAAATATAAAGTGCAAAGTGATACAATTTGCATCAAGAAACGCATTCTTAAGAGCAATTTGCTTGACTCAATTAAAAATGATAAACTTACTTGCCGCTAACGCTTTAATCGGACGAAGTATATCGCGCGTTCATTAAATTGCAAAACTTTTCCTCTTTAGCAAAAAAAAACTGGAGCCATTAAAATTTATCAGAATTCGTAACATAATTTGCTAGCTTAGATAACTTGAAAAATCAGCAAAGTTTTTCGAGAACGCTTCCGACAAAAACTTCAATTTTGTGAAAATTGGTGTTTCAAGCTGGATGCTGCTGAAAACTTAAGTGCTATAAGAAGAAAAAAACAGAAAATTATAAAACAATAGTAAATGACCAGAAAAAAATAAACTCAAGAAGGAAAATATATACATTTTTTATTTTTAGAAATAACAGTTAAAATTGGATTGCTATAGACTTTGAATCAGAAAACTTCTATAGACTTCGAAATCATAGACTTTGAAGTAGACTTTTTATAGTCTTTGAAGTCAGATTCAGTTCGAAAAAAATGAGTCAGTTTTTGAACTTTACTGCATCTGATGGCTTTCCAGAGTTTATGGCCAACTGTACAAAAATTACACGTAAGGTCAGAAAAGTCTAGATACAAAAACTCGAGCCACACTGTTTCACTCTGTGTGCTCATTAAATTGAATACAAAATGTTAATAAATTGATTTATGGCATTTACATAAGCAGCATTTGTTAGAAAAAATCACACAGACGAGTAGTAAAAACATTTAAGCCATCGTCTTCAGTTTCACCGCTTTTTACCGACAATTATTTAGGAGAATGGCAATTTTGTTTTTGAAATTTTTGTTAAATTGAAGCAAATCATGACTTTGTTCCTGATGTCGAACACATTTAAGAAAAGATTTATCTTGGACATGCAGTATTTCACTAAATACTACCATAACATAAAAAATTACTACTTTTTAAACTTTCTATTTGAGACAAAAGACATTTCTTTTGTTAGTTTGTTCAGGTACCAATCTGATGAAATTTTTTTTAGTTCGAGTACTCTGAAATAAGAAAAACACAAATCTCAAACTTTTTCTCGAATTTAAAAAAACTTTTGCTGCCAGTAAGTTGGACTGGGTAAATGGTCCTGCTTTCAGCTCTGACAATAGAGCAAAACGCGAGCCCTGAGTTTTGAAGTACTTGATGCAGATGCAATCAATTCAGTTGACACAGTTTTCTTAGTCAAATGATTTACTTAATTTAAAAAGTCATCATTTGATCTAAAAGTCGGAATTTTCACTAAAAGCGGGAACTATCCAATAAAAAATACTCGAGAAGAATAATGATTTAGCGTGAAAATTTAGCGTGAAGAATAATAATTTAGAGCAAGGCCGTCAAAATCTTTGGAAATTGTTTTTCATATACTTATTGAGTGAAAGCATTTTTTTTTGAAAATTTATGATTATTTGTCTGTTTTTTCTTTTTTAAATCTTTATTGTTATACAAAAAAATTACAGTTTCTGTCAAAACTGTAAAAATGATGCGAAACAAAAATCGTAACAGTGATGACCCAAAACGTTAACAGGAAATTAATCGATTACTGTATCAACCGTCAATCTAGCCCTGCCTTCAACTCTGACAATAGATTTGGGCACTGGCCCAAATTTGATAGAATTTTCATTTCAAATTAACCCTTATCCAGCGGGTATAAGATAAAAGTATACGAGAAAAGAATAAACACTGACATGAACTTGATTGTTTCAGGTCATAGAAGAGCGAAAGGAGAGACGGGACCGGATCACGAACATGTTCGAAGAGGCGACTAAGAGACTGACCACCCAGAGGTACAGTCGGAAGAACGACCAGACGAGAGACAGCTACGCCATCCTCCGCTCCGAAATGGAGAGGGTCCTCCAGGCGAATAGTCTTTTCTGTTATTTCTGTTATATCTCGTCCGATCAAAAACGTACGATTAGATTATAGTCTCTGATTTTTCACCTCGACTGCAGGGTTGTGACACGTCTTTAAAAATCAGGGTTGTGACACGTTGTGACACATATATAATTTAGGGAGTATTTAGATTGTTCCGTTTTTTGCCCAATTTTTTCGGCCTTTTTAGAGGCCCAAATTTGATAGGAGTTTCATTTTAAATTAACCCTTATCCAGCGCGTATAACAGAAAAGACTACGACAAGGCACCCACTGCATCGGTTGTTGCATCAACCAACTCAGCTGTTGGTGAGGGGGCTGTAAGGGGAGTGGGGAGGGTGAAGAGTCTGCAGGATAAAATAAAGGAGGTGGAGCGAAACGCTGTGGAGAAGTACAGGAATAGAATGCTGGCGGAAGGGGTTAGTATCATATTCCACGAACAAGGGGAGATACCAATTACAAATATTATCTTCTTTTGAAAGGTATTTATTGAGAAGGCCATCTGCATAGTAAAAAGTAATTTTTTGAAGATTTTTTGCCAATAAAAGTGAAACAGAAAAAAATAACGGATCGATTCAAAAATTAAAAAATAAAGACGTTTACAAGCGGTTTCACTTTAAAAAGGCTTTGGATGAAATAACAGAAGTAGAATATAGTAGTTGAATATTAATTTTTTTCTCCATTATAATCATATAAATGCCTCTAATTCTTTTTCCAATGAAAGGGGGAAGGCAGAAGTTATTAAAAATGTGATTAATGGCATGCATTTAAAAAGGAGCGCCACACACTGGCTACTGAGGCCATGACTGCGTTTGCGGAGAGCGGAATTCGAAACAGACTGAAGTTGAATGACACGATGACGCAGATGCAGACCACCGGAATCCTAAACAACATCATGGGCAACAACAGCAAAATGACCTCCAGAAGTAACGG
Source organism: Symsagittifera roscoffensis (assembly GCF_963678635.1). Lineage (NCBI taxonomy): Eukaryota > Metazoa > Xenacoelomorpha > Acoela > Convolutidae > Symsagittifera > Symsagittifera roscoffensis. The sequence continues at coordinate 28,633,458 of NC_087068.1, read as the reverse complement.
AGGAGTGAACACAGAAACTGCTGTCCAGAATGCTGTTGCAAAAATGATGGCCAGGCACGTCTTGAGAACACAGCAGAATCAGAGACGAAACAGCAAACCATTTTTGGGTGGGAAGTTACCCCCTCTGCCCCAAAACATTCAGTCTAACCAGCCTCAGTCTAACTGGTCAAGACGAAGTTCCAAAGCAACTTTGATAGCGACAAGACGGCAATCACAATCTGAGCGGTGATATAGATCTGACAAAACTGTTCACAGTTTTTTTAAATTTTTTTGTAGAAAGGACTGTTTTATGACAAATACAACGGCATGTATCACTTCCATTAGCTGTAAGTAATCTGAGGATTTTCACCGGCAAAGATATCGAGGAGTATCGATAGGAAGTTCAAGGCAGCGTAGAATTTTCAGCTATTGGAAGTGAGATGCTAGTTTTCGAGAAAAATGCATATTCTATCAAATATAATTTGATATATTTTAAATTGTGTCGTTTTTGATCTGAATGAAAGCTTTAAAATTAAACTCGATAAAAGTACTGAATTGGGCATATTCGGAAACAGTTTTGTTCCAAATAAAATTACAAACTTTTTCTAAAATCTTTTAATTTTTTGGCGGAAATTTTTTGATTTTTTTTGAATTGCCGTTTCAAAAAAAATGTTTGAACTTCAAAAACTTTTACAGTAGAAAAAAAAACTAAGACTTCAACGTCTTAAATCGCCATTTATTGCTGTATCATGAGGAAATATGTGAAAACTATTTACAGTTGCTCAAACTATTGTTCGATAAAATGCTTTACCCTCTCCAATGACTATTTTTGCTTCTTGATTTTGCATGGAAAAGAAAGCAGGGGCAGATCTCGGATTTTCTCGAGGGGGGGGGCGGCGTTTTTTCTTTTTAGGTCGACCAAATTGATTAAATTTAATTTATAAAAAAGCACTGAAAAGACGCTGTTTTGGTCAAATTTTCTGCGCCGCAGGCAGATTTTTGAAAAAATTACGTCAGAAAAGCCGTTTTTGTGTACTTTTTGGAAAATTTTGACAAAAAATTGCGTTTTTATGGCGCGCACTCCCCCTCAAAATTAGAAAGGCGCCTGTAGAAAAATTTTAGGGTCAGTCGGCCAAAAATGCATTTCCTAAAAAGTACCAGAGGGTCTGCAGGGGGTCGAATCCCTGAGAGGGAAGCGTCCACCCCACCCCCCCCGTAAATCTGCCCCTGATAAAAAGCACACATAAAATTTTTCACTTCTTTTAGTTGTCGGAACAATGAAATCAATAGAATCAAAACAAACTGTAACATTTTTGGAAGTGTTTGTTGCGGCAAAAATGATATATTTTAGATATTTAAAGCCAATGCTTGCTTGCAAACTCAGTTCGCAAGCGTTGCTATCAGATCCAAAAATCGAGAAAATTGACAAAATTGCTGTGCTCTAATTGTGTTTTTTTCCATCCTACTGATGTCTTAAAGTCATAAAAGAAAAAAACCTACGACCACTTTTGTAAATCTATAGATTTTGAAGATTGCAATTCTGGTTAACTTGGGATAATTATTGTGCAATATTTTTGTCTTATTAAAACGGGACAAAGTAAATTATTCCAATCTCTACTGAGGCAGACGTTTTGTTGTTGTTGCGACTTTCGAAAAAAGTGAAGCATATATATGCTCGAGGTCGTTTTTCATTCAGAAAACTCTGTTCCTTAGGGGATTGATAACTTGATCCGCATACCGCCTGCCTTGTGACCACACCACTGCACCAACCTGCCATAAGTACGACTAAACAGCTTGTTTTATTATCCCGCACTACAAAATCGTTCCAAAATGAATTGAGGCGGCTAATTGGTTTTTTAAATTCCATACATAACTCAAATTGTAACACTTAAATTTTTAAAATTTTCAGCTCAAAGTTCATAGTTTTGTCAATATTTAATTGACTGAAAATTAATCAAGAACAATTTAAGGGCAGTCGGAACGTTCAGGGCTTTTGCCCTGATACGAGCAGTCTTGTTTTATTATGTTATCAGAGGCAGTATATATTACCTATTGTTCTCTACATAGCTTTTGAGGGTTGAAATGAAGAGAAAATTGACAAAAAAAAATCATTTTTTTTTCAATCAAATTTTTCTTTGGTACTTCCAATGGCAGTCAAAATTTTCAGGGCTTTGCGCCCTGATACAAACTGGTATTGTTTTTCGAATGAAACAAATTTTACTGGGACCCGCGTCCTATCTTTTGAAAAATCCAACTTTAATATATCCTCCATCGGATGCATTTGAGCTAAATGAATAAGACGCGTGATTTTGTATCATAGAAGGGATCTTGTTAACTACCCCCCTACCCCGTACGCTACCTTGTAGCGAAATTCTCCCCTATTAGAGAGAGAATTGATCAGGCGGGAGGATTTTCAAAAAAATTTCGAAAGTCTTGACGACCTTTTTTTAGGTCGACCAAATTGATTTTCCGAGCTCTCCTTAAGCACTAAAAACACCTTTTTGGGCCAAATTTCCTGCGCCGCAAGCAAACTTTTGAAAAACAGGTCAAAAATGCCACTTTTGGGAGCTTTTTGGAAAATGTTGAGAAAAAAATCGCGTTTTTTGGTGCGCTTTCCCTCACGCAGTTAGTATATAATGGCGCCAAAGGCCCATTTAGAAAAATTTTAGGTTTGCTTGGCAAAAAATGGGTTTCTTAAAAAGTACCAAAGGGGGGACTCTTTGGGTCGGCATGGGGTCGAATCCCTGAGGAGACGCGTCCGAACCCCCCCCCCCCCCTAAAATCCGCCCCTGGGTGGAAGTGGGTGAAAATAGTTCCAATAGAAGTATACAAAAAATTAAGCTTCTGAAAGACTTATTTGTTCTATGATGAAAACCCTAGTCCCCTAGTCAATCAAATGAAAACTGTCTTGACAGAACCGTGCTCAATCTTTTCAGGAGATAAATCGCCTTCTAAAACATTACGAGGCCAAATTGTGCACTGGATAGGCGCAGTTTTGTGTCTGTATGTTCCTGAATTCCAGAGACAAGTAATTAAACATTTTCCAAAATGAAAGTGGATTCCACTTACAAGAGTTACGTGGATTCTGTGTACATATACTTGCAACATAAATTTTGTCGGCACATTTAATTAATTCCGCAACAAGCAAATATAGCTAGTTGTTCTGCAACTGTAAGTGGATTCCGCAAAAGGTAAGTGGAATCCGCAAATGTAAGCGGAATTCGCAAACTGTAAAGGAATTCAGAAATTTGTTTATTACTGAACTTGCATATGCATATGCGGATTTTAAAAGCAAGGAATTAACCATTGTCATCGGAATCCATGAACAAATCTTACAACATTGGTTAACTAAATCCCAAAAATTGAATCCCAAAAACTGACCTAGTGCGGTGATATGTCAACCCAAAAAATGAATTAACCCAATTACCGAATTAACCCAATGAATTTATTTGGTGTTGTGTTTCTAAAACTATGATCCCAAAAACTGCTTGCAAATACTAAAGTGTGACACCTTTAGTATTTGCAAGCAGTTTTTGGGATCATAGTTTTAGAAACACAACACCAAATAAATTCATTGGGTTAATTCGGTAATTGGGTTAATTCGGTAATTGGGTTAATTCATTTTTGGGTTGACATATCACAGCACTAGGTCAGTTTTTGGGATTCAGTAATTGAGATTCAGTATTTGGGATTTTGTATTTGAGATTGAGATTGGGAGCGTGAATTCAAAGCATTTTGTTCACAGGTCCACGTTTTACATTACTAGCAGAGTCTGCACATAGCTAGCCAACTTCTCTTCACTGTAGAACATCCGTAAAAATTTCTTTAGGGTAAGAAATCATGGTCTGAGCCAAAACTCCTCCACTTGGTCGTTGTGCCTCGGACGCACACACTGGAAGCACGGAGCACGGCAAAATACAGCCGGCACTTCACCCAGTTCATAGTTTTACTATAGGGTTTCTCCCACTTGGTAGATAATGCTTCTCCTATTCTCCGAAGGAAACTTGCAAAGTCTGGAGCAAGCATCCCATCAACAGACACGACAAGAGGAGTGAAAGACATATGTCTTTCCTGACACGCGTTTGAATATTTTGTCTTTTTCTCAACCTCTGCTGAGTGCAAAACACTCATGGGGCTTCTGTTTTGATAGTAGATGGCGTCGGTGTCAGAGACACGAATATCAAAAGACGCTCCTCCCTGTCTAACATAAACTTCACGACAAAACAAATCTGCAATTAATGCGGGTGTCTCATCTTGCGGGTTGTTTTCTCTAATAACAGGCTCTCTCTGTACATCCTTCCACACTAAAGAAGCTAAGTCGCCTACAGCATCCCTAATCTCATTGTGCCGTCAAGTTAAGAGACCACCTGTTTTGCACGCTAACGCATGCCGTAGGGTGATTGGTGACAGGCAGCCATCACAAAAAGCTGGCGAAGTGATCAAGTTTTTGTTATACCGGACACTCAATGCATCCCAAAACTCCACTTCCGAAAGATCTAAGTTTTCTGCAGCAATCGCTAACGCTGTCAGCCAGGCAGACAAGCTTCCTTCATTGATTCTTTTTACTGCGCTTTTTACATTCAATAACTCTCCCAACAACTCTTCATGTTTTTCTTCCTTTATTCGATGATGTTTTTTCCGATATCGAGACATTTGCTTCATGTGGTCTTCATGGGAAAAACCGTGCTGATCAATAATAGCATCATAAGGAACCGTAACTGCTTCCCGTGACGTGTTGTGAGACTCATCAGCGAAACTGGTTGGGTTAGACACTCCAAGACCACCCTTTCTTGTTGGCAAACAAAAGAGACGTCTCTCCATTGATGAAATCGACGAAGTTCCAAGTATCGCAGGTAAAAATTTCTCCATCAGAAGGTTCTCTAGCGGTTGAAAAAGCTGACTAGAACCACCGAAAACATCATGGAAAAACTCCATTCCGCTTGTAGGGACTTAGTCAGTCCTGATAAAGCACATTGTGGTGCTGTTTTTGCCACAAAAGAAAGTTTTTCAATTTTGTCTACCCATTCCAATTCTTTTTTTTTCAGGTAGATGTCCTTCTCATTTCCGTCTCCAATAAAACCGCCCAAAAACCTCTTCCCTTCCACTATAGTAATCGAGTACAATGTTGAAAAAACGAACCAAATAGTTAATTGACTGGTTAAAATTTAAAAATTTTGTTCACAGGGAGTAAATGATCTATTTAACTAATTTGAACAATTTAGTATTAGATGAAAATTACTAAAATTGAATTACAACAGAATTGAATTTTAAGTTCAAAAACACGAATATTTAGTCCTGAAAATGTTACCTTATCAAACTTTTTTCTGGTTTCGCATTTTGAAAATGTTTCAAAATGGCTAAAATGAAATTTTTGTATTTTAACTGATTGGCTTGAAGTGAACTGATGAGTAAGTTTACAGGAATTGAGATTGATGACAGGAATTGAGATCAATGTTAACCTTTGTAGGAAGTGAGGTTGAAGCTGGGCTGGGTATGTTTGACAAGAATCGAGATGAGATCAAAATTGCGTATGTTTGTCAGGAATTGAGATCGAAGTTGGGTATGTTTGACAGGATTTGAGATCGAAGTTGGGTGTTTGGCAGGAATTGAGATCGAATGTTTGACAATCAAACTGGTAGCTGATCAACGTAATAATTAAAAAATATAGTTTTAAACGCTACTACACATACATATATGTAAACGGAATCCGCAAAAAAAATGCGGACTCCACTTACAGTTTGCGGATTCCACTTACAATGTGCGGATTCCACTTACAGTTTGCGGATTCCGCGTAAAATTGCGGATTCCGCAACAACTCAATTCAGCTATACACATGTCTCATTATTTGTTTGTGGATTCCACAAACTGTTCTGGATTCCGCAAATTCGCCCTTTTTGGAGCAATTTTGAACGGTACAATAATTTAGGTATTTGTTTGTGGAATCCAAAACAGCAAAGAAGAGATCAAAGAAACTAGAAATGTTGCGGTTTCGGCGACAATTCTGATTTTGGTCTGTTGGGGATTTTGGCCTGTTGCTGACAATGCAGAGAATGCAGTTTGGCCTCGCAATGAAAATCTTTAGAAAAATTTTTGTAAAAACCTTGGTCGCCCAGATAACTTGCTCTATTCTTCAATGATCTGCTCCGCTATTTTCTTATACTTGCTTCTACGAAAAAAAAACAAATTGGCAACATCTTTTTTGTGATGTTTATTTGTATAATTAGTAATAATTGCTGTGATATTCATGTAGCAGCAATGATTTGCCTTGCGATGCTAATCCAGTTAAACCTACGAGTCATTTTACTTCTAAACTAGTGTTAATAGCCTTAATTTCTTAAGGAATAATGAAAAACTATGGGATTTTGACAATTTTTTCCCCAAACAAATCATATGAAGATGCAGGACAACATCTGTTTTTTGTTTTTGGGTTCAATATTCAGGATAAACAAATTCCTTAATCTAGGAAGCAGCAACAACGATCAGTACCAGTCACGTTAAAAACACTGGTTAGTTGCACTAAATTTTTCATCGAATGCCCAAAATTCGTTTTCGAATGGAACTTTTAGTCCCCCGTTTCTCATTATCTCGTTAAATGACGCTGCTGAAAGAGTTTAAGCTTCTGAGTCAAAATAAATTCTCCCATACTATGGTTAAGAACTGCTTAGATCATCTCGATAAATTTCAAGTCCAAAAACTGGGCGTAGCAGAAGATTTTGTTTCGTGAAAAACAAAACTTAGATATTTTTGTTACATTTAAATAAGAAAACTAAAGTCAGGTATATGCTATGAGACGCATCATGTTCGCCCAGTCACCAGTTGATCTGATCCCGCGTCTCTGTCATCAAGTACACGAAAGAAATTAATATCTTGCCATGTAGAAAGTCAGCCGTGGAAATTTTATGATAGAGAAGAAACCTTCTCATTAAAGAAGAATCGCATGTTTTTCTTAGGTGTTACCGAAACTAAGACTTTTAGCTGGAATTAACCGAATAGACTGAAGAATAGTAATATCAAGACTGCTTGTATCAGGGCGAAGCTCTCAATGTTCTGACTGCGCTTCAAGAATGTCGCGAATGCGTCTTTGAAACAGTTTTTGAAATTTGAAACAATTTTCGAACATTTTTTAAAACAAAAACTTTTGGAGTTTTTGGAGTTCATTTTGAAAACTGCTCGCATACGCTATGCAACTGCTCCCATACGCTATGATGTTCTTAGCGGTGTCTATTAACGTATTAGTAACAACAAATTTTTTATTTTGCCTCAATTCATTTTGAAACGAATTGAGAGCGTATTAAATATCCGCTTACGCATAATAGCGCGAAATATCTTGCGCATTAAAATTCCCAAATAAGCCAACTTGGTAACTTTCAAACCCCGACAACTTTTCAAAAACAATCACATGTGAAATCAGTTCTTAAATTTGACCTCAGGACATCTCTGGTTTTCAGATGGTATAAGACTTCAAAATGGGTTAATGAAAAAGTCGAAACTTGTCTGGGTAAAAACACACCGAGCAAAATTACTTCTTCATTGTCTTTGAAAATCGGAACGAAAATAAAAGGTAATTGAGATTTGCTTTGAAAAATTCATCAATTTCAATCTATCCTCTCAAATTTACATCAAAATCAAAAACTTTGATTGTCTACTAAAAATCAACAAATTCCCACTGATTATAAAGAAAAAAGTTCAGAAGAGTTGATGAGAAAACTTGTGGAAATGCTGCTTTTTAAATTTTTTTCTTTTGTTATTTATATCGGCAATTTTTCTTTAGTTTTACAGCAAACAACCCGTGGTCATTTATTTTTGCAATTTCCTTTGTATATTTCTACATATTTGTATGATTTGATTCCTTGAAGGGTTAAAAGTTTTTTTCATTAGATAAGACGACAGCCTAAGATAAATGAACAGTTTTGGTGATTGGAAACGACCAATTGAAAAACCTGCCTTGAACGGAAACTTATTTCTGATTGGATACGACTTTTTATCAAAATTTTCCTAATAGAAGCTGAATTCTGATTGGACACTACTACTGTCCATATACAGAAAGTCTATTCTGATTGGTTAAATCCACACATTTGAGTTAAAGGTACCCTTGACTCTTAAGTAACGATTTTTTTTTCAACTTAATTGCCGTCAACTAGCTCCTCTCTCAGCTCTAAATCAGTCATATGCCTTGTTCCATTCTCCTTTAATCAATAATTTATTTCTCAGAATGATCTTCTTCGTTCAGAATAACAATCTGTTTTACTCTGTCGACCTTTCCCCTGATTCAATTCAAATACTGTGCTCCAGACACAACTTCTGGAGTCTTTTTTTACCCAATTGAATCTCCCAATCCAAGTATGACACATGATTGAAGTCATGAGGAGAGACTCAGTGAACATCAACAGATGCAGGTTCCCATCACAGAGAATCAACTTGAAGCGATGAGGATGATGTCGGAGATTGCAGGTGACGTTGGGATGGACTATTCCAATGTTGCTGACTCCAAATAAGTGGCTCAACCTGCGAACGATTTCTTCTTTCCCTGGGAAGAAGAAGGATCTGTGGAGAACACAATTATAATCGAAGAGGAAGAGGGTTTCTCTGAGCCAAGGACTCCAGTCAGCGAATCTCTAAGTGAACCACCGGCAATTGAGGCAAGCCCACCTTTTCGCACCATTGAGAGTTTGCAAAATTTTGAGATCTGTAAATAAAATTTTGATTTGTATATAATTTGATTGTTGTCGTGTGCTTTGTGATTTAGGTTTTTTTTGCATCTAGTATTTTCATTTTTAAGAGATAGGAACAAAGAGATAAGGAACGAAGGTATAGAAAAATTTGTTAAAACAATTTTGCATAGGGGTTAAAAAATTCATGTCAGTTTTGCGATTCGCAAAACAATTCACAGCACTTTTTCGCACACTTGTTAAAAATACAAAACAATTTTTACAGCTTGCAAAGTTTTTCATAACATTTATAGCACACATATTGAAACAATTAAAGAAAAATGAGCATTAAAAAATTTTTTTTTTGCTTTTTCAAAAAAATGTATTGAGTCTTACTCCCACTGTTAATAATCAATGCTTATCAACTTTCCTGTTCTAGTTCTGATCATTAAGAAATCTGTTTTAAATGCATGTATGTTGATCAAAAACATTACAAAAACAATGTAGTAAGATAGCGAATAGCACTCGAAGTCATCCATATCGAAATTTTCTAAGCAATAATCGGATTCGTTTTTTACAATAAATGTTTGCATTTTTCGCATATGCATACAAAAAAACAAGAAAAATTTTTGCATATGTTTTTCGAAAAACCACGAGAGAACTTGCCTCCTACGAAAAAAAATTATAGAAAAACTCGCACACATGAAAAATTTTTCATAGTGTTCTAGCAAACATGATGAGAAAAATCGAAGAATTTTTTGCGCATAAAGCAAAACTTCATTGAATTTTTTCGCATTTAAGAAAAAATTCAACAATCTTTCTTGCACTGTTAATAATGAAAATTTCTGACTTTCTTTGTACTAATTTTGATCGTTATTAAATACAATTTTTGCATGTATGTTGATCCAACATACATGTTGGATCATGTTTGACCGAACATACATCAGAAAAACATTGAATTAAGATAGCGAATAGCACTCAAAGTCATCATTATTGAATTTTTTTAGCAAGAATTGATTCAACATTTCACAAAAAAAAAATTGCGTTTTTCGTTGATGCTTAAGAAAAAAGAAGTTAGATTTTGAGAGTTTGAATAGATTTTGAAAAAAGTGTCCAAATTACATAAAATGTTAACAGTTTTAATGTGAAACACAATTAATTTTTTATGTGCAAATTTTACGAGAAAAATTGACACGCTCCTATATACAGTACGATCAATGTAACAATCAACAATTTTCAACAGTTCAAACTTTGAGTTTTGATTCATTGACGCAAGCTTGTGAACAGAGGTTAGCTCTTGTCTTTTGAAAAAAAAAATTGGTAACATGTTTGTGAAATAATCACAACTGAGCTAAGAAAGTTCCATAGAACAATGAAAATTTCTAACAGAGAAAATGACGTCGTCAACTTCTAGAATCTACACTTAACAACTAGAGTTTTACAATAGAATCTTCTAAATGCTGGAAGAACCCATTTAACAGGCTAAACTAAGTATTTTGAGAAGAAACCACGGTGTGCCACATGGGAAAGAAAATGACACAAACATGAAAATGAATTGCATGTATAAGGCATTTTTATTCTCATTTTTAATTGAAGTTTTCTGAGCAAAGTTTTGTTTTTATAAAGATTTAGCACAGCAAAAACTAAAAGAACATATAAAATAGGTTTATTATTTCATCACAAAGCTTACATGATCACTATGTACAGAGCCATTATCATCAATCAAACAATCATTTTTTTTTCGACAAATCAGGTTCAAATTTTGAGTTTTGAACTTTTCTGTTTCTGTACATAAACGGTGAACCAAGAGTTTGGGTCAATGCAAAATTTTGTCTAGAACTTAGATTTTGTCTTATGAATTTTTTCCAAACGATTCGTTTCCTTGCAAGGCTTGGTGTTTTATCTTGTCCTTTTCAAGTTTTGTTGAACTTCTCATTTAAGCTAATTGAACACTTCTCCGCTCAATGGAACAATGCTTGTGTAATATCTGTGTTTGTACAAAGTGCCAATTTCTTGATAAATTTACTGAAATTTATCTAAACTCCTAAAAATTTGATCGGGAGAGGTTCCTATAAACATTAAATGGAACTGGCCACCCTCCAAGAAACAAACAGAGTCGTGAGTCGACAAGCAATAATCTTGCGTTACTATTGCTTGCCAACAGAAACAAATAAAGAGTTTTGTTTATATTCTGAATAAAAGCTGGGTAGAGCTTGGCACATAGTAGCTGCCATCCGGAAGAAAATTTTTTTTCGAGAATTATGATTCTTGTAGGAGAAGTAACGCCAACACCATTTTTATTTATGGAAATTTCCTACAAAACATTCCATTTTGGTAGTACTTCCATATATGGAAACCATGATGACTCATACTGTTTACTTCATTTTTCATTCAATCTCAAAATCATTTCTCTCATTTCTCCTCATCTGATCAGTTTGCTTATCAAAAATGTACTCCAGTCCCAATTACATTTGAGATTCAACTATTCCAGAAAAATGAATCGGGACAATTCGAAAAATTGCAGCATGTCTATCTTTGAGAAAAAGAAGGAGAGAGGGTATCATTAATGCGGAATACTGTTATTCATTATGCTGAAAACTTTGAACTCGAACCTTTATATGAAGCCAAATCTGGCAAAAAATCAGCTATGGATCACGTGCTCGACATCTGTAATAGAGTATACAAAAGAGCAACATATAACATGAGGAGGGTGTGTGTCACAATCAAGAAATACAGTAAAAACAAGCCACCCTACATTCAGATTCGACTCTTTACTGCAAGGAAAGCGAAGTCTTGAAGCAAGTTGCCTATGTCAATTATACTTTGAATGAATTCAAAGAACTCGCCCAAATCTTGGGAGCCTTTAAGTTTGTTGATAACTGTAAAATTCAGTAATGCTTTCTGATGTTTTTTATGTTTGGTAATAGAAATAGGTAACAGATAACACGAAAAGAAAGTCAAGGCAAATAAAAAATGCAATTTTCTAATTGCACAATTTCCTACAGAAAAAACATAACTGAAAAATACATCAATCCATTGAAGCTTTAGAAATTAAAATCTATGTAACAAAAGCTACACTAAGAAGCAAAAACACTCCGAGAAAACATACTCAAGCAACAGTTGGGCAGTTCATTGTGCGTTTAAAATAATCAAAACAAAACCTGTTTCTTGCAGCATTTCCAGAAATGCATGACCTCAAAACTATATTAAATGCAAGAATCTTTTATGATTGGCGTTTTTGATTAAAAAATTAAACTAATTAAACCAACTCGATAAAAAATGTACATACAGATGAACTTCGCACCACTTACAATATACACAAAAATAACATTGACAGACTGCAGACGAAAATGAAAAGCAAGCCACTAAATCAAATTTTTCAATGCAGTCAAAAAAACTATTATTAGGAAAAATCCTAGTGCTTGTCTTGAATGATTTTCAATTGGAAGGAACCCTTTTTAGCAATAAATTAACGCCGTTTAGAAAGTTCTGAGTTAAGCATAAAACCAAAATTTCATAAAAGTTCTTAACTAAAAGTTTTTTACTTTTCCCAAGACGCAAAATTGGACCACTAAGCCGTAATAAAATAAGCAAAAACCATAAAAGCCGAAAAAAAGCAGGGAAAAAAAACAAAAAGTTATACAAAAGTAGGTGTATTGTGGTTAGCAATTTACAGGAAAAAATCAAACACAATCAGTCACAATGAAATTATTTTAAGTAGAAGAAATTTCCGTGATGTGGCAACTTGACATACAGCAGAAAGTCGGAGAAAAAAAAACAGATCGCGCGCGACTCGATTCCAAAATTTTTACCATCTTACGCGTGGTCGTTGTCTCCAGGCTAAGTGTACCGTAGAAGCTAGCTAGGAACTTCGAATCGGTATCTTTTAATTTTTTTATAAGTCAAGTTATCAAAAGATTCAAGTGGATTTGTTAAAACAAATTGTTTAACTGAAACTGCACTGCACCAGAAGCAGACCTAAAGTTTTTTTGAAGCGGCTATTTCAATTCGTGTAGTTGCTCGATAAATTTTAAGGCCGAGTAAGCTGATCACACCAGCTCTCCCAATTTCTTTGTGAAATTGTGTCCAAGCTTTACAAAACAATTTGCACCAGTTTAACTATGCTAAGATAAATCAAAGATTGTCTTGATTATTTTCTCGATTTAAAATGATCCTTTTCTAATTTAAATCAGCACTGTAGCTCATGTTGCACAATTTTTGCCGATAGCTGGAAAAAAAATTTTGAACAATGAAAGTAAATGAAAATTGAATGCAGAAATTTTTTTGACATCAGATACCTACTTTTACACATAAACTCGCAGGTGTCAAGACTATATGCCCCAAAAAATTGGACCTATGCCAACTTGTCCTATACTAACTTGCCCTACATGGCAACTTGTCCTATGCCAACTTGCCTCACATGACATTTTGTCCTATGCCGTTTTGTCCTATGCCGTTTTGTCCCATACTTAACACTTTTACTTGATTTTTTGATGTTCAAATTGAGGACCAGCAAGTGCATCTCGACGAAATAAACGAACGCTCATTATTGACGGACAAGATTTCACACAAAAAAGCAAACGTCAAAAACTACTGAGCACTAGAGACGCGCAAGATACAGTTAACACAAATGCCGCATTCTCGCCGTCAAAAAAATGAGAACATCCACGATCTTAGACCTGGGAAAATTGAGGCAAACCAGATCATGCATCAATTGAAAAAAGAGGCCAGGCAGCAAATTATACCTGTCAATAGCAGTATAATTGCCACTTGTCTCCAGGAAACAACAGATGTGAAAGCAGTTCAATTATCCTTGCCCAACCGTGCAGCAATAAACAGAACTCTTAACCGCCAGAAACAGACGACGGAAAATTCTGATTTCTGTTTATTCGACAGTGGAGTAATGATAAATACTGAGCGAATTTTAATTTTCGGTGTTCGCGATAATGTTCAAAACGGCCTGATAAAAATTTATCTAATGACAATAACTTAACATGTAAATTCTGACGTAGGTTGGAAAAGTCAAATGATGTTGTATCGAAAATGTTTACTCCTGCAGCGAGGTACGTTTTACAAAACACCTGATGTGACTGGGCATGGTTGCTTCATCAAAAGCAAACACTAGCCACCAATATAGCAGATAGAGCAGTACAGCAAGCCTTAAAAATTTACTGACACGGTTTCGAACCTCTGACCTGATGATTAAGATTATCACGCTTCCTCGATCACAAATACTAGCCACCAATCTAGCAGATAGAATAGGTGTTGCTATACTTCCGATGTAATGACATCAAACGAACACTTTTATTAGCTAGTTGGGTTGGTAAAAAACGGACTTTGTAATATGACACTATGCTCGCGTGGTTTACTACAATAAATTTACTTAATACATTTGAAAATATTGATTGAGATAAAAGTATAACAACGCTACTTATATCAGACTAAAACCTTAGTTGTTCCCACCTTAGTTGCAGTTTTGGGGAAAAATGGTTTATTTGTCAGCCATATTAAATTGCCGCTTGCGCAAAGCGGTATTAGATAAACAAGACTGCTCGTATCATGGCGAAGCATTGGAAGTTCCGACTGCCTTTTAAGGTCTATGGAGCAGTAATAACATGAAAAATCTGAATGTAATGAGATAAAATTAAAAATGTTTTCAAAAAAAAATTTGAGATTTGTTGAGAAAACATCACCCCACACGACATATTAAGTACAAAGTGATCGATTTTGCTCCTAATAACAAATCAATTATGGCATATAAGCTTCCTTGAACCAATTTGGAACGATTTCTAAGACGGAATAAATCTCGCCTACGCGTTAATAGCGCAAAATATATCGCGCGTTATTTATCCCAAATTGCAATCATTAAACCCCAATAATTTTACGAAAAATGATCACAGGTGAAATATCTTTTCAAATTTAAGCTGAGGACAACAATAGATTTTGAATGATATTTAAAAAATCCGTCAAACATGGCTAGATAAAAAGTCGAAATTTGTCTGAAGAAAAAAAACCCACCCCGAGCACAAATATTCCGTTACTTTCGTTATGAAAATCGGAACAATAACACGCATTGACTATCCAAATGGCAACGTTCAAGCCCAATAAGTTTTACAAAACTTGACGCCAGAAGCATTTTTCATTTTGAGCTGTGCATAAAGTTCTTTCGGACTGAAGAAAAAAAATCCGTTAGAGAGTGCATGTTGTCTAAAGAAAAAACCACTCTGAGGACAAATATTCCGTTACTTTCTTTGACACTCAATCTCATTAGAGGTTAAAAAAACACTGAAATTTTAATTTTTCAGTTCCTGTCGAATTATTTACAAAATTATGAAGAAAATGTACATTATGAAGAAGATATATCCTAACTAGCATGATATGTACATAACTTAAAGTCCATATCGACACTTAAAAAGAACAATGATTGGAAGTGTTTGTAATGATTTTACTATTCTTTGCCTTAATTTTCAACTGTAAAGTTTCTGTTAGATGCACTCAAATTTGTTCCATCAGAACTCAGTAAACTTTGAATGTATCTAGTTTGGCTCAGCCGGTTGAAGAAATGTGAGAACTTGATCCGGCTGTGGTCCTGGAAAGAGCCAAATGCCTCATCCAGCGCGGGCATAGCTGGCATCGGGTAATTGCACTTAGATGTATGAACTGAAAAAGATACAACTGCTCAAAACAAAAACGTAGTCAATAGACGTTGAATAGATTCTATGAGCTCACTGAAAACAGTGTTTGATTTCAAAAACAGTGTTTGCTCTTAAAGCTGTTAACATCACAAAAATCATTTGTTTGACATTTTCTTGATAAGACTAGCAATTTTGAGAGTACTGAATCTGTGCAATTTTTAAATTCAAAAACAAATTTCAAATCTCAAAAAAAAGTTGAGAGTGAATCATTCCTGAAAAACATTAAAAAAAACATTCTTCACTTGTTTTGTAACACTTGATAAAACTGAAGATAGAACAATACGATTAAAAAACCTATGCCAATTGAATACGGTTTGTGCCAATTCCAAAATATACTTGTCAGAACGTTATTCGCGTTTTAAGTAGATTTGGATTATTGGATTTTGTGGCGATGATGGATCAGGTACTTTTTTGAACTACAGACTACTACAACTAAGGATATACAGAGTTTGGCAATAGTATAGTCCACGGTAGCTATATTATCTCTATTTGATCGTTATATCTCAACTCATTTGACAACATGAGGGTTTTATTCAAAAAAAAATTGTAACAATATCATTGTAATGAACAGCAAAAAAATCAGCGAAAAGAGTACTAACCTAGCTGTTTGAGTCGGTCACGAAAAGTTGTCGAGTCTACAGAGTCCGCATTGGTCAACGTCGAGGAGCCCTTTGACAACGAGCTCGTACTAGCAGCAGACCCGGGCCGAGATCCACCGGGTCCCGACAGATCACTGGATCCCATATGACTATTATTCATTGCTTGAAGAGTCCTGTAAATCTTAATCGAGTCTGTCAGAAACTCATCCAGGAAGAATTGAAGTTCAAAGTTTGTCAAAAAGGAGGAAAATGCAGTCGGTTGGGCGAAAGTGAGTCCAGAGTTGAGGAAAGATCTCTGGATTAGCTCTATTGGCATGTCAGCGCACAAAAGCAGCAGGAGCGAATGAATTTCCTAAAATACAGTAAAATTTACATGATGCAACAATTTACTAAATTGATGCCAAAATGTTTCCTTTATTTTTTCAATTAGCTCGTGATAGTCGATATGGTTCTGGCAGCTTTAATTTGGAAAATTTCTCAATTGCCTTTTTTAAGCTTTACGATACTATAACTACGTGTATATGCATAGTAAAAATAAATTTCTCTCCGCAAGACAATTGACCAAAAATTCAACCACCAAAGTATACTTTTGCGGTCACTTTCCTCGACAAAACATTATTACTCTTTGGATGTAACTTGAAACTATTCAACAAAACTACGCTCTCACTTGAATTGACAGCTGTTGGTTTGATTTCAGCAGATGCTGATAACTTTTCCTCGCTCCTTTCAAGAACGCCAGCCTGTTATGCGGTGTCGCAGATACAAATGCAATGCCTCGGAACATGACATGGTTCTCAGTTAACACTGACGAGAAATACTCGGAGAGGAATTTTGCACTTTCGTTTGTGGATCTGGGAATGTTTTCTTGTAGTACCATCTGCGATAGGGCGTCTTCAAGATAGGTCAGCACATGGTGTTTTCTCAGATAAGCTTCCGGAGATAGTTTGTTTGTCGGGATTGTTTCGCCATTTGAAGAGGGATTCATTTTGATCTGAAACATAATATGGATGCTCACAACTTCTCTAAAGTACAACGGACGTTAAAACTATCGACCATACAATTTACATCCAGCAAAATAGTCTATATCGCTGTAAAGGGAAAACTCGCAAAAACAAACAATCTCTTCAATCAGTTAATTTTGTTTACTAATTCGTGTAATAATTATGTTTATGATCTAGTAAAATAATAACCAAAAATTTGTCGAATATTCGGAACACTTTCCTACATTTTTGGAAGTCAACATTTTACTGATGAAATTTTAGCGTTTTGGGTTGCTTGTAATGTTTAAATTTCGGCTTCAAGTCCCTTAAACTTGAAGTCCCGTCGGCTTGTTGTCCTAGACCCGGACAAGGGATGTGGCCACACGCTTAAGTGAACATGCTTGAAGCAAAAGAACTTACACATCGAGCTCTTAATATCAGATACAACCTGAGGAAAAAACCAAGTACCGAGGAAGAGAAAATTTGGGTGACTCACCATAGCATATGACTGGGAAACCATACAACAAGATAAATTTGCCGTAATGACTGGGAAACCATACAAGCTAAATTTACCATATTGAAACCATACAAACGAAATAACTTTACCGTAATAGCAACCCTAGGAACGCTCGAGGAAAGACATCAAACTACACGGAAAGCGACTTAGATGGCCACATGAGTGAATTCACAATACAACGGTAGAACCAACAACGGCTATACAACAAGAGAGCATACCACATCAGCGTGATCTGGTATGATCTCTTGTATCTGGCTGGTGATTGAAACGCGATTTTCACTGAGTGAAACAAACTCGGTAAAGGAGCCGCTAGGCAATGTTCGAAATGCAACAAAATTCTGAAAATGCACCAGGTGTGAAAATCTACCCCTATTGGTACTGCCTGGCGGATCAGATGACTAAACCCGCAAACACTGAAGTGCTCAAGAAATAGGACTGCGGTCTCATTTATTAGAAGCAAGGAGATCAACGAGGTGACTGAATTCGTATACCTTGGTAGCACACTAAAAAATCAGAACACGAATAACTATGGGGCAATGGTGGACACCCGCCGGCACATGTCCGAAGCGGGAGCAGCCTTCGGTCGCCTACGAGAGGTCTGGAAATCTAACCTGTCGTCCACCACAAAGGGCAGGATCTTTTCAACATGCATCGACAACACCCTTCTCTAGGATGCTGAGGCAAAGACCATCACACGCCCACAAGCAGAACTACAGTGGAGATTCTGGTACGGGTGCTTGAAGTCAATGAAGAGTTTCATGTAAGACAACGAGATCTGCTGGATGAGTTTGGACTCCCCGACATCCGAAAACCAGCAAAACAAGAACAGCAGGACTGATGGGCCACATCGCACGGATGAAACCTGAGAGAACTCCTATCCAGTGCATCTTTGGCTTGGTCAAAAAAAGACAAGAACCAAAAAACCCGATGATGCACAAAGAAAACGATCATGAACCGTTACCAAGGAGTGGCAAGGGCCATGCCAGGCATCAGCGACAAGAACTGGCCACTCCAGGCACAGAGCCGGAAAACCTGGAAACGTGCCCGACAACAACTCTCAATTGATGCAAACATTAAAGACGGATGCTTCAACTGCGAATGTCGACAACAGTTTGAGAAATAACACAACTCAAAAGACATAAGAGAATCCACACCGCGCTCCCCACCACCCTGTCACAGAAAGATCTCGACAGACAATGTCCTAACTGCAAAATTGCTGAAAAACTCTGCCGGTGTGAGAATCCACATGAGCCGGTACTGTAAAGTTTCCTCCGGCACTCGCGACACCACGAACACCAACAAAAAACCACAAAGAAGACACCCCAAGTGGAATAACGGTCTGATTAGGGAACAACACTCAAACCACACAACAACCAACTCAACTTCAACTTAAGGGAAAGCAACCAGAGCCAGCAGTCAGCTCAATCTGATCAAATTGCAAGTTTGTCTACAAAACAAAACAAAGTGCAAAAATACACCATCAGCGCTGCACAAAATCCAAAACCTGCCAATTTTGTGGAAGAACATTCGAAAAAAAACAATGGACTTTATCTGCATATGAAAGGCTAAACTTCAACCGATGGATACAAATGACCGACGTGTGGATACGGTTATGCGCACAGGGCAGCCCTAAACAATAACCGAAGACGGGGTGCAATGTACCGACAAACCATGATCTAGATGTCGGCACCGCCGACGACTGTCCGCTCGCTATCGGGCAATAGCCGAACACACAACATCCAGACCCCGACCCAAATGCGTGGTCGGCTTTCTCAAGCATTCGTACGGGGCCGGCAAGCTGTGGCAACGTCGTCCCCCTGGGTAGCAGCGGAAGGGGCGACGGCTAAGTGGTGAATTAGAAGAAAAAAAAGGGATCTGTGAAAACCAAACAGATATAAGAGCAATGTCAAAGTCTAGTCAACAAAAATACAAGGCGCATCTGTTAAAACACACAAAGGAGCAAACAAACATGCCAAAGACCATGCCATGACATGAAAGAAAGAAAGAATTTATTTCTTCCGAAATACAAATACATTTACAAAAAATATCAAACAGATAAGCAATTGAATTTTAGCGTTTTTTTTTAAACAAAATGGCGTTTTCTCTAAAACTAGCAACTTCTGGAAGGTCATATTGTCGGGGTAGAATCAGATTTTCAGGTGGGTCTCTGGTAGCATCCAGATTGAGCACCGATTTTTGAAAAGAAAAAATTTATTTATTATTTTTATGAAGTACTTAATAATTTTCAAAACTTTTACATAAATGGCGTTTTCTCCAAAACTAGCAACTTCAGGAAAGTCACATTTTAGGGGTAAAATCAGAGCCTCAGATGGGTTTCTGATAGCATCAAGATCAATCACCATTTGAAGGGGGAAATGATATCAACTAAATACGCTATGTACTAACCCACTTAGATAGGATGTAATTGTCTTTAACTTTGTGGACAAAAAGAATTTCATCAATTTTTGGAATTTTGCCTATATTAATAGGCAGAAGATTACTTCCGCTCAACATATTAAGCAACTTTGAACCCCTATTAAACAATGAGTACAACTTAATTTTATTTTTGCAGAACGGGGGTGAATAGGTTAGTTTGCCCCAATTCCTTGTTTTATAAACGGATGTTTTTAATGAAAGCAAAGAATTTAGATATTCATTCGGGTTTTTACATTCGGATATGAACATCTCAGGCAAAACTTCAGTAGATTATAAACAAAGCTCATGAACAGTTAAAATTTTTATCATCATAGAAACTTTTGGTTATAAAGCCTAATTTTCTTTTGAAAAATATCACTGTTTGTTTTCCGCTGTAACAATAGAACTTGATTCAAAAACGAAAAACTAGTACCAACATACACAAGCAAGCCATAATGTACTATGAGCTTTATATTAGCGTTATAGTATTTTAGTAAACCACACTTCGAAACAATGCCTCATTTTTTTGAAACAACACCGCAATGCCTCCCTAATTCAGTTTTTAATTTTTGGACATGATGTATAAAAGTACGCTTATTATCAATTACTTAGCCCAATAACGTACACGACGGTATGTGTTTATAAACAATATCATCAAAACAAACATTAAAGGAAGAAGCACTTCAATTTTTTTCAAATCTGATTAATTTTGTTTTGTCAGAATTAATGATTAATTTATTTGATTTCAACAATGCCGAAATTTATGTTAGATCAAGATGGAAGAATTCAAAATTGGCGCTCTCACGTGCTACATTTGTATCACCAGCAAACAGAAAACTTTTGAACTAGATGTAGCGTGATTCATATCATTTATCTAAACTAAAAAGGAAAGAGGACCTAAAAAGATTCCTGAGGAACGCCCGTGTTCAGTGGTAACCAATCCGACGAGCAGTTGTTTGCATGAAAACATTGAAACCTTTGAAATAAACAACAATTAAACCAAGAAAGACAATCAATTACCCCTGACACCAAAATTTTCCAGTTTATTCAACAGACTTCTGATATCAAGAGTATCAAATGCTTTTCTTAAAGCAACAAAGAAACTGCATTTGATATTTTTGCCTTTAACCATTCTTAGTCGTTCAGTTAATTCAGCTAAAGCATCGATAGTTGCAAATTTTTTCCGAAATCCGAATTGACGCTCTTAAATGATTTTGAACTTCTCAGGGTAATTCTACAACCTGGAGAGCATGATTTTTTCAAATACTTTGCCACAGCTACTCGAAAGAGCTATCGGACGATAGTAGTTAAGATCTAACTTAATATCAGTTTTATAGTGGCAAAACTGTAGCATAACTAAGCGCCTGATGAAATGTACCTTCGCTAAACGACAGGTTGATTAGATATGTTGAATTTGGAGCAAAGACAAAACAGCCTTTAATCACTAACATATTACTTATTTCATCAAGGCCGCAAGAAAGCTTTGGTTTGAGACTATTTAGGGCAATTAAGGTCTCAGTGAATGAGCAACTGAAAAAGTACATTGATTGACTGGCATTTGTAGATAGAACGACAGCCTCGTCTCCTTCCAATTTGCTAGCAAGTTTTGCTCCCATCGAAGCGAAGTATTCATTGAAAGCAGTCGATATAGCTTTTGGATCAGAAATTCAAACTCCGTCTAATTACAGAGCGGAATTTTATCATTCTGGCAGTTCAAAATTTTAGGGTACAATCAGAACCTCAACTGGGTCTCTGGTAGCATCCAGATTAAGCACCAATTTTTGAAAAGAAAAAATCTATTTATTATTTTTATAAAGTACTTAATAATTTTCAAATTTTTACATAAATGGCGTTTTCTCCAAAACTAGCAACTTCAGGAATGTCACATTTTAGGGGTAGAATCAGAGCCTCAGATGGGTTTCTGATAGCATCAAGATCAAGCACCATTTGAATGGGGGAAATCAGATCAACTAAATACGCTATGTACTAACCCACTTAGATAGGATGTAATTGTCTTTAACTTTGTGGACAAAAAGAATGTCATCATTTTTTGTAATTTTGCCTATATTAATAGGCAGAAGATTACTTCCGCTCAACATATTAAGCAACTTTGAACCGCTAGTAAACAATGAGTACAGCTTAATTTTATTTTTGCAGAACGGGGGTGAATAGGTTAGTTTGCCCCAATTCCTTGTTTTATAAACGGATGTTTTTAATGAAAGCAAAGAATTTAGATATTCATTCGGGTTTTTACATTCGGATATGAACATCTCAGGCAAAATTTCAGTAGATTATAAACAAAGCTCATGAACAGTTAAAATTTTTATCATCACAGGAACTTTTGGTTATAGTGCCTAATTTTCTTTTGAAAAATATCACTGTTTGTTTTCCGCTGATACAATAGAACTTGATTCAAAATCGAAAAACTAGTACCAACATACACAAGCAAGCCATAATGTACTATGGGCTTTATATTAGCGTTATAGTATTTAAGTAAAACACACTTCGAAACAATGCCTCATTTTTTGAAACAACACCGCAACGCCTCCCTAATTCAGTTTTTAATTTTTTCTAGTTTTCCAAAATTTTCCAGTTTATTCAACAGAATTCTGATATCAAGAGTATCAAATGCTTTTCTTAAAGCAACAAAGAAACTGCATTTGATATTTTTGCCTTTACCCATTCTTAGTCGTTCAGTTAATTCAGCTAAAGCATTCATAGTTGCAAAATTTTTCCGAAATCCGAATTGATGCTCTTAAATGACTTTGAACTTCTCAGGGTAATTGTACAACCTGGAGAGCATGATTTTTTCAAATACTTTGCCACAGCTACTCGAAAGAGCTATCGGACGATAGTAGTTAAGATCTAACTTACTATCAGATTTATATAGTGGCAAAACTGTAGCATAACTAAGCGCCTGATGAAATGTACCTTCGCTAAACGACAGGTTGATTAGATATGTTGAATTTGGAGCAAAGACAAAACAGCCTTTAATCACTAACATATTACTTATTTCATCAATGCCGCAAGAAAGCTTTGGTTTGAGACTATTTAGGGCAATTAAGGTCTCAGTGAATGAGCAACTGAAAAAGTACATTGATTGACTGGCACTTGTAAATTGAACAATAGCCTCGGCTCCTTCCATTTTGCTAGCAAGTTTTGCTTCTATCGAAGCGAAGTATTCATTGAAAGCAGTCGATATAGCTTTTGGATCAGAAATTCAAACTCCTTCTAATTACAGAGCGGAATTTTATCATTTCCTTTTCAGTTACCTTTTATTTCATTTAATAATTTAAAACTTGTCTCGAGTCACCAAAACAAATATTGAAATTATTAAAATAATAATCTCTTTTGCTTTTTCTTATCAGGAACTCAACCTGTTTCCTTTTATTTAAAAAGTTGTGTTTCTTCACTAAATTATTCGGTAATTGTTGCTTGTGATTTTGTAATCGGAGCAAAAGATTTAAAGTTGATATCAAGCTATCACTTAAATTATTATATGCTACATCGGATTCTGGCTCTTCGACCAAATTATATCTCTCCAGCGTTTGCTTCAAAAGGATTTTAAAAAGTCGTTAGTAACTTTTCCGTTATTCAAGAAGGACATGTCACGAAATGAGGAAAATATCAAATTAAATTGTTTCGATTTGAGCTGCAAGAGAACTGGACAATGATCTGAGAAATATTCGTTTTCAAGAATTCTGACGTATGGTTTTTCAATATTTCTGCCTATCAGATGATCAAAACATTTTCCGGCCACCCCAGTATTACGAGTTGCATTTCTAATTAGTAGCTCAAAACAATTTGCGGTAATGGTATTTACATGAGATTGTTGGAGATGATTTTCTGCGAGTACATTGATGTTGAAATCAGCAGTCAGAACTACCAGTATTTTGTATTTACTCAGTATTTCCAATTCGTTGTCTAACTCATTGACAAACTGATTTTTATCATATCCAGGAGGTACATATGCGACTATCATGATTATCTTATTACCGAAATGGTACGGGTGCTTGAAGTCAATGAGGAGTTTCATGTAAGACAACGAGATCTGCTGGATGAGTTTGGAGTCGCCGACATCCGGAAACCAGCAAAACAAGAACAGGAGGACTGATGAGCCACATCGCACGGATGAAACCTGAGAGAGCTCCTATCCAGTGCATGTTTTGCTTGGTCAAAAACAGACAAGAACCAAAAACACGATGATGCACAAAGAAAACGATCATGAACCGTTATCAAGGAGTGGCAAGGGTCATGCCAGGCATCAGCGACAAGAACTGGCCACTCCAGGCACAGAACGGGAAAACCTGGAAACGTGCCCAACAACAACTCTCAAACTGATGCAAACATTGATGCTTCCATTGCGAATGTCGACAACAGTTTGAGAAAGTAACACAACTCAAAAGACTTAAGAGAATCCACACCGCGCTCGCCACCACCCTGTCACAGAAAGATCTCGATAGACAATGTCCTAACTGCAAAATTGCTGAAAAACTCTGCCGGTGTGAGAATCCACATAACCCGGTACTGTAAAGTTTTCTCCGGCACTCCCGACACCACGAACACCAACAAAAAAACCACGAAGAAGACACCCCAAGTGGAATAACGGTCTGATTAGGGAACAACACTCAAACCACACAACAACCAACGCAAGTTCAACTTACGGGAAAGCGACCAGCGCCAGCAGTCAGCTCAATCTGATCAAATTGCAATTTTGTCAACAAAACAAAACAAAGTGCAAAAATACACCATCGGCGCTGCACAAAATCCAAAACCTGCCAATTTTGTGGAAGAACATTCGAAAAAAAACAATGGACATTATCTGCATGTGAAAGGCTAAACTTCAACCAATCGATACAAATGACCGACGTGTGGATACGGTTATCCGCACAGGGCAGCCCTAAACAATAACCCGATGACGGGGTGCAATGTACTGACAAACCATGATCTAGATGTCGGCTCCGCCGACGACTGTCCGCTCGCTATCGGGCAATAGCCGAACACACAACATCCAGACCCCGACCCAAATGCGTGGTCGGCTTTCTCAAGCATTCGTACGGGGCCGCCAAGCTGTGGCAACGTCGTCCCCCTGGGTGGCAGCGGAAGGGGCGACGGCTAAGTGGTGAATTAGAAGAAAAAAAGGGATCTGTCAAAACCAAAGAGATATAAGAGCAATGTCAAAGTCTAGTCAACAAAATACAAGGCGCATCTGTTAAAACACACAAAGGAGCAAACAAGTATGCCAAATACCATGCCATGACATGAAAGAAAGAAAGAAATTATTTCTTCCGACATACAAATACATTTGCAAAAAAAATCAAACCGATAAGCAATTGAATTTTAGCGTTTTTTAATACAAAAATGGCGTTTTCTCTAAAACTAGCAAACTTCTGGAAGGTCATATTGTTGGGGTAGAATCAGAGTTTCAGGTGGGTCTCTGGTAGCATCCAGATTGAGCACCGATTTTTGAAAAAAAAAATCTATTTATTTTTTATGAGTATTTGTTAAATTTCAATATTTTTACAAAAATGGTGTTTTCTCGAACTAGTAACTTCTGGAAAGTCATATTTTTAGGGTAGAATCAGAACCTTAAATGGATTTCTGGTAGCATCCAGATTAAGCACCAATTTTTGAAAAGAAAAAATCTATTTATTATTTTTCTAAAATACTTTTTTTCATAGAGTAATTTTCAAAATTTTTACATAAATGACGTTTTCTCCAAAACTAGCAACTTCAGGAAGGTCACAATTTAGGGGTAGAATCAGAGCCTCAGATGGGTTGCTGATAGCATCAAGATCAAGCACCATTTGAAGGGGGAAATCAGATCAACTAAATACGCTATGTACTAACCCACTTAGATAGGATGTAATTGTCTTTAACTTTGTGGACAAAAAAAATTTCATCATTTTTTGTAATTTCGCCTATATTATTAGACAGACGATTACTTCCGCTCAACATATTAAGCAACTTTGAACCCCCATTAAACAATGAGTACAACTTAGTTTTATTTTTGCAGAAAGGAGGTGAATAGGTTAGTTTGCCCCAACTCCTTGTTTTATAAACGGATGTTTTTAATGAAAACAAAGAATTTAGATATTCATTCGGGTTTTTACTATATAAACATCTCAAGCAAAACTTCAGTAGATTATAAACAAAGCTCATGAAAAGTTGAAATTTTTATCATCATAGAAACTTTTGGTTATAGTGCTTAATTTTCTTTTGAAAAATATCACTGTTTGTTTTCCGCTGATACAATAGAACTTGATTCAAAATCGAAATACTAGTACCAACATACACAAGCAAGCCATAATGTACTATGGGCTTTATATTAGCGTTATAGTATTTTAGTAAAACACACTTCGAAACAATGCCTAATTTTTTTGAAACAACACCGCAATGCCTCCCTAATTCAGTTTTTAATTTTTGGACCTGATGTATAAATGTAAGCTTATTATCAATTACTAAGCCCAAATACGTACACGACGGCATGGATTTATAAACAATATCATCAAAACAAACATTAAAGGTAGAAGCACTTCACTTTTTTTCAAATCTGATTAATTTTGTTTTGTCAGAATTAATGGTTAATTTATTTGATTTCAACATTGCCGAAATTTATGTTGGATCAAGATGGAAGAAATCAAAATTGGCGCTCTCACGTGCTACATTTGTATCACCAGCAAACAGAAAAACTTTTGAACTAGATGCAGCATGATGCATATCGTTCATCTAAACTAAAAAGAGAAGAGGACCTAAAAAGATTCCTGAGGAACGCCCGTGTTCAGTGGTAACCAATCCGACGAGCAGTTGTTTGCATGAAAAAATTGAAACCTTTGAAATAAACAACTATTAAAACAAGAAAGACAATTACCCCTGACACCAAAATTTTCGAGTTTATTCAACAGAATTCTGATATCAAGAGTATCAAATGCTTTTCTTGAAGCAACAAAGAAACTGCATTTGATATTTATGCCTTTACCCATTATTAGTCGTTCAGTTATATCAGCTAAAGCATCGATAGTTGCAAATTTTTTCCGAAATGCGAATTGATGCTCTTAAATGATTTTGAACTTCTCAGGGTAATTGTACAACCTGGAGAGCATGATTTTTTCAAATTTTTTGCCACAGCTACTCGAAAGAGCTATCGGGCGATAGTAGTTAAGATCTGACTTACTATCAGATTTATATATTGGCAAAACTTTAGCATAACTAAGCGCCTGATGAAATGTACCTTCGCTAAACGACAGGTTGATTAGATATGTTGAATTTGGAGCAAAGACAAAACAGCCTTTAATCACTAACATATTACTTATTTCATCAATGCCGCAAGAAAGCTTTGGTTTGAGACTATTTAGGGCAATTAAGGTCTCAGTGAATGAGCAACTGAAAAAGTACATTGATTGACTGGCACTTGTAAATTGAACAATAGCCTCGGCTCCTTCCATTTTGCTAGCAAGTTTTGCTTCTATCGAAGCGAAGTATTCATTGAAAGCAGTCGATATAGCTTTTGGATCAGAAATTCAAACTCCTTCTAATTACAGAGCGGAATTTTATCATTTCCTTTTCAGTTACCTTTTATTTCATTTAATAATTTAAAACTTGTCTCGAGTCACCAAAACAAATATTGAAATTATTAAAATAATAATCTCTTTTGCTTTTTCTTATCAGGAACTCAACCTGTTTCCTTTTATTTAAAACGTTGTGTTTCTTCACTAAATTATTTGAATCAAATTTCCAGGATTTATGCAGTTTGTTACGTTTGAAAATAGCGTTTTTCACTTCTTCAGTGAACCACGGCTCATTCAATTTGTTAATTGTTGCTTGTGATTTTCTAATCGGAGCAAATGATTTAAAGTTGATATCAAGCTATCACTTAAGTTATTATATGCTACATCGGATTTAAAAAAGTCGTTAGTACCTTTTTCGTTATTCAAGAAGGACATGTCACGAAATGAGGAAAATATCAAATTAAATTGTTTCGATTTGAGCTGCAAGAGAACTGGACAATGATCTGAGAAATATTCGTTTTCAAGAATTCTGACGTATGGTTTTTCAATATTTTTCCCTATCAGATGATCAAAACATTTTTCGGCCACCCCAGTTTTACGAGTTGCATTTCTACTTAGTAGCTCGAAACAATTTGCGGTAATGGTATTTACATGAGATTGTTGGAGATGATTTTCTGCGAGTACATTGATGTTGAAATCAGCAGTCAGAACTACCAGTATTTTGTATTTACTCAGTATCTCCAATTCGTTGTCTAACTCATTGACAAACTGTTTTTTATCATATCTAGGAGGTACATATGCGACTATCATGGTTATTTTATTCCCGAATGCTTCAACAAGCACTGCTACTGATTCAGATAGATTAGTATGTAGCTGTTCTATCAAGTTTACGTTTCCACCTAGTTGCATCATAGTATATCCACCTCTAATTTTTCGGTTGTTGCATGTACAATTGTATGAAATCCTTCGATTGCAAACATAGTTACTTCATCTGTTTCATTTAGCCAAGTTTCGGTTAAACACAGTACATTAATTGGACACTCGAGATTCAGAAGTTCTTCTAGATCTTCACGATGTTTTTAACAGATCTAACATTGGACTATAAAACTTTAAGACTATTTGCACCTCTATTTTCAGATAAGTTGATGAGTTTAGATTTATGAGCCCACTTGGTCGGAGTTGTATGGAAAAACACCATTGAAACAATTCATTACATCAATTACATTATAACCCAGAGTATCACCTCCTTCATATAAACCAGTAATTTTGCATAACTTTTCATCATTTTTCCATATGTAAAAGACAGAGCCTTCTCATGCTGATTGAATGCGCGCATCTGCTTTCATCATCCGCAAAAAAGTTGCTCGAGCTGAACTAATATCTTCGAATATTTTCACATTTTGATAGACATCGGATGAGCCAAGTTCTTTTTTCCTCTGAAAATGGATTTTTTTTCACTCGCCTAGCAAATCGAAAAATGATCGGTTTGACTCTAGCCAGTCGCGAAGGTAACCTATGCGCTATTGATGTCTTGTTCCGAAATCTGAGCATCAATATTATTAGCTACATGCAAAACTTTTTTGATAGTTGCCTCCATTGTTTCGCGTCTACCATCGTTTGCTTCTTCAGGGATTTCTAGAACTTACATGTTGTCTCTCCTATTGTAGCTTTCAATAAGTTCTGTTCAACATTCGAGCATAAAAATAAGCAGACAAACTCAATCACACAAACTCAATCACAACATCACAATTAAACTTCATGTTATTTATCTTAAATTATGTTAAATTACTAATAATAAATATTCATCTTAAATCAATATTTATAAATTATTATTTATTCAAATAATATTTGCTTCAGTTTATTATGTCGAAATCTTATGATTCGGGTGAACCTTGACTGCACGTTAACTCACAATACCAAACAAACTGCCTCAGAGAGGACACAAAATTTACACTGAGGCTAAGCATCGCTTCGCAAACACTAGCGCGAACACAAAAAGCAGCTCTGAAGCGCAATATAACTAGAAATAAACCTCGAATTAGTAAAAAATCGACCAGGGATTGGTTTCGATCTGCGACCTAGAGAATTCGAGTCTAGCCCACTAAGCAATCAGCCACGCACGCTTATTACATCACAAATTCCAGCCACAAATAAAGCAGAACAGATGCCATGAAACTTCCAATGCCAGATAGTGATTACAACAAAAGTGCCACAAAATAAGAGAAAACTTTTCATTTTCAATGAGCACTTTTATTTGCGAGTTAGCTTAGAAAAAAAGATGTTCGTACACTGATCGATAGTGTAAAAACATTTTACAAGAATCGTCTTCTTGTTAACAGATATCGGAAACATTTTAAAATATTATAATTTAGCAATTATTTTCAGATTTTGACTAACTGAAGAGCTCGTTTCTACATAATCAGATGGCTAGCAGAGGAGTTCGGATTGGCCACACCAGAAGTTGGATACAAAGAACTATAATTTCTGTTTATGGAAAGCATTCCATGCTTGTGACTAAAATGATCTTCCAACTCCTCGCCAAATACGGTGTACCGGAAAATGTTGTAGCCTTGATTAGAGACTTTCACAAAGGCTTTGGAGCAAAACTTAGCTACAAGAGAAAATTAGGAGAAAGGTTCTCCATGTCCACCAGAGTCCGGCAAGTATGGACCAATCCTATGCTGTTGGTATGGACCAATCCTATGGAGCTTCTATTTCTCCTTCGTGCTGCTAATTTGGAGCGGAGGAAGAGAAGCAAGCACAGAGAGTGGAGTCACAGGCGAATATAAATGGGACCATTATATCAGGCAGCGACCGAAGCTTGTCAGTCTCAAGAGGAAAATCAGGTTGAGGTTCGATCTGGAACATAGGAAAGATACAAGGACGATGGACCGGACCAGGATATCACTGGAAGAGTCAGCACTTCCATTTTATACGAAATCATCTCAGCCTTCGCAGGAGAGATTGTCCAAACAAAAACAGAGTGGATTCGTATCCCGCCTTTTAAATAGCAAAAGTCCCCATAGACAAAGACGAATGTTTAAGGAAAAAATAAAGCTTCATATATATCGGATGTTTCATAGGAAACGAAGCGAGCTCAAGGTTTGGGTGCAAAGAATACACTGAGGAATTCATCAGTAAAGCTAAGGGAGCGTTTGGAAAACTTTAAGGGATCTGGTAGTTCAAGCTACCTTACAGGTTGAAAGGAAGGCTCTTCTTGAATTGCATTGGAAGCGTTCTCCTTTTACAGTAGAAGTCTCAACAAAATTTTTCAACAGAAATCAGCACAAGCGGCTGCGCCAATTCTGATTTGAACGCCTAAAACCAAACATAGCCAATCGAAGGCTGGAAAAGAGCAATAAACGCAAGTAGACATAGAAAACTCTTGAATTTGTTGAAAAATCTCTACTTTCGAATTTCAAAGAAAAAAAAACAGATGCCTTTTAAGCTCTTTGAATTTCTAGAACGATTTATGATTGGCGCTTTTTTGATAATTTTAAACCAATTTGAGAAAACTGGGTCAACAGGTAAAGTTTTGACTTCGCTAACTTTCGAAACTAGAAATCGTTCACATTTTTTGCACCATTTCCACGCTAGTATTTGGAGTGCTTAACTTTCAGCAGATGAATTTCAATTGAACTCAAAAAGCGCATTTATACCTAAAAGCATCAATATTTTCTTAACAAAAAGAACAACGTACATTACTCTTAATCAACCCTCTTGGCCTGAAAACAAAACGTTTTGAAACAGCAATATCCCTTAGAAAACATTTTTACAGAACGCCTAGAAAAAAAACAAGAGAACTAAGAAACCAACAATTACTCGCAATGCTCTAGATAAAGGTACAAGAGAATACTGGTGAAAGCAGTAGAACTTAAAATTCATCTTGTAAGATACTTCCCAAAAAAAAACAACTATTTCAACTAATAACTGCCAATGACTCAACATGACGCAAAAACGCAGTGCCTAAAATGCAAGAAAAACCTCAAGAATGCAGTGCGAGTGAAAATCCATCTTGCAAGGTGCTGCAAAATGAAAAAGTATAATCAGAACCAGCAACTAAGCCAGTTGGTTGTTGCAAACGATGCTAACTTTGAATACGGGTGCCGGATATAACCCTAAAAAAAACCACTGCACTCTGGCGCGCACATAAATGAAATTCATGGTGAAGGGGCAAAAAAGCAGTGACCGATTCCAGTGAAACAGACCTTGAACGACCAAAAAACTAGCTAACTAAAAATACTAGCGCAGAAATAGCAGCCATGACTGTTACAACACTGCGCACAGTAAAAGCTCCGCAAGCGATTTCACTTACGTGCCCTAGATGTGGACTAGTACAGAAATATTTTCAAGCTGCAAAGAAGCATCAAACGATATGCGGACTTCAACATTATTGAAATTGCGGACGGACAATGCCGAGCAAGAACGGACAAACCGCTCACATGGAACATTGTAAGCCCAAAAAAAGTTATGTGAGCGAATGTTGTTATCAGGAACTCGACCTGTTTCCTTTTATTTAAGAGGTTGTTTTTCTTCAAAAAACTATTTGAATCAAGATTTCAGGACTTATTTAAAGTTGATATGAAGCAATCACTAAATTTATTATATGCTACATTGGTTTCTGGCTCTTCGACTAAATTAGATCTCTCCAGCGTTTGCTTCAAAAGGACTAAAAAACCGTCAGTACGTTTCTCGTTATTCAAGAAGGACATGTCACGAAATGAGGAATAAATCAGATTGAATTGTTTCAATTTGAGCTGCAAAAGAACTGGAAATTGATCTGAGAAACATTCGTTTTCAAGAATTCTGACGGGTGGTACGACAAAATTTCTTCCTAACAGATGATCAAAAACATGTTCCAGCTACCCCAGTAATACGAGTTGCCCTTCTATTTACACAGAGGCTAAGCATCGCTTCGCAAACACTTGCGCGAACACAAAAAGCAGCTCTATGAAGCGCAATATAAGTAATAATGAACCTCGAATTAGTAAAAATTCGACCAAGTGCTCGGATTCGATCTGCGACCTAGAGCATTCGAGTCTCACTCAATAAGCAATCAACCACGCACGATTGTAACATCACAAAGTCCAGGCACAAATAAAGCAGAGAACAGATGCCATAAAACTTGCAATGCCAGATAGTGATAACAGCAAAAGTGAAACAAAATAACAGAAGCCTTTTCACTTTCAATGCACACTTCTATTGCGAGTTAGGTTAGTAAAAAAAAAGAGGTTCGTAATGAAATACAACACTGATCGCTAATGTAAAAACATTTTTACAAGAGTCGTATTCTTGTTAAGATTTCGGAAACATTGAAAACTATTTCTTGAAAGGGGGGAGATTCTTAAGTAGATCCGGATTTTTTTTCACTATTCAAGACTTTCTGGGAACAAATTTCGGAATTATAAGAAAAAATTGAAGACTTCTTATCAATGATCGGAACATTAGGTACAACATAAACAGCAACAGCCTATTTTTCTTGATTTGATTTCGTATCTATGGCTCGCATTCTTGGCTTCATTTCAATTAACATTTACTCCGTTTTTTTCCTGTCCGAATGTCTGGTATCCGTGTTGCCTCAGCTTCTATTTTACCCGTGTTGCCTCAGCTTCTATTTTACAACTCATGCATATTCACTACACAACCTTAGTCATCCTTTATCCTCTTGTCTTCGTTTGGAAATCTTTAACTTGAAAGTTTCACAAAAAGAATTGTTTTTACTAATTTTTATTGAGTCAATCCCTATGATGTTAAAACATGAGTACTACTCAGATGAAATCGACAAACACGAGTACTGCATCAACATAATAAAATTCACTCTAACAAGTGTAATAATAACGTAGTTTTGCACTATTCAGCCAACATGCAACGATTAAGAGACTATATCTAAAAACACGCCCATCTCCCATCTTTCCCTTTTCCTTAGTGCAATGTGTGTTTAAAATCCTCCTCGCAGACGCAGGACCAGATGGAGAGTCGATTCCTTCTGAATGTTGTAGTCAGAAAGAGTACGTCCTTCAACAAAAACAATATCCAAATTGCATAAGTGAAATAACAGTTTCTTGAATAATTGTATTTGTACAACTGATACCTATTTTCGGATAATTACCTCAATGACATGTAGCTTTATAAAAACTATTTTAAACAGATGCCAACGTACCATCTTCCAGTTGTTTTCCAGCGAAGATCAATCGCTGCTGATCAGGTGGGATCCCTTCCTTGTCTTGGATCTTAGCCTTCACGTTGTCAATAGTATCCGAGGGTTCCACCTCCAACGTGATGGTCTTTCCAGTCAAAGTTTTCACGAAAATTTGCATTCCACCTCTCAATCGCAAAACCAAGTGCAGCGTAGACTCTTTCTGAATGTTGTAGTCCGAAAGAGTTCGTCCTGAAATAGTTTGAGCTTTTCAAAACGGTTTGTGAAAATAAGTTAAGTATTTCGAAAAAACTAATTTGCTATTTCCAATATTCGTTTTAATTGCGAATCTTTAAAAATTACGCTTCTTACCATCCTCAAGCTGCTTTCCAGCAAATATGAGACGCTGCTGGTCGGGAGGGATGCCCTCTTTATCCTGAATCTTAGCCTTCACGTTGTCAATAGTATCAGATGGTTCCACCTCCAACGTGATGGTCTTTCCAGTCAAAGTTTTCACGAAAATTTGCATTCCACCTCTCAATCGCAAAACCAAGTGCAACGTAGACTCTTTCTGAATGTTGTAGTCCGAAAGAGTTCGCCCTGAAATAGTTTGCAGTTTTCAAAACGGTTTGTGAAAAATAGCATGACAAGTTCAAAGTATTTCGAAAAAAAAACTAACTTGCTATTTCCAATAACTGTTTTAAATTAAAACCTTTGAAAATTACGCATCTTACCATCCTCAAGCTGCTTTCCAGCGAAGATGAGACGCTGCTGGTCGGGAGGGATGCCTTCTTTATCCTGAATCTTAGCCTTCACGTTGTCAATAGTATCCGATGGTTCCACCTCTAATGTGATGGTCTTTCCAGTCAAAGTTTTAACAAATATTTGCATACCACCTCTCAGTCGGAGAACCAGGTGCAATGTCGACTCCTTTTGGATGTTGTAATCCGAGAGGGTTCGACCTGAACAAATTAAAGTCAACAATTTTTCAAATCAAATTTTTTAGACTAGTTTTTTTAATCTCTTTCTATACCAGCTAATAATTTTTGACTAATCTCTTTCTATACCAGCTAATAATTTTTGAAAAAGGTTTAGACATCTTACCATCCTCAAGCTGCTTTCCAGCAAAGATGAGTCGCTGCTGATCAGGTGGGATGCCTTCCTTGTCTTGGATCTTAGCCTTCACGTTGTCAATAGTATCCGATGGTTCCACCTCTAACGTGATGGTCTTTCCAGTCAACGTTTTCACAAATATTTGCATACCACCTCTCAGTCGGAGAACCAGATGCAAAGTAGACTCTTTTTGGATGTTGTAATCCGAGAGGGTTCGACCTAAAGCCATTTCAACCTCGTGAAAATAACAGTATAATTTTTATGAGGCTCGCGTTTTTTTCACCTACAAATTAACCAATTTTTTTTTAAGGACTAAAGCAGAGCTCTTTGAGATCTTATGAAAATCTACGATGCTTACCATCCTCAAGTTGCTTTCCCGCAAAGATCAACCTCTGCTGATCTGGTGGGATTCCTTCCTTGTCCTGGATCTTAGCCTTCACGTTGTCAATCGTATCCGAAGGCTCAACTTCCAGGGTGTTGGTCTTGCCGGTCAAAGTCTTGACAAAAATTTGCATTCCTCCTCTCAGTCTCAAGACAAGGTGCAGCGTTGATTCTTTCTGAATGTTGTAATCCGAAAGGGTTCGTCCTTAAACGCAAAACGTTAAGACAAATAGTACACCGAATTCATGTTTAAGACTCATTTCCCTCCCTAATCGCTCATTCTTGACGTCATTAACATTGACCAACAGACCAATCAGGCTTACTAAAGTTCGCATCAATTATGCCACCTCCCAATCAAAAATGGCGCTCATCTCATATCCGACTAAAGATTTGCACCTCTTCCTGAATCTCTTAGCATTCGACTAAATTTCTTCTGATCTTTCAATCTTTTCTCCTACCTAGAAATTAGAACTAGAGGGGAAAGCTTTATCTTATCAAGTCCTAGACATTAAAAAGGATAATACATACCATCCTCAAGCTGCTTTCCTGCGAAGATGAGTCGCTGCTGATCAGGTGGGATCCCTTCCTTGTCTTGGATCTTAGCCTTCACGTTGTCAATAGTATCCGATGGTTCCACCTCAAGTGTAATTGTTTTACCAGTTAGAGTTTTCACGAAGATTTGCATACCACCTCTCAATCGCAGAACCAAGTGCAGGGTACTTTCTTTCTGGATGTTGTAGTCAGACAAAGTTCGACCTAAAATGCACTATTTATACGTATCGTATGTTGAAAGCCGTTATCTTTTACACTTTTTTCACACCTCTAGTCCTCGACTGTTTACAAAACCTCGTTAAACGTTCCTTAAGCCTCGTTAAAAATTAAAGGCGATGACAAACCATCTAAGTATCACTCCAAGTATGAAGTTATTCTTATCACGGGCTCTTTTTCCTTTTCCCTCCCAACCGACATAAGAATGAATTTGGTGTAACGAGGAGCTTACAAGGTTAAGTATGAAGCCTAAATATCGAAAATCAGAACGGATAAAATTATTTCAAAACTTTCAATTACAAGTACTACTGGTAACTGGACTTACCATCTTCCAGCTGTTTTCCAGCGAAGATCAGTCGCTGTTGGTCTGGGGGAATTCCCTCTTTGTCTTGGATCTTAGCCTTCACGTTGTCAATAGTATCCGATGGTTCCACCTCCAACGTGATGGTCTTTCCAGTCAAAGTTTTCACAAATATTTGCATACCACCTCTCAATCTCAGGACCAAGTGTAAGGTAGACTCTTTCTGGATGTTATAATCCGAGAGTGTTCGACCTATTAAAAAAAAACATTTCATGAACAGACGTCCTCATTTCAAAAAAATTGCATTCTTGTTTTTGTCGACCATGAAACTTACCATCTTCCAGCTGTTTGCCAGCGAAGATGAGTCGCTGCTGGTCAGGAGGGATGCCTTCTTTGTCCTGGATCTTGGCCTTGACGTTATCGATGGTGTCCGAAGCCTCAACTTCGAGAGTGATGGTTTTTCCGGTGAGGGTTTTGACAAAGATCTGCATGTTTGGTTGATGAATGAGTTTTCAATTCACTTCTGAAAACGAGAGAACGACTAATTTTCATGAAACAAGAACCGCCAATTCAATCAAGCGCTGATTTCTTCTATTCAAAACAAAAGTCAACTCAGAAATGAACAAAAGTCAAGCTAACCTTCTGTTTAGCGTGGCGAAGAATAAAATGCGAACTAGCAAGTTAAATTTTATGCTTTGAGTTAACAAACTGTATTGTATTGAAATCTGGTAAATTATGGTACGATTTCTCGGCTATAGACTATTTGCAACAAACAAACAAATCAAATCTATTTACGTCACAACGACGTCATGGTACACGTTGCACTTTTCTTGTTCAATGTGCCTTTTAAAAATAAACGAGAGCTAAGGAATTAGCTAGAAGAGAAATTTATACCAGCTCAACTTGCATATAACGCTGATCTTGTTCAGACCAATAGGTCACATTCTTATCAGCTGACGAAAGAGTACCAAGTTCGGAAGAGCGTGAACAAAACCATACATGTTAGACTCTGATTTGCCGAGATTTCGTATTCGCGGTTATTAGCCGTCGAAATCATAAGGTGCGGCGTGAACTTACATTCCGACGTTTAAAAATAACAACACTCTTACCATTTACTTAATCACGCCAGTTCGGCTCTCAAAAGCACAAATTCAGGAATGAACGGACCTCACTTTCAAAATTCAGTTCACCTACTCAGATTCAATTTCCGACAAGAAACGGTGCATTTTTATAAACATGATGGTTTTTCAATTTGTATTCCGTGAACTAAGTTTTTTTCATTTGCGTGAGACAAATTATCCCTCATCACTGAAAAAAATCAAAACAAAATACAGCAAAACAAAATACAACCCTCCAATGGAATTGATAACTAGAAGATTCTGTTCATCTTACTAACAATATTAAGCTAAAAGGTGCTAAAAGATCATCTCCAACTAGAGCTAGCGCGAATCTTGGCAAAAATTTTCTAGCAAACTTCGTGTTACAGGCGACCTTGCTACATGCGGTTGTTCGGTAAAATTATAAAGTATAGCAAAAGTAACGATTTTCTTACGTTTTTAAAAATTTTGAAATGTAGTTGAAAAGGAAACCGATAGACAACTTAATTTGTAAGTCAATGTCAATATATTAATGACCACTTGAATAAATGTTCAAAATTTGGAATCGGCAAAATTAATTAAAAAGTGCAACCTGCCATTTTTGAACTATTTTTTCATGCAAACTTGAATTTTCAGGTGACCTTGAAACACTTTCTGTCTTAAATTTAGCTTTTGCATGCAAAATTATTCTGAAATAGGTAATTTGCTCTTTATTAATATAATTTTTTGTTCCAAATTCTTACAACCTCACTGCAATTTTTAGTGTAGTCGAATTTTTAGGTGCTTCGCACCGTTAGCAAAACACTGCCAACATAGCATTGCAAAATAGAAAACATAATTTAGGAGGAATATTATATTGAGGAAAATATAACGAGAAACACAACCGACAACAGCCAGCGCTATTAAAAACCAGAAAAATCTACCGTGCGGTACTTGGTCGTCTGTTGAACCGAAACAAAGTTAAGAAATTGGAAGCATAATAATCTGTTTCCCCTTTAATTGACGCATTATCAGGTGACTAATTCATAATCACATAACCCGAATCCATTTAAGCCAAAAAAACCTTCTGAACAATTTTCACGTTCGAAACTTTTATGCTAGTCGTATTTTATGCTTGTCGATATGCTGCCAATAGCAATCTCAAATAACAACTGGTGATAAAAAATTTAATTTTCAAAAAATTGAATAAGTTAGCACTGAGAAACATCCGCGATTTCGGCATGCAGAGTTGATATTGGGAAAAGTATAGTACCCAAGCGCGGATCTAGGAATTTCTGAAGGGGGCGGGTTTTCAAAAAAAAATTGAAAATTTTGTTGACCTTTTTTTTAGGTCGACCAAATTGATTTTCTGAGCTCTCACAAACCATTATTAAGACTCTAATTTGACCAACTTTTTGGCGCCGCAGGCAAGTTTTAAAAAAAATAGAAAAGAAGAGATTGGCGCCAAAGGCTCCTTTAGAAAAATTTTCAGGTCAGTCAGGCAAAAATGGATATCTTAAAATAGTACAAAGGGGGACTCTATGGGTCGGCAGGAGGCCGAATCCCTGAGGGAGGGGGGGGGGGTCGCCCTCCTTCCCTTAATCCGCTACTGATAGTACCTCATCGCAAGGGTATAAAACTATGAGGCAACAACTTCAAAATGCTTTTGTGCAACAACGATCAGCCAGGCAACTTTTCAGAGCAAAAAACCTTAAACACCGTTGAAAAGCCAAACACGA
The DNA here is from genome assembly GCF_963678635.1 of Symsagittifera roscoffensis. NCBI lineage: Eukaryota > Metazoa > Xenacoelomorpha > Acoela > Convolutidae > Symsagittifera > Symsagittifera roscoffensis. Next base: position 28,594,603 of record NC_087068.1, on the reverse strand, counting down.
AGCTTCGTATCGTTATTATGAATTAGCCTTCAACAAGTCAGCACTGAACAAGCTTTGAACACGTCAGCTTCATGGTCAGAAATATGTTTTCAACCACCTTGTCACATAAATTGTAGTAAACAGGCGAAGCAGAGCCTCGCAATTTTTGCGACAACACAAGGAAGACGCTTGGTAAAAAAAATGGAAAATTTTGAAAATGTAAATTTATCAAAATGAAGAAAGTTATTTTGAAAAAAAAACATACTGGAACAAAATCTAAGCTGTAGCAAAATCGAAAACACCTCAGCAGAAACCCTCCAAACCAAAAAAAAATCAAACACAACATGCCAACACAATAGAGTTTGGAAGCAGCATCGGAAAAAACTTACTAAGCTGGAACAAAATCGAAAACTCCTCAGCAGAAACCCTCCAAGCCAAAAAAAATAATTCAAAGACTCAAAAACCAAAAAGTTATTAAGTCCCCCTATTTCTCAAAACAAGTACATATCACCACATAAAAAGTTTTCGGCTATCAAAAGACGAAATATGAGGCGACTAAGCCAATGTAAAACAGCCTGAAACCCATCCAGCCGGAAAAAAGGAAACTTATGTATTTTAAATTCGAGTTGTAGTACAACCGACATAAAAATCAAATTTCCAATAGACGGGATGTTTAAAATACAAACATGCTCGAAATCTGTCTTTTGCAGGCTTTCCCAGAGAAAAGACAAGTACTACCTCTATATAGTTGGTACATGAGTAAATTTACTATGTGTAATTTTGCCCATTTTGTGAACACAGTTACGAGAAGAAGTCTAGAACCCGATTGCAATACCCTTGCTAATCGCAAGGGAAAGCTAAATTGAGTAACAGAAAAAAAAAGAAAAATAAACAAAAAGAACAATTGACGATTTCGAGAATTTTTGCGGATGAATTTTAGAAAAAATTAGCGCGGTCAACCTATTTTTATGGTCATTCATTCTTATTATTCTTATTCATTCTTATTACAAAGATTATTATTTTTGTCAAAACTTTTTCATCAACTGTAAATTTTGCATACATGTTATTTGCAAATGAAGTCAAACTCAAATGAATTCAAAAAGTTTGAATAACATTAACAATTGCGGAAATATTTTACAGTTCACCAAAAAGGATTTTCGACAGCCTTATTTTTTATACAATCTTTTCAGGCAATGAAAAATTGACATGTTTGGATTTGCTTTGATAGCCTGAACAGGTTGCAGAAAAAATATGTTTTTGAAAAGCTGTCACACACTTCAATTACCTTTGATTGTTTGAATCTATTCGCAAAAAAAGTCTATTGAATTTTGACGTATTTAAGTAGTTTTGATAGTTTGAAACAGTTCCCGACAAAAGAACTTTGAGGTAAGGCAAGCCCTCAAGCGAAAAAACTTGGACATAGAAAAAACTTGGATAAGAAACTGGCCATTGTGTTGAAGTCCTCCAAGCGGGCGGCCAGTGGAAACGAGGGCGAGGTATGAGGCTCACACTTGAGCATACTGAAGACCTGTTCTCGGCAAAAGGAGCCCCTGATGGGGCAAGCTGTCTCAGCAGCTTCCTGTACAACACAAACTCAATGAGCAACACAGTGAGGGGCAGAAATTCTGATGACCGTTGGAATCTTCCTTCATCTGGCTTAAAGAGTGGTCTGAAGCGGGCATGGCTGACCTGCCGGAGACCTAAAATCCATAGAGGCCAATGTCACGGGGGAGGGGAAAGGGGAACCAGACGGAGGTGCGACAAGAGGGAACCAGGGGGCGATGCTTGGTTCTTCCGGAGGGGAACAGCAAGAACGGAGAGGAGAAGAGAGAAAGTGGACTCAAAGAGGGCACAACAGAAGAGCAAGGGACGAAAAGCCGCGATGATAGCCCACCAAAAGAGCCTGAGATGGAGCAGGCCATGCTGGCAGGCCGAAAAGGAAGTACGGGTAGCAACCTGGAACGTACAGGCCATGAGCGTGAATGGGAATCAGTCAAAGCTGAAAACGTTGGTCAAAAGAAGCCAGGAAAACGGATGGACAGTGGTGATGGTGACAGACAGCAATGCAGAATGCAACGGACACTTGGAAATCGACGACTGGACATTCATTCATGGCCGGAAGACAGGCATTTTGCTTAACCCCGAATGGTCGACGAGATGGCGATTAGACGGAAGCACGTGCAGCCACTCAAACCGAATTAGCAATGTCACATTTGGAGATTGGACCATAGTATCTGCGTACGCACCGACGTCACGGAGGAGGGATAAAGAGCAAAGACGGCTGTTCTGGCAGGATCTTGAGGGTGTAGTCTCTACAGTACCAACGAGAAGCTTCCTCTTATTGGGAGGAGACTTCAACGCGCAGATTGGCGGGAGGACACAAGAGGAAGACGAAGAGGAGAGCGCAACTGGTAGGTTTGGATTAGAGGCGGACACGCACACTGGATCGCAAATGAGAGAGTGGTTACAGTTCAACGGGTTGTGTTACTGGAACTCTTTCTTTGGCCAGAAGAAACGAGGCACGTGGCTTCGAAGGATGAGCGGAAAGTGGTACGAATTGGACGGCTTTGTGGGGCGCCTTTCCCAGAGAGCCAAGGTGAAGAGAGTGCGAACAAAGGGTGTCCAATTGTGCACACCGGGTACGGACCACCTGCCAAAGGAAGCGACGATAGTAACAGAGAATACAAAAAAAGGTGTACAAGAAAACAGCCAGAAAGGTGAACATAGAAAAATTACATGGGCGCTGGAATGACGAGGAAGTCAAACAGAGGAGGTTTGAATTCGAGGAGGCGATGCAACATCAAATGATGGGGGAACAGCCGAAAACCTGGGAGGCAGTTGCTCAAGTTGCGCAAAAGGTAGCGGAAGAGAAACTAGGAGTGAGAGCACGTCAAGTGGATGAGCCATTGCGGGTAATGCATGAAGATGAGCTCAAATCGATGGCGGCAAAAAGACACGAACTTCTGGAAAGGATGAGAGCTGAAACGGGAGCCGAAGCAGTCCGACTTTTTGGATTGATGGGAGAAATGAAGAAGATCCGGAAGAAAAAGAGACAGTGGGAAACAGAATACTGGGATACTGTGATTGAGGAATCGGTACAGGCCTCACGCAGAGGAGACTTAGGAGCAATGTACAGCATTCTCAATAGGCTGGGCTCTAGGTCGGCCAGTAGAGCACCACAGTCGACTAACACTAACCTATTTACGCCAGAGCAATGCAAGCAGCACTATGAGAAAATCAGTGCAACGCGGGGAGAAGTGAGCAGAGATGCGATAGACCGCGTGTCCAGGGCATGGGACGAAGCTTGGGCCGACTGCCTGGATGAGGTACCAGGAGATCAAGAGATTGAAACAGCAATAGTCAACACCAAGAACAAGGCGGGTGGGAAAGACAATGTCAGGATTGAGTATATTAAGTATGGAGGTCAGGCCATTGTGGAAGCCACGATACAATTGGTAAAACAGATATGGACTAAGCCTGCGGAACAGTGGGAAAACCTAGTGAAAGTCGGGATTCAATGCTCTCTTTATAAGGGCAAAGGAGACCGAGCGAGCCTAGACAGCTACCGAGGCGTAGTACTCCTACCAATGTTATCAAAGATTGTGGCTAGAATTTGCGCGAGCAGGCTGGGCAAATGGGCAGAAGGAACAAACATTCTGTCTGCAACACAATTTGGCTTCCGGAGAGGAATGGGAACTGAAGACGCAATCCATGTTATACGCAGAGTGTTCGAGGAATGCCAAGAGCGGAACCACGAAATACAAGATGAGGAGGAAACGCCAATGGCAGGATTAATGGACCTAAGAAAGGCTTACCCATCGACACAGCGCGACGCAATGTGGGAAATTATGGAAAGGAAGGGAATGCGAAAAAATGGCCACATGCTCCGGACACTGAAAGGCTTACACGAACACACAGAGTACGCCTGTCGAGTGGGCAACCAGCTCTCCGAGCAGTATCGTTGGTCTGGGGGAACGCCCAACAGAACAGACCATCACGTTGGAGGTAGAACCCTCGGATACTATTGACAACGTGAAGGCTAAGATTCAAGACAAAGAGGGAATTCCCCCAGACCAACAGCGACTGATCTTCGCTGGAAAACAGCTGGAAGATGGTAAGTCCAGTTACCAGTAGTACTTGTAATTGAAAGTTTTGAAATAAGTTTATTTGAAATAAGTTTATCCCGGTGAGGGTTTTGACAAAGATCTGCATGTTTGGTTGAAGAATGAGTTTTCAATTCACTTCTGAAAACGAGAGAACGACTAATTTTCAAAGAAGCAAGAACCGCCAATTCAACCAAGAGCTGATTTCTTTCTATTCAAAACAAAAGTCAACTCAGAAAAAATGAACAAAAGTCAAGCTAACCTTCTGTTTAGCGTGGCGAAGAATAAAATGCGAACTAGCAAGTTAAATTTTATGCTTTGAGTTATCAAACTGTGTTGTATTGAAATCTGGTAAATTATGGTACGATTTCTCGGCTTTAGACTATTTGCAACAAACAAACAAACAAATCAGATCTATTTACGTTACAACGACGTCATGGTACACGTTGCACTTTTCTTGTTCAATGTGCCATTTTATATATAACCGAGAGCCAAGGAATTATCTAGAAAAGAAATTTATACCAACTCAACTTGCATATAACGCTGATATTGTTCAGACCAATAGGTCACATTCTTATCAGCTGACGAAAGAGTACCAAGTTCGGAAGAGCGTGAACAAAAGCATACATGTTGGACTCTCTGATTTGCTGAGATTTCGTATTCGCGGTTATTCGCCGTCGAAATCATAAGGTGCGGCGTGAACTTACATTCCGACGTTTAAAAATAACAACACTCTTACCATTTACTTAATCACGCCAGTTCGGCTCTCAAAAGCACAAATTCAGGAATGAACGGACCTCACTTTCAAAATTCAGTTCACCTACTCAGATTCAATTTCCGACAAGAAACGGTGCATTTTTATAAACATGATGGTTTTTCAATTTGTATTCCGTTAACTAAGTTTTTTTCATTTGCGTGAGACAAATTATCCCTCATCACTGAAAAAAATCAAAACAAAATACAGCAAAACAAAATACAACCCTCCAATGGAATTGATAACTAGAGGATTCTGTTCATCTTACTAACAATATTAAGCTAAAAGGTGCTAAAAGATCATCTCCAACTAGAGCTAGCGCGAATCTTGGCAAAAATTTTCTAGCAAACTTCGTGTTACAGGCGACCTTGCTACATGCGGTTGTTCGATAAAATTATAAAGTATAGCAAAAGTAACGATTTTCTTACGTTTTTAAAAATTTTGAAATGTAGTTGAAAAGGAAACCGATAGACAACTTAATTTGTAAGTCAATGTCAATATATAAATGACCACTTGAATAAATGTTCAAAATTTGGAATCGGTAAAATTAATTAAAAAGTGCAACCTGCCATTTTTGAACTATTTTTTCATGCAAACTTGAATTTTCAGGTGACCTTGAAACACTTTCTGTCTTAAATTTAGCTTTTGCATGCAAAATTATTCTGAAATAGGTAATTTGCTCTTTATTAATATAATTTTTTGTTCCAAATTCTTGCAACCTCACTGCAATTTTTAGTGTAGTCGAATTTTTAGGTGCTTCGCACCGTTAGCAAAACACTGCCAACATAGCATTGCAAAATAGAAAACATAATTTGAAATGTCAAAAAAACTACATCTACTAAATTTCATGGCTATCTCGAAATTTCTTAAATTTGAGGAAAACATAACGAGAAACACAACCGACAACAGCCAGCGCTATTAAAAACCAGAAAAATCTACCGTGCGGTACTTGGTCGTCTGTTGAACCGAAACAAAGTTAAGAAATTGGAAGCATAATAATCTGTTTCCCCTTTAATTGACGCATTATAAGGTGACTAATTCATAATCACATAACCCGAATCCATTTAAGCCAAAAAAACCTTCTGAACAATTTTCACGTTCGAAACTTTTATGCTAGCCGTATTTTATGCTTGTCGATATGCTGCCAATAGCAATCTCAAATAACAACTGGTGATAAAAAATTTAATTTTCAAAAAATTGAATAAGTTAGCACTGAGAAACATCCGCGATTTCGGTATGCAGAGTTGATATTGGGAAAAGTATAGTACCCAAGCGCGGATCTAGGAATTTCTGAGGGGGGCGGGTTTTCAAAAAAAAATTGAAAATTTTGTTGACCTTTTTTTTAGGTCGACCAAATTGATTTTCTGAGCTCTCACAAACCATTATTAAGACTCTAATTTGACCAACTTTTTGGCGCCGCAGGCAAGTTTTAAAAAAATAGAAAAGAAGAGATTGGCGCCAAAAGCTCCTTTAGAAAAATTTTCAGGTCAGTCAGGCAAAAATGGATATCTTAAAATAGTACAAAGGGGGACTCTATGGGTCGGCAGGAGGCCGAATCCCTGAGGGAGGGGGGGGGGGTCGCCCTCCTTCCCTTAATCCGCTACTGATAGTACCCCTCATCGCAAGGGTATAAAACTATGAGGCAACAACTTCAAAATGCTTTTGTGCAACAACGATCAGCCAGGCAACTTTTCAGAGCAAAAAACCTTAAACACCGTTGAAAAGCCAAACACGAAGCTTCGTATCGTTATTATGAATTAGCCTTCAACAAGTCAGCACTGAACAAGCTTTGAACACGTCAGCTTCATGGTCAGAAATATGTTTTCAACCACCTTGTCACATAAATTGTAGTAAACAGGCGAAGCAGAGCCTCGCAATTTTTGCGACAACACAAGGAAGACGCTTGGTAAAAAAAATGGAAAATTTTGAAAATGTAAATTTATCAAAATGAAGAAAGCTATTTTGAAAAAAAAACATACTGGAACAAAATCTAAGCTGTAGCAAAATCGAAAACACCTCAGCAGAAACCCTCCAAACCAAAAAAAAATCAAACACAACATGCCAACACAATAGAGTTTGGAAGCAGCATCGGAAAAAACTTACTAAGCTGGAACAAAATCGAAAACTCCTCAGCAGAAACCCTCCAAGCCAAAAAAATAATTCAAAGACTCAAAAACCAAAAAGTTATTAAGTCCCCCTATTTCTCAAAACAAGTACATATCACCACATAAAAAGTTTTCGGCTATCAAAAGACGAAATATGAGGCGACTAAGCCAATGTAAAACAGCCTGAAACCCATCCAGCCGGAAAAAAGGAAACTTATGTATTTTAAAATCGAGTTGTAGTACAACCGACATAAAAATCAAATTTCCAATAGACGGGATGTTTAAAATACAAACATGCTCGAAATCTGTCTTTTGCAGGCTTTCCAAGAGAAAAGACAAGTACTACCTCTATATAGTTGGTACATGAGTAAATTTACTATTTGTAATTTTGCCCATTTTGTGAACAAAGTTAGTTACGAGAAGAAGTCTAGAACCCGATTGCAATACCCTTGCTAATCGCAAGGGAAAGCTAAATTGAGTAACAGAAAAAAAAAGAAAAATAAACAAAGAACAATTGACGATTTCGAGAATTTTTGCGGATGAATTTTAGAAAAAATTAGCGCGGTCAACCTATTTTTATGGTCATTCATTCTTATTATTCTTATTCATTCTTATTACAAAGATTATTATTTTTGTCAAAACTTTTTCATCAACTGTAAATTTTGCATACATGTTATTTGCAAATGAAGTCAAACTCAAATGAATTCAAAAAGTTTGAATAACATTAACAATTGCGGAAATATTTTACAGTTCACCAAAAAGGATTTTCGACAGCCTTATTTTTTATACAATCTTTTCAGGCAATGAAAAATTGACATGTTTGGATTTGCTTTGATAGCCTGAACAGGTTGCAGAAAAAATATGTTTTTAAAAAGCTGTCACACACTTCAATTACCTTTGATTGTTTGAATCTATTCGCAAAAAAAAGTCTATTGAATTTTGACGTATTTAAGTAGTTTTGATAGTTTGAAACAGTTCCCGACAAAAGAACTTTGAGGTAAGGCAAGCCCTCAAGCGAAAAAACTTGGACATAAATCATGTTTGTAATAGCATAAATCAGTTACCAAAAAAACTGAAAGGTATCTCAAGTCAGTAGCTTATCTTGCAAAAATTATCAATTCTTTTATTAGCTCGTCGAGTTTAGAAAAAATACCCTGCGCGAACTCTCATGCAAAAAAACTTGGAAATTATTCAAAACACTTGAAGTTATTTCGGCCGCTCGTAAAAATTCGCCAGAGGTTTAAGCTTTCAAGCACTCCACTAATCGAAAAAAAATGTAAATTAAGACAAGTAATAGCAAAAGTTGGTTGACAAAGCAAGGAAACTGTTTTAAGCAACTATGCTGACTGTTAAAATTTTAAAATATTTTGGGTTGCAACAAATTTGAAATATTTTAAAATGTGTTGCAAAATTTTCGAAATTTTGAAATATTTCGTCAAAACAATCATTAAGAAGTCACATTGGGAAACTGGAACTAGCTTTACTTCAAATTCAGTGCCTTTTCGGATACGTTAAAAACAGACAAGAACATAATATAATCTTGTAATCTTGTTAATATACATTTTACTTCAATTTTCAGGCACACCTTTGATCACGTCGACTGATAGCAAGAATCCATCCACAAAACAATGAAACTGTTTTAAGCAAGCTATGCACTCTGTTAACATTTGAAACCGTTTGAAGACAGACAGCCTTAATTAAAAAGAGCAACTGTCTAGACATCAGCGGAAATAAAAACTGAAATAAACATAACGTCGAAAGTTCATAAAGCAGAGTTTAGCTCGAAAATTATAACCACGGCGGGCAATTGCATCCGAAGCGTCGAATAGGGAACCTTGAAACCGGAAAATTACTACTCAGGGTGGTTATTGTTTTTCTGCGATTAGTTTCCAAATTTTAAATGATTTGATCATCTTCAGTGCCGTTTTTTTTTTGATGCGGCCTCATCTGTTTTTTATTCTGTGTTTCGTTTTTAAACTAACTTTGCTAACTGTTTTATAGTAAAATCTGGATGTTCATTGCAGTATTTAAAAACTAGGCTAGCATAATCTTCGGATATCCGACGATCTCGCATTTTGAGTTTGGCCTGACAAAAAGTTCAAGATTTGTTCGGCTTCAGATTTTGCATGCAAAAAATGTCAAAAAGCACTGATTGCTCATTTTAAATATTTTTGTCTGTCCGAAATTTTTGCTACTAATTATATTTCAAAAACTTTGCAACTTTGAAACATTTCGTCAAATAAATCATCAAGAGGTCAAATTGCGAGTCTGGAACTACCTAGACCTCAATTTCAGTGCTTTTCGGACATGTTAAAAACAGATACGAATCTAACAGCAAGACAAAATGGCAAAAAGATGTAAATGGTACCACCTTTGATGCATAAGACGCAAATGGAGGTTCAAACTCAGATAAAAACAATGATAGCCGGTTACTGTGCATGTAGCGCAGAATGTTCCGATCACAGTCTTAGAAAATACAAAAAAATATATATATTTTTTTACAAATTGGTGCCATTTTTTTTCTACTTGCTGAGATTTAAAAAATCTGAACGAAAAAACTGAATTAAGGCATATTTGAATGTCATAGTAAAATAGGTCATTTGGAAAACAGTTTTTGAAGAAAAATGACAAGAAAAACGAAAAAAAAAAATTAAATTTCTTAATTTTCAAGTTTTTGATTCCCACCAAAATTGCGCTAAAAATCTCTAGAAATTACCTTTACTTGAATATAACTGTTTTAACGGCTGAAATTAGGCTTAATTAAGCTTTTGTAAACATATAGGGTCACCTTATTATATTAAGCTTAAATAAGCTATTGTAAACATATACGGTCACGACTAAAAGGACTTTGATATGCTATATCACTCAAACCAGTCCGATCATTATTTGTGGTACCTGATTTTGCGAGGAAAACAAAAAGCAAAAAAAAAGTCGTCCGAGTCACTGTCATAAGCACTATGCTCAATGCTTGCAAGTCACGACCATGGCACGAGTTTCAGTACAAGAAGCTGCCAACTGTCCTGGACAAATACTAGATACATAATGAAAGCGGACCTGAAGAAGATGACAAAACAGCACCGGAAACCAGAACATGTTTAACATCCGACGAGAACTCGGCGTAGCGTAGCAATTGTTAAGAGAGAAACTGAGAAGCAGTCGATGGAATGGGGTTGTCACGTTTACCCGATAACATGCGATAATCTAGTGAAACAAAATACCAAAAGCTGGTTGAACAACAAAGAAAAAAATTGGACAAACAAGGAGGCAAGCGAGCTCTAAACAGATTCCGTAAGAAACTAGTCCCCGGATAGCTAGAAACAAGGACACAAGACCGCAAAGTTTAGATGAAAGTGGCGAAAACTCCGTAGGAGAAAAGCCGCCTTGACTACGAATGAAATGGAAACCAGTAAGCGGAAACTATAACTGGAGAGAATACTGAAGGTGAAAACGAGACTCAACATCAATGCAAGCTCTGCCACAGGATCCCAGCGTTTCCAACAAGAAGGGCTCTCATGGGCCACAGCCAGCTTAAGCACTACCAACAATTGGAGGAAGCTGGTGGTTACCCTTGTCGGAAAGGCTGTGATAAGAAGATAGCTACTCTACACGGTCTGGACATCCATGAAAAGAGCTGTGGAGGAAACAGCCTGATATCAAAGACAAAATATCGAGCGAAAAAAAAACAACAGATCGGGAGAGAACGCGGAGTGGAGGTAAATGAGGTCATATTCAGGTGAGAGCAATGTGACTTTGTCACAAAATGAAGAGGTAGACTAGGTTCACAAAGAGGTATCACCTACGGCAAACTGCGGAGCCAAGAAAAACTCCACAAGGGAACACGACAACAAGGGAACAAACTGCGGAGCCAAGAGACCACAAGGGAACACGACAAAGATTCAAGATTTTACTCGAGCTCCAAAGAATTTAGACGTCAGAGTGTTAAATCGGGCTCGATGGTCACCCATGAACAGCACTGCGTTGGGATCCCAACAAAACAGAGCAAGCTAGCGCATACCTCCAGGATCGCCTGGACAAGAGAAGACGGAACATAATTTAAGTGCACATTGGGATGCGGGAAGGAGACGACCGTGTCAAGAGGTATGACAGTTCATGAGAGGTCAAGTAAGGGAGTTTCCGTAGAAGTGACGAAGACATCATCGAATTCTAGAGGGACGAGAAGTTAGGGGTTTGGCCCCTGAACTAGAGGCCTTGCAGACGGTCCCACGGACCTAGGAGACGATAACTGAGGAGCCAGAGAACCCTCCGCAGCCTGGGCACGATCCACCTCACAGAGAAGAGATCATGAACAGTGGGAAAGAAGTGAACATGTACAAGTGCAAATTCGCAACATTCGGGTGCATATTACAAACAAAAGCGAAGCGTGAGCCGGCAATACATGCCTCAAGAAGCCCATTCCGTATAAAGTCTACTACCTCCAACTTGCAGTAGGCAAGACCCTCCAAGGGTCACTACGCCTTACCGAAAACGAACGAAAAGAGAAAAAAAAGAGACTTGTATTCTGAAAAAACTTCAGCCTTGGAACTTTAAAGAAAAAATATATGCCCTTTAATCTCAGTGAATTTCGCGAAAAAGTTATGATTGGTGCTTTTTTGACAAAGTTAACCCAATTTGAGCAAACTGAAAACTTTTATTTCGCTGGGAAATCTGAAAATTGAATTCCATTTTCGAAATTAGAATTCAATCACGTTTTTCGTGACCTTTAAACATTTGCTGTTTGATAGTGGAGTTTGCCTTCGTTTTCGCTAAACTTTTACGCTTTAGCAACCGAACGATAAAAATTCTGATAGTAACAAGACAACATTAAATGATCGCAAACTGGTACTTCGCCTAGAAACGAGACAAAAAATAACGCATCTTTCACCATATCATGGTTCAATCGAAAAAAAAATAGGCGCTTACAATCGAATGTCTCTTTGCGAAAAATAACATCTAGTAATACATTTGCGAAAAATAACATCTAGTAACTATACCAATTGGTCTTGTGGTACATGATTACACCTTTTTATAATAATCAACGTCACTCCTTAATTGAGCAACATGTAGCTAAATTTGAGATGGCATTTTGGGTTTTGTAGATGACACCTATTGAAATATACCACAGGGAGAATATTTTCATTTGCAACGCATGCTTGATAAAAACTTCCCTGAAAGGAGCATGAAACAGAATTTGATTCAAGAACAGACAGCAATGAATTTTGGTGGCAACATTTATTTTCGGTACAACTTTCAGCAATCGTTTACCAACAAGAAAAGACCAGCTCAAAGGCCCATTTTAAAGTTAAACACTGATAAGCAGTTCTCAACTTTGATACTCCTAATTTTTGTCAAAAAAAGTTACTTCCTTGGTAAAAAAAAAGACGCTAATAAACTGGGCGAGCATTTACGAAAACCATACAAGCTAAAAGTATAATTAAAGCGATGACTTATCACTACATAGCCATTAACCTCAAGCACTGTAGTCGGGAAACCGTTTAAATAATAACATTCAATTCGCATATCTTTACATATCACTTTCATTATACATAGGCTTGATGCTGGTTCCTTTTCTGATCTGACCCCATCCAATAAGTCGGAAGTTCTTCTCAATTCGTCTACTCAAAGCAATCTTTTCACCCACTTGCGTACAGACGGGCGTTGTCAAAACCAGCTTGGCCAAATCCAATTTCACAGCCAGAACTCTGGCATTAGCCGATAAAGATCCAATATTGACCATTAAGACTTCATTTTTGGTCAGCTTTTCAACCTTCGCTCCTTTTTCTTTGCCTTCTACTCTCACACCGAGTAGCCTTCTCAGAAGGTAAAAAGAGATTTCGAGTTCGATGAAAATATCAGGCAGGGTTCCTACAGCTCCTAAGACATGCCCAACCATTCGATCTCCTCTGCATAACGTCGGGTCGATTTTTGTTCCCACACCTATGAGACCTCCAGGCACTGCGTATTGCAAATCATTCTTCTCCGCGAATAGAGATAGGACGAGGGTTTTGATGGGTGTGCATGTGATTTGGTTCTTGTTGTCCTTGCGTACGATTCCTGGTCTGATCTCCACTTCTTGCCCTACTCTGAGCACGCCCTGTAAAATGCTGCCGCCTGCCACGCCTCCTTTTAAGTCATCCACTTCCGAGCCGGGTTTGTTCACATCAAATGACCTAAAATTATGTAATTCGTTAATCTCTCGAACTTTACGGAACTTTCCTCCCAAACGTCATGAAGCAAGCTTTCGACGACTCTATATTTCAAGTTTCGTGATATAGATCGAGTGAAAAAAAGGTCATTAGTCGCATGCATTTGGCGGAAAGTAGTCTTTTTGAGTTTTTAAAGAGCTAAGAAAAGCCGATTATACGCAAAACATTGCAAATCTCCACTACTTCAACTAGCACATTTAACTGTCATACTTAAAGATATTTAGATAGAGCGCCTGTTGTCTGATTATGGAAAACTGACTGCGGACTAAGAGTATTTCAATGAGGATTAACAACGCACCAAACTACATTTTCTAGCGAGGAACTAAACTTTAAACCTGACCTGATGATGATTAGCTTTGCCGGTAGATCGAACACCCTCGCTGGAATTGGGACCTTCTCACATAGATACTGACACACAACGTCTACATTATACTTCAGCTGGGCCGAAATAGGCACAATGGGGGCATCGGCAGCAACAGTTCCCCTTACAAACTCCAAAATCTCTCTGTATTGATCCTTCGCAGCTGTATCTCTCACCAAGTCAATCTTATTCTGCAGAATTATTATATGCTTCAATTTCATAATCTCAATAGCAGCTAGATGTTCGGATGTTTGAGGCTGGGGACAAGGCTCATTTCCAGCGATGAGAAGCAAAGCAGCGTCCATAATTGCGGCTCCGTTTAACATAGTTGCCATCAAAATGTCGTGGCCTGGACAATCTACAAAAGAAACATGTCTCACTAGCCTATAGTTTCCGCCACAGCCCACCGCAGCACATGGAAAAACATCTCGCATATCACTGCTACACGACCTGTAGCAATCAGGCGCTGGACACTTTCCGTCACATTTGTAAATTTTCGCGTTGGCATAGCCCAGTTTAATTGTAATATTTCGGACCAGTTCGTTTTTGAAACGAACCGTCTGCACCCCTGATATCGATTTGACCAGAGTCGATTTTCCATGGGCTACATGTCCTATGGTTCCAATGTTGATGGTTGCTTGTCGACTGATGACCTCGGGAGTAAGAGGGGTCAAGGTGCTGATTTCAAGTTTGCTCAGGTCCTGAACTGAGAGTCCACTGTCCACTGGCGCACTTGAATCGCTGTTTTCTGGAAGAATACTCTCCATTATGTCTGAAAACATCACATAAGTAACCTTTTTTTAAGAAATACATTGCATGCTCTCAGGAATTCGACCCCATGCCGACCCAAAGAGCCCCCCCCCCCCCCTTGTACTATTTTAAGATATCCATTCTTGGCTGCCGGACCCTAAAACTTTTCTAAAGGCACCTTCGGCACCAATATATATTAATTTTGAGGGGTGAGCGCGCGCCGAAAAAAAACGCGATTTTTTGGTCAAACTTTTCCAAAAAGAGCCAAAAACGGCAATTTTGGCCTTTCTTCAAAATTTCACCTGAGGCGCAGAAAATTTGGCCACAACAGACTTTTTCGTGCTTTGGGAGAGCTCGGAAAATCACTTTGGTAGTTTTAAAAAAAAGGTCGACAAAATTTAGAACATTTTTTTTAAAATCCGCCCCCAAGAGAAAATCTTAGATCCGCCCCTGCTAGCAGTTCAACCTTTTTTTTGTTTCTAGAGTTCTGCACTCACTGTTCTTAGAAATATGTACACCTGATTTCTGTTTTTGTTCCGGCCATTGAAAATGGTGAGGAGCTTTGTATTAGGGTGTTTCTCAGTTTTTTCTTTTTGTTTGCCACGCAAAATCAGCTACCACAAAAAATCATCGAACTGAATTGAGCGAAATTTTTCATTAAAGCCTTTTTCCCAGTGTAGAGAAAAGTTTTCTCAGTGTGAGAAAAACCAGTTTAAAACTTTTGATTTTTCGTCTAATTTCGAGCTAGTGAGCAGGCTTACATCAACTTATTTATGCTTAATTTAAGCCTTGAAAATTTAGTTTAACTAAAATGAAGTTAACTTGTGGAGGTTTTAATTTCATCGTAGGAATCAAAAAATTTTGAAAACTTGATAAAAATTTAAAACTTCTTGATTTTTTGTTTTTCTTGTTATTTGTTTCAAAAGGTTTTTTAATTTGCATATTTTACACTGACTGACGAAAATGCCTCAGCTCTACTTTTCGCTCAGATTTCTTTATCACACCACGCCAAAAAACTACACTAATTTGCAAAAATAATTTTGATGTAATTTTTTAAGACTGGTCGGAACAATCTGTGCTACTTGCACAGTAACCGGCTATCCGTGTTTCGTTTTGATTTTGGTGATTCAGGTTTAAACATAACGAGTGCTCGTTAGCTCCTAACGGTAACTTTTCAGAACCCGAAAACAGGCCTAAATATTGCAGTTTTGCATGTTGTCTTTTAGAGACTTATATAACGGACAGCAATCAAAACGCTTAACTTTTACCGTTTTTCTCAGGCATACTTGTTCCTTAAACCTGGAGCTACCTGTTTGATAAATTTTGGCTTCGTTTTACGGATGTGGGATGAAAGATAATTCCAAAAATTTAAAATTTGGCTTCATCCAAAACCATAATGCTCGATTCAAACATGAGTAAAAATTTTTGTGATTTTGGAATTTTCCCACAGACATGTTTTTTTACAAACTTTAGTGCGTAGCATTATATGCACGGAGTTTTTCCACAACCTGTTGCCTCGATTAAAGCCCTGCTATCAGATAGCGATGTTTTCGAGAAGAGTCAAAAAGTTTCAAAAAATGGTCAAGAAATCAAAACATTGACTTTTCTGAAGTCCATAACCTTTTTGTTAGCAAAATTTGGACGTAAGCGCTTACACAGGGGAGCTTCGCTCAAACCTTTATTTTGATTGAGCCCAAAATCTCATTGGGAGGGTAGTTTCCGGGAAAATACCAAAAAAACAATCACAAAAAAAACTGTCTGAAAATCGAAAACTTGATTGTTTCGAGGGCCATAACATTTTGCGTAGAAAAATTGGTCGCCGCCGCTGATGCAAGTAAGCTTCCCAAAACCTGTTCTACCCAGTGAAATCAAAATCTCAGATTTCGACGGGTACTTTTCGAAAAAAAAGTCAAAAAGTTTCAAAAAACTCAAAAAATTGATAGATTTGACTTTTCCGAGAGCCATATCTTTTTGTGCAAAATAAAAATGGTCAAAACAGCTTATACAAGGGAGCTGAAAATTCGACTCTTTCGAGGGCCAAAACTTTTGGTGCAAAAGAATTTGGGCGTATCCGCTGATACAGTGGCGCTTTCCATAACGCGTCCTTTCAATTGAAATCAAAGTTTCAGATTGGGAGGGTAGTTTTTGAGAAAAAGTGAAAAAAAATCCAAAAGTATGGGTCAAAAATTCCACCACACACTTTTCCGAAGGCAGTAGAAAGTGGATTAAGGTTTTAAAAAGACTAGCTGATTACGCAGGCACACAGGGTAGTGGACGGACTTCCTATTGGTACCACTTTCCTATTGGTAAACAGTCCGACCATAATCTTAAAAAATTAAACAGTTTTTTTTTCGGCGTGGTGTGATAAAGTAGCTTAACAAAAAAATGATGATTAGGTATATTCGACAGTCATACTAAAAATAAACAAATAGAAAAACAATTTTTCTAGAAAAATTACTAGAAAAACGAAAAAAAATCAAAGAAAAATTCTTAAATTTTTTGAAGTTATTTGCAGTTCTTTGAATTTATAAGTTTTCACGTTTTAAATCAAGCTATTGTAAGATTTTAAGCAATTAAAATAAGACTGCTCGATCACTTGACCCGCTCGAAATAAGACGAAAACCAAAATTTTCAAATCAGTTTTTCTCGATTTTTGAAACTTTTTAATATGGTTCAAATCACGATTGTAAGGGCTTTAATATATATCACTCAACCCAGTACCATCATTATTTGTGGCACTTACTTTTTACGTGGAAAGCAAAAAAAAACTAAAACAGACCCGAAGAAATTAGAAAAAAAACCCGATCCCATACATTTTCATAATACCTGTTTTCATCAATTAAGAACGTAATTTGTCACAATTTATGATAAAATCATGAATATTAATCAATCAACTTATAAATTAAAATAACGAAGAAAGTACTTTTATTGAAGCTACAACAATCATCAAACAGTGAGTATCGAGATATAACATTAAGACATAGGGTACTGGGAAAGTAAATTTAATGCATCTTTATCATGCCGTGTCTAGGGGATGAAGTTTGAGCATGTTCGATCTCGTTCACAGTCAGTTGGATCAAGTGTCACATAGGGGCACATACACGTCCATTCGTCTCCCCACGTTGAAACATGCTCTCTTGGTTGCCTGAAAATATCAGATAATTAATCTTTCGAATAACATTAGGACGAACACCAAATACAATACATTTTTGTATCATAAATTTCAAAGGTTCAAACAAAGAACAAAACTCAAGCAAATATACAAAGAATATATACAGCAACAGCTCCTGGTTATCCCATTCAATTTACATATCTTCAGCATTGAAATGAAAAATACTCGACTCAGTTGTGAGTTTTAGACAAAAATTTAATGTATGAAGTCGTTTTGGAAACAAATTTAATTTTTACAAGATGGCCACAAGTAATATTTGTTTAATTTTTAAGAAAACGGTGATAGAAAATTCTTACTTCTTATTACCTTACAAACTTTTGTAAACAGACAAAAATCAAGTATGCCACATCGCGGGCGGGAAATATCTGCAACCGACTGAATTGAACACAATTCTTCTAATTTACACATCTAATTTGGAACTTTGTTCAAGTGGAATGAAAGGGTTTTTGCATTTGAAGGCACTGAAGTATTATGTTACATTCAAACCAGTCGTCAGCTAACATTTTTCCAAAATTAAATTAAATGATAGAAGCGGAAAAGGAGACAAGCAAATAAAAGCACCATTGATTCAGGTTCGACCTGCCAAGTATTTGAGTATGAAAAAACATAAAAATAGTTTATCCGATTCAGATACAAAAATTAACACTACCCTAGTTTATCGCAAGGGTGAAAAATTATCTATTTCAATGAATTCTTTAAAAAATGCTGAGCACCTTCACTTTAAGTATACTGTATTAAATACATACATATTTCGTGCACCAAAATCGTGATTAACGAGTCGGGGTTCAAATCTGTACAATTCTTCTAACACCTAACATCCATATCTAAACCAAAACTTCAGAACTAAAACCGTCCAAAAACAAATCTATCTACAAATGTAGCTATTTTAGAGCCAGTAAAATATTTAATTATCAATATTATCAGTAGTCATTTTAACGACCAAATAACAAAACAAATTCACGAAATCAAAACACATATTGACAGATGAGTTCGTATTTTTTCACAAGGACTTAATCTCATTTCCTATCGGGTAAACTTCATCATAACCTCAATCTCTTATAACAAGAAGCATCAAAAGCGCAGGCTTAACGAGAGAGAATCGATTCAGCAACATGGTGGTGCATGGTTGATCGAATTTGAGTGGCGCACTAAAATACCACAACTCTGATAACAACGGCTTCTGGTGGCATTGTTGAGTATAAAAATGTCTAAGCTATTCCGATTGACAATTAAATTAGTACTTTCCTGTCCAACGGTAACTTCCGTTTTCAGTGTCATTTAACACATATGCTATGCTTATTATTACTGCTAAGCTACGTATGCATAAAATCAACTAAAAAGGCAAATTAACTAGTCCTTAAACTATTCAAATAGCTTAACATCCGACTTTTTGATAAATCTCACCTAAAACGGTCGCACAAAATACAGGTTGTTTGTTTTTAAAGTTCCCGAAAGGACTATCGACGATACTCTCGGTCTCGTTTGCTCTCTCTTCGCTCGTACTTGTCGTCTCTAGCTGATCTATCGCGGCTTCTGCTTCGTTTGTAGTAGTCGCCACTTCGCTCCCTCTCTCGTCTATCCGATCGACTCTCGCGCTCTCCTCGCGACCTCTCTGGGGATCCATCGCGGGAAGAACGCTTCCGACGAGACCTACATCAACAATAAAAAATATCTATAATAAGAGTCATTATTTAATTACAAAACAGTCCCCAGATATTTCATTTCGACTTTATCTTTTTCATATACTGTCCATGAAATTTCCTTTAAAAAATCCCTCGATTTCAGAAAAATCCTGCAAACGTGTAAACGCAAGGTCAAAGGTCAACCTCTGTTTGGCGTATATGTATTATTGTTGTAGTAAAAGAACTAACGACTTTGAGCTGCTGCTTCCGCCACCACTCTCAGATGAGAACTTCTGAGTGATTCCTCTTAGACACTGCTCCAAACTAGTTATCAGCACCTGGAAAACACTTTAGCATGATTTGTTTATCAAAAGTTACCATCATAAAAATTCACCCATTTTCAACATACCAACTATACGGACCATAATGCAATCCGATTGCCAAGTTTCTAAGGAGCTATTTAATTAGGTATCAAATAACTCATCCCAGCAGCAGAATTTTAAAGAGCCAGATCTCATATAACCAAAGATTACCAAAACTATTTACTGGGATTTTGATTTTGTCAAAACCAATGGAAATAGAAAATTGCAGCTACCATTAGAGCAATCATAAAAACATCCGCATTGCACTAACCTGGCATCGACTATCATCCGACACTTTAGACTGCTTGATGAGTTTGATGGCCAGCTTCAGAGTCTGACTGGCATCCTCGTACTCTCCCTTACTCGCATCTGCCAGTGCACGTGCAATGGCTGTGGTGGACACTTGTCTATTCCTAGACATGATCTCTTCTATCTCTGTCTCCGTCAGTGGAGGTCTGAAAAAAGAACCAAAATGACCACAGTATTTTTAAATTAATACATATGGTCAGAGTAGTCTAAAATTAATACACATCAATACATAGCTTTTGAAATACAACTAACAGAGCTGAAAAAGATTCAATGAAAGTGATTGAATTTTTTTAAGCTGCGAAGAAAAAATATAACCTTCAAGCTCTTTGAATTTTCAGACTAGTTTATAACAAACTTTTTTAAAAATAACGCTAATCCAATCGCAGCGTATTCTGAGCTTCGCGGGGAAAAAAGTTGCGCACTATTTTCACTTTCAAAAATGGAGAGCACAATTTGAAAATAAAGGTAAATTACAAAAGAAGCCCTTCCGTTTAGTTACGGTCAGTGCACAAGCTGGATAGGACCATACCAGCGTTATAAAAATGCATATATATATCAGCAAACTGTAGCATTGTATCAATGAAGTCATATATCAGATATTAACTGCATCGTCGTTATGTTAACTCATCTTAGCCGTCCTTCCTCTACAATGGCGCTTATAGGGTTGTCGATAAATTGAATTTTGCGCAGCGATCTGCACCCCTTATACATAGTATAGAGCTCCTGAGGAGCGCGAAGCTTATTTTAAATCTTTGCAGTTAATCGATTCCGGGTAGCTGTCTTGTCTTTTTTCACTTAGTTTTTCGGCTAACCGCTGCATCGTCCGCGTGGCTTTCGGAGCAGCTCCACCGGTGCATCCAAAAATCAGCGGACACAAGCTACTCTGCCCTACGTTTAAAACTCTTTGCAGATATTTGAGTTGTTCAGCGTTTCGTGAATGCGTCTTTTAGCAGTTTTTGCGATGTTTTGGCATGGGGGTTTAAAATTTTCAGGCCAATTCGTGAACCCCAGAGTCCGTTTGCTTTGATGACAAATCGTGCCCCATCTTCAGTTGTGGTTGAATAAATTTGAATTGGACTTGATTAGAAATCAAAAAGAAAAATTGTGAAAAATCAAATTTAAGTGTGAACAAAATTTAAGACTATCCTAAAAAATAACGAACAAAAGAAAATCATCACGACTCTCATACCGTTAATTAAGACTTTATTAGAAAATGTACTGAAAGTATAATTCAACAAGAATAGCTGGTAGCTGTCCAAGTAGCACTGAGTGTTTTGACCACAGTGATTTCCAATAGCAAAGTCGAAAAAAAAAACATTTTTTGTATAATAATCCTGTATTTTTCTAGAAAGGGTGATTGGATTAGCCGAATAAGGTAAGAACGAGTAGTTACCATAACTAAATAGACGTTTAAATTGAAGAAGAAAAAACTTTGAAATAAATTAAAAAGTACAGTCTCTGGTCAAGTCTAATTTAGTTAAAAAACCCTAAATATTCACAAAAGTTTTTTCCAACACTGCGAGAGCTGCTTAGGAGAGTTTTTAGGATGTTTTATTCACAATTTTTTTTGCAAACTTTTTGGAAACTTTTGAACCAAGAATCCGAACCAGACTGAAAAAGCTTTTTCATACTTGACCCCCTGTTAGCTTTTTTGAGATAGTCTATATTGCTTGGTCAAAATAAAAAATTATCTTCCACTCATAGTCACAGTGGTCGCAACTAAAGCCAAAGCTTACGTTTCAGGTCGCCGTTCTTCTTTCGGAGATCCCAGAGCAGTGCCACCTGGTCCCCCACTAGTGGGCGGCAGAAATGGGGGCATCATTCCTGGAAAAGGGGGCATTGGGGGCATCCCAGGTGGGAAGAACGGTGGCATTCCCGGAAAAGCAGGGGCCGATGCAACAGATGTTTTGATGTCTACACTTGGCATCATAGGAGGCATTCGGGGCGGGACGACCACTGAAACCCAAGTTTTGATTAAAACTAGATGTGGTAGTAATTTTCAATTAAATCTTTTTTTTAATCATTACGCGTTGCAATTGAAACATAAGAAACGGTATTAAACATATTTGAAACTAAAAAAAACAATCGGATCAAAATCAGTCAAATAAACTACTAAAAAACTAACTGCCAGCACCAGGGGGCATCGGAGGAAACATTGGAGGAACAAATCCCATTGAATTAGTGGTCATGTTATTGTTGACTACGTTGGTAGAGGTCTGGAAAGTTGTAGACGTCGTAACATGTGAATCGTTGCTTGAAGAATTGTTACCTGGATTTGACGAATAGCGCAGAGAATAAGAAACAAATTCCAAACAAAAATGAAGTAAAAAGTAATGATACCGACCTTTCTTCTGCTCAAAATGCATCAAGTTTTGTTTATTGCACGGTGTTACCAGAGGAGTTTGCCCCTGTATTTTACTGAAAATGTCAAAGTTCGAGTAAGCCAATAACAATATAATTGAAATCTAAAAATATTTATTATAAAAAAATCTTACTGTTTCGGTAGTTTTTCGAGAAGAAGTTGAGCTGATGCATCTGATCCAAAATGCGCCATACAAAACCTAATGTCAATTCATTGATAATCACATAAAAGTTGTTAAATCGATTAAAGACTTATATTCTTCTAACTGACCCTTTGGATTGTCCATTGACCCTATTTTCGTTAAATTTGATTTCTAGCAAATCCATTACACCCAGTTCTCTAATTGCATCCATAAGGTCTTGATCCGTAGTCCACTGAAAATAACAATTTTAAAGTAACCCGACTAGCAAAAATTGAAAGATGAAAAATAATCAACCAACTAACCCATGTTAAGTTTCCGATATACAAGGAAACTCGTCTTGTCCAGCTTCCTCCATGGCCATATTTGTAGTTTGAAGGAGCAGAGTTGAAGGAGCTGGTTGTCACTGTCGTTGTCGCTTCACTTTGTGGTTCCGATTTCACTTCAGTGGTAACTGGCATACTCTCGGCATTACTACTTGACAGAACGTCGTTATAAAGATCAGTCTCTTCAGTTGTCGTTGGTGGAACCGCCTAAAATAAACTAGCCAGTGTAAGTGCAAAGTTGGTGGCAAGCTCAGCAAAAAAAAATTAGACAACTTACATCTTTTTTAGTTGAGGGGTCCAGGTCATCCGAATACAAATCAATGTCGTCGCTCATTTCGTAAACCTTAAAAAGCAGATGGTTTTTATCGAAACGAAAAAGAAACGCTATTATAGTAACAGTGCATTAGTATAGTAACAGTATAATAATAACATAATATTAATAACAAAGGATTTAGGAATATAATCCAAGGGTTCGCATAAAACCCGGTCATTATATTGTTCAAAGTTTAGTTTTCAGTTATAAGTGTAAGTTTCTTCAGGTCTCTACAGTTGTTGCATTCGCATAAAATGCGCCAAGTGCATGTATCTGATTCGTTGTAGCGAGTTTTGAAAAACTTTGTGTACATTCCTATAAGTCTGTTTGTGACATTCGACCAGAATGTGAAAAATGCAATCTCTGCAGAATTTGGAATTTTAGCAGTAAGCCTTCCGGATTGGTGGTTTTTATGAACTAAGGGCGTTATTGGAACGTTTAGCCAAACGGTGAAGGCTGGAATATTCTAGTATTTTAAAATTTCAAAAATTCGAATGATGACGTCACATTTCTGAGAAATGCTGAAACGGCCATTTTTAACAAAAACGAGTGAAAAAACAACAACAACATTAGTTGCGCTGACGAGAACAACTTTATCGAAATTGAGGAAATCGAAATTGAAGAAGAAGACAACGAATTACAGAGAACGTTCCGAGTTGCAACTATTGTGCTGCTACAATAGTTGCAAGGCCGTTGCGAACAACGGTGAAGGGTAAGAAATCAGCCCTCCGTGTTATCGTGAATTCGAACTTAAGGAGCTTGATTCACTGGATTCAAGAATCCGGAAGGGTCTCGGGACGGAAAACTTTTATTGACTCATATGAACTTTTAGCATCCTGTCATGTCCTGACTTGAATTTAATTGATATTTGGATTAGTTTTGACAAGGATGAGGTGCTAAGAGTTGGGGGGAAAGGGTTGATCCATCTTCGATGGAGATGATGATTTTTATCTACTGAACAAAAACAATAGTAATATAATAAGTAGTAGCCCTGTTTTAAGGAGTGACCTCGTGGTCTGCGGATACTGAGACCCAGCCATGAGCTCACTATTTTTGCATGTAATTCAGTTAATTTGAGCGTTCTGGTCGAAGCCGGAGAACAGTAACGTTTTTGTCGACCCGATGTTGGAAAAGACCACCGAAAAGTACTGGCTTGGTAGAAACGGTGAAAAACATGCAAAGCTCTGTTTAGACGCTAGCCAGTCGTCTTAAGACTTAGTTTTGTTATCCGTCGATATGTATCTTCCGGGCGAATGTTACATGTATGTTTTTATGGTGCTCCTGGGTGTTATTCTTTCATAACATCATGACCGGCGGAACCGTTAACGAGCACTCCGCGCCGAGCGGATGCTCACATTAACGCCCATAATAGGCCTAAACTGCCGGGGCGGAAGGGTAGTTCGGAACGCGGAAGCCTTCCGGATTACCGTGAATAGTTTTTTAACCTAGTTAAGACCGAAAATTCACGAACCAGGAAGGGTGGGGGGAATCATGAACCCCTCATCCCCTGAGTGGTTTGTGACCAAAAACACTTAAAGATATAAGTAAAACCAAACAAAAAATAGTATAGTAGCCAAGAAAAACAAAAAAACAAAAAAAAATAACCGAAAAAACCAAAAACAGTAAAAAAAAAAAGTAAAAAATCAGTAGAAATCATCCCCCCAGACAAGATGTGATTCAACCCCCCCGTTTGTTGTTGATAGATATATTGTTGTTACAGGCATTTATATCAGTCAGGATCGTTACGATCAATTTTGTGGCCCGTTTGTGAGGCTTGTACTGTAGGGTTATTTGAGCATTTAAGCACGTTAATGATAAATTGCGCTCAATCCGGAAGGGTCAGCTGATTTGCGCTCAATTCGGAAGGGTCTTGGGTGAAGACCGATCCGGCAAGCAGTACAAGGAGCAACAAGAAGGGGCTCAACGACAACAACAATCGACTGTTGGGTATCGTTAACAAGTTTTGTATCCCTTTTGGTACAAAAAGTAAGATAGTAATCTGTGGGGGGCTCGACAGTGCTGCACTGTAGTGACCCTTCACCGAACTGCGAATATCCGAGTTAAGCACCTTAATTCGGATAATAAACAAACCCGGAGGGGTATAGTATTACTAATATTATTACTTATATAGCCTATATTAATAGTCTTATATCGTTTTTCAGTGAAAAACAACGAAAACAGACCGGTTTTTAGGGTCAAAATAGCGATATTTTGATCCCCCCACAAGTCGCGATTTTTGAGATATCGATATTTTTTGAAACGGAAAAAAGCGCTAAGTTAGTGTGTTACATCGTAACTGCACTACTGTAATAAGTAGAACCGGTTAACTTTAGTTCGGAAGTGGTTGGAACTAGTTTGGTACCAAAAACCAAATTTTCCCATTTTTTGATAGTAAGAAGCACTATAAAATCAGAAAATTTTTTGAAATCTTTGAGTTAGGACAGTAAAAATAGTTGTTCGGACAACGTCCACTAGTGAATCTACGAGTTTTAAAACCCGCTACCCGAAAGCCTTCCGGGTTGCAGAGAAATCGAACATAACGTGTTTGATTTGGTGGATTCATCAATCCGGAGGGGTCCAGGTAGCATAGTTTTTCGCAAATTCTTTCTACAAAAGCGTTTTAGATCGGGTTTTTTGCATTGAACTAGAAGAGTATAGGCCTTCTGAGCTCAGATCAATAATTTTTAGGTCGAAAGGACCAGATTTGCGGAAAAAGTTAGGCGGAACCTATAAGAGAGAAAATTTTTGAGTTTGGAAAAAAGACGTTTTGGTTAATAACTTTGGAACTACAGAGCATATCGAGTCAATCTTGGTACCATTAGATCAAAAATTAGCTGAACTTACTAGTAGGAAAGAGAATTACTCGAAAAAGCGAGCGAGAAAGATTTTTGAGATTGTTTTTAGCAAATTACACAAATCCGGAGGGGTACACCCTTCACGTTTTATAAATTTTTCTGAAAAACCCTTATACCCCTACCAAAAGTTGATAGCGATTGAACTAAGTAACTTAGGACAGTTCTAGACAAAAAGGGAGGGCTGAAGGCACAAGACAACCATAATAGAGTCGAAATTAGGCAAGTGATAAGACCCTTCACCGTTAGTGTGAATTGTCAAATAAGTGCCTTAACTTCAATCCGGAGGGGTCTAGGAAAGGACCCTATACCCTTCCCAGTTAATTCTAAACAGCATAAAAGCAACGCAGAACGTATCCGGAGGGGTACAAGCTGAAATTAAGAAAACTACGAAAAGCTACTTTGACAGAGCTAAGGGCTCCCAATCCGGAGGGGTCGAAGTTTTTCAAAGTCAGAGGGGTCCGAATCCGGAGGGGTCTCTTTTCCACAAAACCGGAGGGGTCCGAATCCGGAGGGGTCTTATAGTTGCTAATTCGGAGGGGTCCAAATCCGGAGGGGTCTACTATTAACTAACTCGGAGGGGTCCCAATCCGGAGGGGTCCATATTCTGACAGTCCGGAAGGGTCCTATTTGTGCCAATCCGGAGGGGTATTATTTTATTAAGGACTTAGGTAAACGAAAGAAAGACTAAAAAGCGAGAGGTATTAGGTTATTAATACACAGGCTAGGTATCAGTGACTGCACTGGTAACTTGCCTTTCAAAAAGAACCAGACTAACACAAAACAGGTCCGAACTCGGATATTCGAGACACTAAGTCTAAATTAAAAAGAGCGTGACTCATTGGTGTGGATTGGAACATAATACGTTTTTGGGAAAAGTGACTGCCCTGAGGAATTTAGTAGGTCTAGCTCGGGCAGTCCGAAGGCAGATAGGTAACACAGTACTCGGTGGGTGCAATAGACGCCCACTTGAGAAAATAACTGCCTTCAAAGTTTTGTCTGTTTGGTGCAGCACCAAGCAGGGAAAGCTCTTTCTTTAAAAGACAGGTTCGACTATTGTACTGCGACCAACTAAGAGTACAAGACACATACGTTTTTTTTATATACATTCATATTGTGTCAATATATATTTTTTGTTTTTGATTTTAAATCAACCTAAACTGTGCTTGATTGGGTAGTGAGTACACTATCTTTTAAATTGACTGATAACATCATATTGTGCTAGTTTCCAGATCTTTGACCGATAATCGGCTAGTGTGAATAAATTTTATACAGACTGTACTCGGACAACATACAGGGATTCGTGGTCACTATTTAGTAGAATCTGGTGAAATTTATTGTGTTGTGTCATTATTATTGTTAATAAAACTATAAGGTCTCTAGCAATTGAGTCAAGAGTAGGCATAGGAAAGTGACAAATAGAGAATGAGTTTAGACAAGTCAAGGATACCAAAACGAGGTAATAGCTCTAGGAAATTCATACCTGAAAAGCAAAGAAAAACGATGACCGATCCTTTTGTGGATTGGATCAAGCGATCCCGGTCCGATAAAGAGGAGACGGTTTCAGGCAGAATGGTTGAAACGAGAAGTCAGAAGACCTCAGAAGAGCGAAGAGAACTGTTAGAAGTGGAGGTCAATACGGACCATACCATGAACGACAACCAGGGAGTAAATGGCCTGGAAGGGAGAGGCAGAAGGCTGGCGAGTGAATCTACTCCGGTAGAACAAGGCCATGATTTTGCCACTTCCACCGGGTCATTGGATCGAGAGGAGATGTCGGAACTGTCCGACATCTCAACTGAAGTAACGGCAACAAGAAGATCTCCGACAGACAACACTATGATGGCAAGCGGAACTGGGAAACAAACAACCTCATCATCGTTCTCAGAAAGAATGAAGAAAACCTTCGGAAACATCTTTCCATTCAGCATGGGAGGAGGAGCAGGAAACGATGGTGAGTCCCAGGAGGAAGAGGATGAAGAGGAGCAAGGGGACTTTGGATCTCAAGTCAGCCTCAATAGTTCGATCCAGGAGAGTGAGGCACACGTCGGAAGAGAGACTGGAACCATGGACAAATTTGGTGTAGTGACAACGATAAGCAAAGAGGCAAACACACCGGGCCAGTCAAAGGACTTCGCGATTAGGACAAGTTCGGAGCCACAACCTGGAGAGAGTAGAACCAGAGGGCTTGGCAACGCGTTAATGGATCCAGAATTAAATAATGAAAAGACGTTGAAGCAGAGAGTCAAGGCCCGGAACTCGACAAGCACGAAGTTACCTGGGACCGACAGGGTTACACCACCACTAGTGACGCCACTCATGGATAACGGGGCTGCACTAGAGGAAGCCTTAAACAACATAGTGGGCAGTTTAGGAGAACAAAATGAACAGATGTCGATAAGGATGAGTGAACTAGAAAGAGCAGTTCACATTGAAAGAGAAAGTCTGCTGGAAGAAATAAACCGCAACAGACAAGAAGTTGACAGGAGCGAAAAACGCTTGAAAGAAAGAACGGACGAACATATGTCGAGGAACTTGTCGCGAATGACAAGAGAGGCGGAACAGAGGGAGTTACGCTTAAGAGCCGACATGGAGAAATTAAGAATTCAGCAAGAGCAGTCTCTTGGGTCTCTTGACACAAAGATAGACGCGATGATGGAGAGGCGAACTCAGGCTATCATGGATAGGTTGGACGGGCTACTAAGCAGCAAGAGTGGACCAAAAGAAGGAGAGCCGAACTCGGGAGGTCCAAGCAGGGAACCGAGGGTGAACTTCAATGAACATCAAAGGAGGAAGACGCATGGATCCACTAGAGGCAGGGGCAGTTCATCAGGCTATGCCACAAGGGGTAATACAGAATGGGGCCCGAACAGTAGAGCAAGTTCAACGGGGAACAGACAAACCTCGAACGAACGACCAACGCAAAGCACACATGCGACTGGGAGAAGCGATTCTGGCAACATGGGGCATACAAGCCCGAGGAGGAGTCATATGGGCCAAGCGGGAAACGCTCATGGTGATTCGGATTGCAGGGATGCACCGCACACAGAGCCTTCGACAAGGTGTGAGGACACTCAAGCGGGACACTCAAGGGATGCTACGGCAATGGCCACAGCATTTGAACCCCTGAACAGGTCTTTAGAGACATTCCTGACGAGGTTATCAAGAACCAATGAACGCAGTGAGAAGTCCAGAAGAGTCTTTAAGAAACCAAGATGCTACAAAGACGAATCTGATGGCTGTATTGATACCTGGATAGAGGTAATGAAGCTGCATTTCGAGGAAGAGGACTTGTCGGAGAGACAGGAATGCAGCGCGCTCACCAGCAACTTAGAAGGGACAGCCTGAACTGTGTCATGGCCAAGAAACAGTATCAACGTGACACTGCTGAGAAAATCTTCGAAATCTTGTTAAACCGCTTCGGATCAGGGGTGCAGGGGCACCAGGCGATGATGCGCTTCGAGAAACGGAGGCAACGAGAAGATGAAACAATAGACAAGTTTCTCGATGATTTGGAAATGCTGAGAAGACGCAGCCAACCGGATGAGTCAAACCGAAGGATGAACCTGGCCGTAGCCTCAAAATTCATCGATGGTGTGAAAAATGATGAACTTCGTACGATGCTAGCAACACATTACACACCACTATCAACTAATGCGCCAACACCGGAGGAGTTGAGGCTCAAATCAAAAGAGTATCTTTTGTTGAAACCTCCTTCGAGATCTGGATATTACAAGAACAATTATGGCAATTTTAACAACGGACCAGCGAACCAAGGGAACAATTGGTACAAACCGAGGGATGATATGGACAAGAGACGCTCTTGTGCTAATTGCAGTTCAACGGACCATCATGTGTCAGCATGCCCAGCTTACAAACAAGGCATGAAAGCAATAGGCTTTAGCATCGAGGACGAAGATGCGTCAGAGTTGGATCATGAGGATTTCATGAGAGGAGTAATTGCGAAATTCGGCCCGAGGTGTTTCTTTTGTAACTTGGAAGGTCATTTTAAATCAGATTGTCCGCAATTCTGGGATGCAGTAGCAGACATCAAGCATCCAAGACATGAAGAAGCTTTGTCAGGAGTGAAAGCCAGCAAGGCTCGACTTTGGAGTGAAGCGGAGGCACGCAGAAAGGATAAACCTCAAGAGCTGGTGGCAAAGAAGATGCAAGCGGTAACAGAGGAAGCATGTGAACCGGAACCAGCAACGGCGGCCGATGACTTCAAAATCGATTATAGGGCAGCTGCGAGGGATGCTATAAATAGAGTACAGCAGGAACTAGTGACGAAAGAGATTGAGCAAAATGTGAAACTCGAGCTGGAGAATGAAAAATTACAGGAGCAACTGAACGCCTTTGAAGCAACGGAAGTTGAAGAGGCAAAAGCACCAAGCAGCTTGAGCATGAAACTTAATGTTATCTCTGGTCAGAGGTTCGGTATGGCACCGCAAGGAAGTAAAATACAGTCGATAATCTCGGTGGCAGGGCATCAGGTAATCAGAAATCGGAGTGAACCGTCTGAGTTCACTTTGATGCATTTGGACACATATGCAGACTATCTGAGGCAGATGGAGCCACGCACCGAGTCGAGGGCTGTGAGGGCACTACTGACCACGGGTGGCCCTCGCATGAAGAAACTTCATGGACGCTACCTAGAAGTCTATGGGCCGTATCAAGTGATGCTGAACGTGGATGGGATCAGTATCTACACCAGGACTTATGTAACAACAGATGATGACCAAATAGGGCAGATCTATTTGGGTGAAGAGGAACTCAAAGTCCGCAGGATAGGCCATGACGCCATGATGGAACAAGACGCGGTACACATTGGATATGAAGCAGATGTGACAGCACACCTGCTCGACACCAACGGAACAAAAATCGGAGTCACAGGGCTTCTGGACACAGGAGCGGTGGTGAGTGTGATGCCGATAAAAACTTGGGAAAGAATGGGCTTCACATGGGAAGATCTGATTCCTACGAACCTCCGACTGGCCGCCGCAAATCGAGGAGCCATCTACGTAGCCGGAAGAACACCGATAACGGTCCTTCACATGGGAGGACGAGACCTTTGGATGAGCTTCCTGGTGGTAGAGAATCTGGACGACGCCGACCAATTCATCTTGGGCAGAGATTTTGTCAGGAATTTTGACGTGATGATTGACTTGAACAACGGTCTAATACGGATTAGAAACCCGGACCGAAAGTATGTTAAGAGACCAATTAATAGGATAATAACAGATGAAAATAAGGTACCAGTTTTTTTGGATAGAAAAGTAAAGTTACAACCAGGACAAGCTGTAGTAGCAACTTTTAGAATGAGAAATTTAAATTCGTTAAGTGATAGCAAACAGGTTTGCTTAGTACCGAATCCAAATAGTCAGAGTTCGGTGATTTTAGGCCGGAGCTTCTCGGTAACGCGAAACGGACTGTGTGTCAGTGTGTTATTGAACACACTGGACACCACGGTTTCAATCCAGCGTGGAAAGAAGCTTGGCTACGCCTTGCCGATGAGGACTGACTATGAGGAGACACAAAACTTGAAGAAGAATAATGTGAAAGACTGTCCTTATCATGCAAATAAAGATAAAATCTTAAAGAGAATTAATGAATTAAAATCTATTCATAAATTGTTTTCAATGAAATCCGAAACGGACGACGGCTTATCAAGCTGCTCGAATTTTCCGGAACGCCCCTCGTCATACGAACTAGAATCTGACAAACCGGTTTTGCCAGAGATAGAACATTTGAAGGGAAAAATAGGTGAGGGAGATTTCGAAAAATTGCGGGACCTCCTAGATCGGAACGCCGAAGTATTTTCAAAACACAAGGCGGACATCGGTTGCTGTAATTTCGTCGAACACGAAATCGAACTAGAAGAGGGCGCCGTTCCCCATAGGGAAGGCGCAAGGCGAATGACGCCACATAAATCGGAAGCGTGCCGAGCGGAAATAGAAATGTTGCTTGAATACGACATGATAGAACCCTCGAAATCGCCGTGGGCTTGCGGGGTGGTCATGGCGAAAAAGAAAGGGGGGCAGCTTAGATTTTGTTGCGACTTTCGTTACTTGAACGCGGTAACGATTAAAGATGCGTACCCGATACCGCGAATAGACGAGAGCCTATCCAAACTTGGTGATGCAAAGTTCTTCACCACATTGGACTTGGGTTCTGCCTTCTGGCAGGTTCCTCTGCGAAAGAAGGACAGAGAGAAAACCGGATTCGCATGCGAATTGGGGTTGTACCAGTGGAAGAGGATGCCCTTCGGCTTGTGCAATGCAACAGCAACTTTTCAAAGGCTGATGGCTCAGGCTTTGACAGGAGTGACCAAAAAGTACGGGAATCTCTTGATGTGCTACGTGGATGATGTAGTCATTGCGACACCGACCCTGAGGATCACATTGATCGGCTCGATGAGGTCTTCGGATGTATGAAAAGAGCAGGCTTGAAATGCAAACCATCGAAATGTGAAATCCTTAGGGATTCGATCAAGTACCTGGGAAGAATGGTGGACAGGCATGGTGTGAGGCCAGATCCAGAAGCAGTAGAGGCTGTGCTGACATGGAAAGCTCCTAGAACGGACACACAGCTCATGAGCTTCCTAGGGTTTGCCAATTACTACCGTGAATTCATTAAAGGACATGCGGACAAGGTGTATCCGATGCAGAAGCTGATGCGCAACAAAGGGAAGAAGTTCGAATGGAACGATGAGGCACAAGTTGCTTTCGAGAACATAAAGCGGGAACTGTGCGAAGCGCCAGTGCTGGGCATGCCTACAGAAAAGGGCATGTATGTTCTTGACACAGACGCATCGGTGGTGGCCATCTCAGGAATATTGCATCAAGAGCAAGAATGGAACGGAAGAACAGTTCTCCGTCCCATTGCATACGGCAGCAAAGTCTTGAGTGACACAGAGATGAAATATGGCGCACCAAAAGCAGAAATGTTTGCAGTAGTCACCTTCGTGGAGAAGTACCGTGCATACTTGGGGAGCGCTCCCTTCAAGTTACGCGTGGACAACAGAGCGTTATCCTGGTTGAAGACCTACTCGATGGATCAGAGTTATATTGGTAGATGGATAGTAAGACTGGATGGCTACCATATGATAATCGAACATAGGATGCGTGATAAACACCAGAATGCTTACAGCCTCAGTAAGAAAACTGAGTTCTATGAAAGATTGGAGCAGAAGCAGGCCAATCAGGCGGAAGTAAAGGAGGGATTCTCGTTTCTGGACAAAGAAACTTATGAAGCGCTTCCCTTAACGAGATGGTTGGATAAGTCTGGACATCCAATTCCAGGGCATCCTGAGTTACCTGTAGAGAAAGCAGCAGAGATAAAGATCCTGTCAAGGGAGGACCCGGTCCCATTGGATCTGTTGCTGCGCTCGAACCTGGTCCAGCAAGAACTCTCTCGCATGAATATAAACAGCCTCTCATTATTGGATAAAACGGTGCAAGTCACACCCCAAGTGATGCGGATGCTGGGTGGATTGTTAGAAAGAGAAGTGACCAGAGATAACCCCGAGTGGACAGCAGCAGTGGCATCGCTAACAGTCAGTGAGAAGGTCAAGATCATGCCGTCCAGACGACAACACGAAGAGAACGAGAGGGATTGTAGGACAATAGTTCAGCAACTAGTATCCTCAATACCCCAAGAGATTTTAACCAGTACTTCTTACGGACAGAAAGGACAGGAGAGCGGCAAGCAAAAGAAAACTGTCACATTTGTAGACCGGGATAAAGAGGGTGAAGTGGTAAAACAAAATCTGCTGCAAGACTAT
Organism: Symsagittifera roscoffensis; assembly: GCF_963678635.1. Taxonomy (NCBI): domain Eukaryota; kingdom Metazoa; phylum Xenacoelomorpha; order Acoela; family Convolutidae; genus Symsagittifera; species Symsagittifera roscoffensis. Next base: position 28,561,108 of record NC_087068.1, on the reverse strand, counting down.
TTGTCCGGGGAGAAGGATAAGGAGAAAAACCAGCGATCACAAGATCAACACCCGGGACAAGTGAATTTGTCCGGGGAGTCCGAGATAGACGAGAAAATTCCTGATGAGAAACAGGACCTAGAGAACAAGGTTTTGTCCGGGGAGTTCAGATGGATGCGAAGGAAATACAGACATGATCTGGAGGAGCGTGCAGTCTCCAGCGCAACACCTTCGACGGATGATGATTCCCGAAACTCAGGAATGGATACCTATTCCGACAGGAATTCGACCTCGGGATCGGAATTGTCAGAACTAGCGATACACACACTACTAGTGGAAACTCGGGCAAAGGACCTGGACAGAGAAGTGTACCAGGATCCTGACAGTGATCGCTACCTACTACCAAGCGAAAGAGTCTTTGACAACGCAGCGGATGACTTAGAAACGATAGCGGTATCGAAACGTTCGATAAGCCTGTTGCCACAGAAAGAGGTAGTCAGGACTGATCTTCAGCCGTTTCAGCAAGAAACACAACCGTTGGCGAAGATTTGGTGCGTTAAGATGGAAGAAGACACACATCAGCCCAACGAGCTGAATAGTCAGATGAGAGTCATGAAGACGTACTTGAAGGCGAGATACAGACTCTCGGACCTTCTAAGGGCGCAGAGAAATGATCGCATGACAAGCAACCTAAAAAGGTGGATAGAAAACGGTGCACCTGACAAAGGTGACCTGGAAGAAGACAGCTATAGGATCCTGAGACAATACTTCATGCAGAAGGAGGGGAGATTATATCTGAACAAGGACGGCATCGTGGCTTGCAGGAGAAGAGAAGAAGACAAGGTCTTATACAAATATAGTATTGCCGCAACTCTATCAGACAGAACTATTATTCAGGTCGCATGATCAGATGGGCCATCAAGGGATCGACAAAGTGTATCAGAGGATCCTGAAGCGCTTTGAGTGGCCTGGGATGAAAAAGGCATGCGAGAAATGGGTGACAGCATGTCTGTCATGCCAACAGGTCAAGGATCCTAGGAAGTTGCGATTTCCTTTACAATCGATTGAGTCGTCTGAATTCAACGAGGTGGTGCAGATAGATCACCAGAAGATATGCATGACAGACAGCGGTTACAACCAAGTCTTGGTCATGATAGATCACTTCACGAAGTATGCAGAGGCCGTGCCCTGCATAACTGCCTCGGCGGAAGAGACATGCGACCACCTGATCAATACGTGGATAGCAAGACATGGTTGTCCAATGACGTTTCAATCGGACAATGGAACGGCTTTCGTAGGCGAGCTTACGAAAGAGCTTATGAGACGGTCACAAGTCGCTCAGGCTCACTCCACGACATACCACCCTCAAACGAATGGCTTAGTGGAAAGACAGAATAGGACGTTAGTGTCGATGCTGAGGGTATATTGCTCCAGGTACATGACCGATTGGGACAGATACCTACCACAGGTGATGGGAGCTTATAATAGCACGCAACACTCCACAACTGGAGTTAGTCGACACATGATGCTGACGGGACACGAGAAGTCTTTACCCTTGACATTCTTCTACCCAGAATATGAGGGAAAGAAAACGTCCCCACAGGTCTACGTGAGGGATGTGATCAAACGCCAACAGGAGTTGAACGATTTGTGTAGACGAAACACTCAGCAGGCACAGGCAAGGCAGAGGAAAAGATTCGACAAGAAAGCAGCTGGTGCAAAGACTCACTCGGTGGGAGACTACGTATGGGTATTTCAGAACGTTATACCACCGAAAGGGACAAAGAAGCTTCTAAAGAAATGGAGGGGACCATTCATGATTACAGAGGTGCACCAAGAGGGACGCTTTTATAGACTAAGTACTGGCCGAGCCGCCCACTACGAAAACATCAAGCCACACAATCCATCGACAGAAGACTGGTGTATACCTGCAGACATGGAAGAAGGGGATTATCTAATGATGGATCCTGCATGTGAGGTCAATGAAAAAGGCACCAGGGAGAAGAACGATGGAAACGAAGTCGTAGAGGAAGGTACGGATACACCATTGGACCTGGATCCAAACGAACAGATCGAAGCGGACGATGAAACCTTACCCTACGCAGAGGAAGATTGGCAGGATCCCGAACAGACAGAGGTTCCCAAGAACTTCGAACCGGACCTTCCGTTCACGATGCAGACTCGTCAGAAGGACGGGACGAGACCAAGAAAGAAATACAATCCTTACGGTGACGACTTTGTAGTGGATAGGATAGATCTAAAGAAAATAGTGGAGGAAGTAGTGGGTTTAGAGGAAATAACTGTGTCACAAGACATTGACATAGTCAATGATCACAACGATGAGTGGGTTGACGACTGGTCGAAACCCGAGGTAGAATTTGACGATGAGCAACAGCAGTCATATGAACAAGACCAGACGAACCTGCGTGTCTTAGAGTGGCTGAATGAAACGACCTCGGATCCAGAGAAGACCAGCGTCACGATTCAAGACGTAGATCGTGAAAGCATGAAATACATCAAGACTGAACGAGACGATCCTTCCTGGGCTGCCCAGGAAGGACAACTTCTCATTCCAGCTTCTAACCTTGACTTAATACCCGGTATGCGATCGACGGGGACGCCGATGGATATTTTTGTCCGGGGAGTGGGGGTAGGACTTACCCACACTGAAAACTTGATAATAAAAAAATTGAGAATAGCAAGAGAAACAGGAGACTTAGAAGCAGAAACAGGCGAAGAACCTAAGAAACCTGATAAATGCAGGGTAGTTGAGTCATATTTTAATTTACCAAATGAATATTCCAGTAACATAATACTAACAGACAGTGATTTCATACTCACAAACAGAACATGTGCGATAGCAATCACCGCAGACATGAGTTTTAGGACAGCGCTAGCGGCAGATTTTAAGAGGGAATATAAAAACGTGGAATTCCTTTGGAAGCAAAGACCAGGGATAGGGGGCGTAGCAGCCTTACCCCCGGCGGTGTCGCAAATACCGGGAAAGTACTTATGCTTCCTGGTAACGAGGGCGACAGAGAAGCAGCACGTGGACCCAGAAAATCTAGTCTTGTCTTTGACGAGGCTGAGGGACTTCCTTGTGGAAATGGACGTGAAGGAGCTTTCGCTTCCAGTGTACGATCCAAATAGAGGAAGACTGCATCCTCGGGAATTGTACGCGCTTGTACACGTGATATTCTCTGATACGAACATACAAGTATATCTACATAAGAAATATTATTTAAGTATAGGCTGAGTGATGTGCGAAAGAGTGTTAGGCCAAAGACCAAGTTGCATGTAATATGTGATATGTGTGTTATGTTATGTTATGTGTTAGGTTATTAAGATCATGGGTAAGTAGGGGTTAGTGACCATGAACAACCAATTGACGATTTTGGGAATAGATCCAAAGTTTGGACTGTCCAATCTTAGGTCGAATTCCAAAATTTTAGAAACCAATTGATTTTAATAAATTTTAGGATAAATATCTTTTTATCTGAACTGTTTTAAGCAGATTTTAACGATATATGTTAAGGTGAAACTGACAGTTGTGACAGTCGTGATTCCTTTTCTAGATCCTGATTGATCATTTATTTGCTCATTTGAGTCAAAACTTGAAATCGAAATCAAATCAAACTTGGAAAGAACAGTATGGACAATTTCAACCTGGATGAATTGATGGACCTGGCAGAGGCATATGTAGGACCGATGGTAGATGCGATCTATCGTCGGCTGATCGAACGAGACTTCGCTCTGGAGGACCCAGAGGTGGTCATGTTGCTGACCGCCCTGATCAACATCTTGGGGCACGACAACCGTGGGGACCGCCCCACGGAAGTCCTGTTGATGGCAGCATATGGAGAAAGAGGAGTACTAGACCGCCCGAACATGAGAGTGATGAGGTGGAGAAACGGGGCTCTCTCAGGGAGTGACTTGGCGAATGAGCCTGGATTGGGAAGTTCTAGGACTTACCAACCAGGTGAGATGCCAATGCCCTCTAAGCCTAAACCTGGGCTGACGAGAATGCATCGGGAGATGAACAGCGAGGCGACCTCGTCTGGTTCACCACTGAGAGCAGCTGTGCCACCAAAAAGGGCGAAAGTAACACAGAAGGTTCAGACGAACCAAACCATACAAGATCTGGACGAGATGAACGATCAGCTGAGAAGTACGAAGAAGGAGTTAGACGATATGACGAAGACCATGCTGGCGATGGAGGAAGACCGGGAAATGTGGAGAAAGTTGTTTGAAGACTGCAACAAAAAGCAGGGTCAAGAGATCGAAATACAAAGAGCGATCGGAGCAGGTGGCGTTGACAACGGCCGTGGAGAAAGTGATACCTGCAAGGGATATTCCTCGTGGGCAGTCCCCGATGGAGCTCTTGACACCTCGAGAAATGAGTCAAACAACGGAGACACGGCTTCCAGCAGAGACGAACCGAGTAACAATCCCGGATCCTAGTGACACCTTGGGTGATCCCGTCGTAGAACAGACAGTGAGAAAACTGATAGAGACAGCTGGACGATTGGTCGCTAACAAGAATGCACCAGGTTCCGGGGTGACTGCACCCTATGGAACGATTGACGATACGGGCAGAGTACAACTCTCCCAGACAGTAATCAGACAAGGGATGAGTAACGTGACACCACTCATGGGGAACTCGAGAATCCCAGAGAGGAAAGTAAGGAAGATGCCAGCGAAGAAAGTGTCTCGTGTAATAGACGTGCAGAAGAATAATCAATTGAAGTATAATTTCACGGGAGTTCCGGAGACAGATCCGAGGGCCTGTTTCAATCGAGCTACCTGGAGCCCGGCTGTGAACCTGCAGCAACCACCACTCGGGACATCTCACCTGATATTGGGAAACAGCTTAGTCAGAGTGCTGTCGAATTTGAGGACCTCATGGGTCACCACGGTGATGGCCTTTGGAGGCGCGACGATTGCCCAATTATATCGCATGGTGGAGCTGATGAATCCAGGGAAGATACCCAATGTGATGATCTTAGTTGGGACGAATGATATCTCCAGAGGATCAGATGAGCAGGAAGCACTGTGGGAATCAATGATGGTGTGTTTGTTCACTACTCTCTGGCAGAAGTTCAGTTGCGCGGTACTGACCGTTTGCACGGTGCCAATGAACGCAAGAAGCCTGACAGCATCAGGAAGGAGGCACCAACGAGAGAACAATTGCGGAAATTAGATTGTCTGAAAGATTTAGATCTTTTTGAGACAATGTGCAAAGTTCTAAACATTCCGATGGAAGTGAAGAAGATATGGGCAAGAAGACGATTGATGCCATGGTTCAGAGCTAACATGACTGCATGGTTGTACGAGTATGCGAAAAAGCATATGTCGAAACATGGCAGAGTGTACAGTGAATATCAGCTGGACATTGGGGCAGGAGCTTTCAAGCGAGCTTTCGTGACTCATCGGAATGCAGTGACCACCGCTGTGAAAAGAATTTCCAGGACGAGCGAGCGTCTGTAGAAACAGAGAATCAAACGTGGATCCCCTACCTTGCTGTAAACAGAGGGTGGAAGAGCAGAAGTGTTGGAGGACGGCTTCCAACAGCGTCAGGATAGTCAATGACGTGCTACAAGACACGGAAACCGAAAGTGCGGAGTCAGTGTCACAGGAGGAGGAAATGGAGCATTGACGAAAGGTCGAGAAAACAAGAGGCAGCAAGAAAGAAAATTAGAAGAATTTAGAAGTTTTAGAACTTCTAAACGACGAAAAAGAAGAGAACAAAGGGATGATGAAGAAAAGTCAAAACTCAGAATTGTTTTATGTGTGTGAAAAACTCAAGTGAGAAACCAAGCAACCAAGTTGTAATAGAAAACTGAAACATTTTGTTGAGTTTTGAAATTGTTGCATTTATAAATTTGCATTTTGATTTTAGTTGAAGTGGCTTTAGAGACACTCACTTATTATTTATTTAGAAAGGCTTGAGGGAAGAGTATATTTAAATATTCCAGCCTGCATGATTGTTTTTAATCACTCAGGAATATTGATCACTTTGTGGTGACGTGGAAGGCTTGAGTAATCTCTTGAAGAGGGAGGTTGTTGCATTGTTCTTTCTAACCACAAAGTTTCTTAGTTTTAATATTCAGGACAATAAACAAGCAAGATTTCCGAAGGGAAGGAGCATAGTAGGATAATTTTAGCTTGTTGGTTGGCAGGACTGTCCTGCAAGCCAACACCTTTTAGATATAAGAGAAGAAGTTTTAATCGGGACATTGACACTGGAAGTCAGAAAAAAATATTTTATCTTAAGTCATATCCTCAATGTGCAGATTGATGAAAGAATTTGAAGGCTATAGTGATGTGGTATGATGCCATTTATATTCTGCAGTGAGTCGATGTGACGTAGATAAAAGTAATTTCGTGCATTTTGTAAATTCTGTTCGATGACACTGTGACCATTTAGAACATTGCGCGATTCAATGAGGACATTGACCGGACTGTCCGGGGAGTATGTGACATTCGACCAGAATGTGAAAAATGCAATCTCTGCAGAATTTGGAATTTTAGCAGTAAGCCTTCCGGATTGGTGGTTTTTATGAACTAAGGGCGTTATTGGAGCGTTTAGCCAAACGGTGAAGGCTGGAATATTCTAGTATTTTAAAATTTCAAAAATTCGAATGATGACGTCACATTTCTGAAACGGCCATTTTTAACAAAAACGAGTGAAAAAACAACAACAACATTAGTTGCGCTGACGAGAACAACTTTATCGAAATTGAGGAAATCGAAATTGAAGAAGACGACAACGAATTACAGAGAACGTTCCGAGTTGCAACTATTGTGCTGCTACAATAGTTGCAAGGCCGTTGCGAACAACGGTGAAGGGTAAGAAATCAGCCCTCCGTGTTATCGTGAATTCGAACTTAAGGAGCTTGATTCACTGGATTCAAGAATCCGGAAGGGTCTCGGGACGGAAAACTTTTATTGACTCATATGAACTTTTAGCATCCTGTCATGTCCTGACTTGAATTTAATTGATATTTGGATTAGTTTTGACAAGGATGAGGTGCTAAGAGTTGGGGGGAAAGGGTTGATCCATCTTCGATGGAGATGATGATTTTTATCTACTGAACAAAAACAATAGTAATATAATAAGTAGTAGCCCTAATTTTAGGAGTGACCTCGTGGTCTGGGGATACTGAGACCCAGCCATGAGCTCACTATTTTTGCATGTAATTCAGTTAATTTGAGCGTTCTGGTCGAAGCCGGAGAACAGTAACGTTTTTGTCGACCCGATGTTGGAAAAGACCACCGAAAAGTACTGGCTTGGTAGAGACGGTGAAAAACATGCAAAGCTCTGTTTAGACGCTAGCCAGTCGTCTTAAGACTTAGTTTTGTTATCCGTCGATATGTATCTTCCGGGCGAATGTTACAGTTTTAGCATTCTGGGTCAAACAATATTTCACATTTGAAGTATTCGTTCTACAGATTAGCAAGACGACATGCCCGAAACCAGAAACCCGACTCGCATTTCTTCAGACGCATTTGTTTGCAGACAAAATTTCGTGTCTTTTGAGCTCTTCGGTTTCCAACGTCAGTGATGCTTACATGGCTTCTCCAGTCGATGTCAACTTTTCCAGCTAGTATTTTTGCAAACAGCAGTCCAACATGAAGCTCTCGGTATAGAGACAAAGGAAGGATGTTGAGTTTTAAGAGTTTGTCTTTATAGGAGATATGGCTATTGCTTGTCATGAAAATCCACGAGATCGCTTTCTGCTGCACAATTTCTATGATTCCTAAGTCACCTTTCAATGGTTTCCAGATAGCTGAACCGTAGCACAGAATTGTCACAGCGTTGTGCCATTCTGCCAGACTGGCACAGCGCAACCTTCCGACGCAACACAGAAATAGAAGTAGAGGCCTTAATGGTTGAAAGTTACTGCAAAGGAGGGTCAGAAAAATCAGGATTTTAAAATTTTCAAAAATTTCGATTGGCGAGTGAATATTTCTGAGAAATACAAAAAACGGCCATTTTGAGCCAGAAACTGAACAATGAAGAAAAAAGCGAGAGACAGTCGGACGATAACGATATAAAAACCAAGCGTCTTATCGTGACGATCACGCACGATAAGCCACTTAGCGGAAGGAGCTAGTGAGAAGCGAGGCTTCAGTGGGGAAGAAGTAGGAGCAGTACCCTCCCGTGCCACGAATTGGGAGTAATAACGACGTTATTACAGGAAAAACACGGAAGCGGAGGCTCGGCACCCCAGAGACATTTTATGGTGAAGGACTGTAAAGAACTTACTTTTTAGATACTCTGATGCCATAGACGTTTGAATTAACACCGGTATTGTTTGATATTTTAGAATATGAGTAGCTAGAAGGAGGAAAGGGTCAATCCATCTCCAATGGATTTAATATAGAACTGTCGCCAAAAACATAGTAAAATAGGATATTCGAGCCGTGTTTTCAAAAGCAATCACGTAGTCTGAGGATCCGAGACCCAGCTATGTGGTTGTGTTCGCATGTAAACGAAAGCTGATCAAAAGTCGTTTGACTGATGGCCTAAAAAATTTCGTTTGACTGATGGCCTAGGGCTAAGTAACTTTTTATTTAGCCCTAAACAGAGCAGAAAATCAACTGGCAAGGTCGACACGGAGAAAAACGAGTAGAATTAAGGTAACTGACGCCTGCCAGTCGTTAATAGGTGCTTTTTCTACGCTCCTTCAGTAAGTAGTATTTGGGAGAATGTTACATAGACATTTTTATGGCGCTCCTGGGTGGGCCTGTTAAAGGCATGAGACCATCATGATCAGCAAACGTTTCACCGTCGAACCCTCCGCTCTGGGCGTATGCCCAAGTTAGAGGCCTTAGTGATGTTTGTTGTACTAGGGGGAAGGTGCGTACCCTCCGCCTAGTACTATTTAGCTTTTTAACCTAGTTAACACCGAAAATTCCGGGGGCCGGAGGGTTAGGTGGAAGTCATGAGCCGGCTTATCCCAAGGTCCCGGGACCAAAAACAATTAAAGAGAAATCGTAAAACCAAACAAAAATAGTGTATAACCAAGAAAAAGTGAAAAACAAACTTATTTGTAAACAAAAAGTGCAAAAAAACAGTAAAAAAATCCAAAAAAGACCAAAAACAGTAAAAAACGTAAAGTGACAGTTTATATGTTATTTGCGCGGACGAGATGCGATCTGACCTTCCTATTTGTTTTTGTTCAGATTGGTTTATATCATTTTTGATAGAAAAATTGTGTGTTTTGGTGGCGGGTTAGGTACCCTCCCTTGAGTGTAATTTGAGTATTTAAGAACGTTAATGGTGATTTTGCCGGTGACCGGAGGGTAGAGTGGCAAGCTGACCGACGTGTTCCACAAGAGCATCAGGGACAACATCCACAGCAGCTTTTGGATATCGTTGAAACAATTTTAATATCGTTCGGGTTCTATTTCATTAAAACTTAAGAGGTGGGGGGCACGATTGGCGCGGTCCGTTTGTACCCTCGATCGATCACGAATTTCCGAGTTAAGGGTCTTAATTCGGGTATTTTGGTGCAAAGGAGGGTAAGGGAAAATTCATTAACGAATACTGATAGATTATTGTCCTTACTATATATTTTTTTATCTCCTATTTAGACCCGAGAAACACCCCAACTTTGTCGAAAGTTACCGACTTTCGACCTAACTGTTGACCACCAAGATGTTGGATATCCGAGCTTTTCCAAACAGCAAAAAGCTTTTTTACAGGGAGTTACTACGTAGTTCGATCCCTCTGACTAAAGAAACCTGCGGAAAAAGACTTAGTAGAAGTTAGCGAAAACAAAATTTTTCGATCAAAATTTTGATAATTTTCCTAATTTTGTCAGTCTGTTTTGGGGATCGAGTTTTTGAGTTTTTAGAGTTACATCAATAAAAAATTTTTTGCGTTAGGAGCGTGCTAGCATAATGTGCTCGGTTGCCAGAGAGTTTTTGAGTAACCCTCCGACTAGCTCCGTAGATAGAGCTAACGACTTAAAGATTGGAAAAGGAAGGAATCGGAGGGTCCAAATTTGATAGTTATTGGCCAAATTCTTGTTTCCAAACCAATTTTGTTCCGGTTTTTTTGCAGTGTTCCAGTGCCATACGGGGCTACTACGCTCGTTTCCTTTATTTTTGGGCACTTTCACTAGGAATTGCGGAAAAACTCTTTCAGAACCTATACAGGTGGTGAAAAAAGGCCATTTTGACGAACGCGTTTTTGACAATTTCTCAAAGACTAGCCTACCAATCGGGATAATTTTGGTACCATAAGTCGACGCTTTTGATCGCGTTCTCGGACTGCAACCGTTTTTGGGTGATAACCTCGGAAAAAAAATTTTCTTAGAATTTGTTGATTCGGAGGGTCCAAATTTTAGGGAACCCTCCGAACGACAGAAAATGTTATAAGATCACCTTTTTATCCTACTGGGAAGGTTGAGCGTGTCAGCCAACCTGGTTTTAGGTCAGTTAGACCGCATTCGGAGGCTTTACCGCGGTAGAAAAACTCGTTCTCTTTATTTTTGGGGAACCCTCCGAAGTAACCCTCTGGAGACAGCTAAGCTCCTTAGCAACCCTCCTTAGTGGAAAGTTTCCACTAGACCCTCCGAAGAAGTTAAAACAACCCCCACAGAGAATTAAGCTTGTTTTGACACCTTCTGAGACTAGAAGGAGACCCTTTCAAGTGAGATTCGAAAAATTTGAAATTTTGAAGGAACCCTCCGACGTAACCATCCGGAACATATTAAGCCTCTTATTGACCCTCATTAGTGAGTTTAAGGGGACCCTCCGAAGTAACTTGGGTGATTAAGATACCCTCCGAAGTGACCCTCCGAGGTAAGCTAAGTGTCTTAAGAACCCTCCGAAGTAACCCTGCGGAGTGACTTAAGCCCCTTAACAACCCTCCTTATTGAAAGTTTAGGGGTACCTTCTGGGGCAATTTGAGCAACTAAAATATCCATTTAGAGTCGGAATAAAAAGTCAACTACCAACGGGCGTGCATATTAGGATCACAGACACCCATTTGACCGGGAAATTCGTGATCAACTTTGGATTCTAGATCGAATCTGTCAGAAGTACCCGAAACAAAGTTTTTTTTTATTGTTATTTTGGTTGTGTGGTTGCCTTGAGCTACTTAATAGGAAAGCTCGGGCAATCCGGGAACACATAAAAGAAGACCTCGGTGAGTGTACTAGGCAAATACACAGTCACTTGAGAAGACAGTGTCCTGGGCTTCGTTCTTTTGGAGTATTCCGATTGAGTGAAGTCTTTTTCTTTAAGACTAAGTTTTTTTTATCTATTCCTGAATCATCACTGCTTTTTTTACAAAAGATTGTTTGATTTTAACAAAGCAGTGATTTGATACGAGTGTGGCGGTAGAATTGATACTGACGAAAGGACGCTGTCACCTGAAGGATTATCAATGGTGTTTTGTGTATTGACTATATCTTGTGAAAATTTTGTGATACTGTTATACTAGACGACTGGGTGGGTTTAGCATTATCCTAATACTAAGCAAGCCCTGTGTGTAACCTTAGCTGAGTCACTAATGCCTTCAATAAGAAATCTAATGAACAATTTTTATATTGAAGAAGTCGAGTAGGCAGCGTTAAGTAAATTAATTTGAACTTATTTGCGGTACGTGTGCATTGCCATTAATTTGTACGAATATTACTATTTATTACAAAATATGCAGCGTAGAGGCTCGTTAGGGTTGACTAGTAAGATTCCAAAGCTGAGCAAGGGAAGCACGCGAAAGTTTAAAACTAGGCGTAGCCAATCTTTTTTTAGCAGCGCTTCCGACGTTTTTGCTGACAACGAATAGAATAAAAGTCAAGCTGATCTTTCAGTGAACGGAATGAAACTAAGAAGCGAGAAGAACCTCGATGGCAGTCAAGGGCAAAGTGCCGAGGTCGGACCAGCGAGCGAGGCGCTTGTGGACCCCTTCGAAGAAGGGGAACAAACGCTCATCCGACCCGACTTTGAGCCAGGTGAGGACCTCCAACGGGAGGAAGTCGAAAGGACGAAAGAGGCCTTGGAGCGTTCCGAGGTCGAGCCGCGAGAAGAAGTGTTGTTCAGTGGAATGTCCAAATCAGAGACTAAGACTCATAAGTGGAGAAAAGAACAATCATCCCTGGTCAAGCAGAGCAAGAATGCGATGATTTCAAGTATAAGTCCGAGTGAAGAACAAACGGGTTCGAAAGCCAAGAAAAGCTGGAAGTCTTTGTACTATGAGCGCATGGCGTCACTACGAACTGAAGGTCTATCTTCCTGTTATGACCATCCGGAGATAACCCATCCGGATGTGGACTTCACGCCGTGCCCAAGGAACGACATGAGCAGGAAGGCGTTGTCCACCTCGCCAACCAGGCTCATGTCTGATGGGATCACAGTTGGAGCACGTTCGACAGATTGATGATGTCGATGGGCAAGCAGAAGGGCGGCGCGTCATCGAGTACCAGGCTGCAACCGCAGTTGACCTCATCTTCTCTGGGTCTAACCCCGGCATTGGGGGCGGCTGGCGATTTAAGTGACATGTTTGCTGGCGTAATGACAGGCCTGGATGAACTGCGACGGGACATGACGAAGAGAATAGATCGAGTCGAGGAGAGAGTTAACCAGGTTCAAGAGAAATTGCGAGTTGAACTGACGCACGTGAAGTCGCAGGCGAGGTTCGACCAGGGTCAATTGATTCGCAACACAGATCAATGCCTGGCGGAGAGCTTGGCTCAGGCAAACAAGGAGTCAGAGGAAAGAGAAGTTAGGATGACAAGAGAGATCGAGCAATTATTGAACGATCACGACAATACCTATGCTCATACGATGTTTAGCCTGGAAAAAAAGTTATATGTCAAATCTGACCTGATGATGCGAAAGCTTGACGAGATCTTAAACGGGAGCAATCGGGAGGAGCGTTCCGCCCCAAGGGAGCGCTCACGCCAGGCAGATGATGGAGTTGGAGCACGCAGCTATGCCGGGGCCCAGCAAAGTTTGAGAACGAATTACGAATCTAAGCACAGGGAGCGGCCCAGGGCAGTCCCGTCGAGGCCAGGTTGGACAAACCCGGTCCCGCCGGAGGCGGATGCCACCCCGGAGACAAGATTGCCCACTGTGCCACAAGTCAGATCAGTGCCAGATCTGACAGCGGTCTCGCAGGACACAACGACGTATTCTTCGATATTTGAGCCTCTAAATAGATCGATTGAAACATTCATCACCAAGCTCTCGAAGTCAAACGAGAGAGGAGAGAGGTCAAGAAGGACACAAAAAAAGCCGATATCATACAAAGACGAGTCAGACGGTTGCATCGATACTTTGATAGAGGTGATGAACTTGCACTTTGAAGAAGAGAATCTCTCAAAGAAACAGGAATGCAGCGCACTGACAAGCAACCTGGAGGGTACCGCCCTAAATTATGTGATGGCGAAAAGGGCCAATGAACGAGACAGCGCTCGCAAGATATTCGACATCCTGCTGAACCGTTTCGGCTCTGGAGTACAAGGGCATCGGGCTATGGTGAAGTGCGAAAAGAGGCGTCAAAGACATGACGAATCCATAGACAAGTTTTTGGACGACCTTGAATTACTCAGAAGGAGAAACAATCCCGATGAGAGAATATCGGAGCGGAACTTAGCGATTGCCTCGAAGTTCATGGATGGAGTAAAGAGTGACGAGCTGAAAACCATGCTAGCCACACACTTCACCCTGTCGCTTGACCAGGTACCCACGCCCGATGATTTGCGTATGAGGTCGCGTGAGTATTCGCTCATAAAGCCGAGGGCGCAAAACCGTTACAGCAATTATGGCAACTACACTTGAACAAACACTGGCGCGAACTCCAGTTGGTACAGACCTCGTGACGACATGGATAAGAGGAGGTCATGTGCGAATTGTGGCTCGATGGCCCACCATGTGTCCGCCTGTTCTGCTTACAAACAGAACATGAAGGCGATAGGCCACTTTCTCGATGACGATGATGCGACCGACGAGGACCACGAGGAGTACGTTAGAGGACTCATAACAAATTATGGACCGAGGTGCTTCTTCTGTAATTTGGAGGGCCATTTTAAGTCGTATTGCACTCAATTTTGGGATGCAGTGGTGGATGCAAAAAATCTCCATCATGAACAGGCGCTTTCAGGCGTAAAAGCCAGTCGAGCACGTCTGATGACGAGGCTGAGTCTCGGAGTAAAGAACCGACACCAAGCACCTTTACGTCTAAGAAGGTGAAGACCTTGCCTAATGAGGTGGTAGCCTCGAGCCTGGAGGCAGAGTTGGCCGGCCCGCTCAAGGTGGACTATGGCTTGGCGGCGAGGACAGCGTTTCAGAATGTCCAACAGGAGCTAGCCACGAGGGAAGTTGAGCAATGGGTGAGGTCGGAACTGGAAACACAGATCTTCGGGAAAAATTTGACATCCTGGGGAAATCAACGAAAGAAGAAGACAAGCAGGAACCCAGAAAGCCGGGACTAAAGCTAAATGTTATATCGAGTAAAACCTTTGGCGTGACGAAAGAAGGAACGAAGATAATGCCCAATATTTCGGTCGCAGGACACCAGGTGGTCAAGAACTTGAGTGAACCGTCCGAGATTACGCTGGTACACCTGGACATTTATGCGGACTACCTGAGGGAGAAGGATCCCAAGTTGGACTCCAGGGCAGTGCGAGCGCTGCTCACGACAGGAGGTCCAAAGCTAATGGGAGTGGATGGACATTACATCGAGGTCCATGGCCCATATCCGATTCTGATGAATGTGGATGGCATTAATATCTCCACGAAGGCTCACGTGACTGATGCGAGTGATCAGATAGGCCGGATATACATATACATGGGCCAAGAAGAGCTGAAGGTGCGACGAATCGGACACAATGCCATGCTTGAACAGGATGCGATCCACATAGGTTGCGAAGCAGATCTGGCGGCACATGTGCTAGATGTGCAGGGCAGACAACTTTCAGTAAAAGGACTGCTAGACACGGGTGCAGTGGTCAGTGTCATGCCAGTCAGCACCTTGACTGATATGGGTTTTGACAGGTCGGATCTGATACCGACAAAAATCAGACTGGCAGCTGCCAATCAGGGAGCAATCTATGTGACAGGACGGACCCCGATCATATCACTGCAGCTTGGAGGAAGACATCTTTGGATGAGCTTCCTGGTGGTGGAAAATTTGGACGAATCAAATCAATTCATCCTGGGAAGCGACCTCGTATGCAACTTTGATGTCACGATCGACCTCAATGACAGGTTGATCAGGATCAAAGATCCTGAGAGGAAGTATGAAAAGAAACCTCTTAATAAGATCCTATTTAACCAGGCTAAGGTGCCGATTTTTCTGGATCGAAAAGTTAGATTGAAACCAAACCAAGCCGTGTTAGCGACGTTTATGATGAGGAATCTAAATGAACTCAGTAATGACAGACATGTGTGTCTGGTACCAAATCCAAACATTAGGAGCTCGGCTATTTTAGGAAGAAGTTTCTCACTCACTCAGAGCGGACTGTTTGTGAGTGTGTTGTTGAACACAGAAGCAACCACAGTGACAATACAGAGGGAAAAGAAACTGGGCTACGCATTGCCTCTGAACACAGACTTTCAGAGTGTGGAGAACTTGAAAAAGTTTGATGTAACTAAATTTCCCTTGCACGCGAACCAGGAATGTATACTGAAGAGAATAAATGAATTGAAATCTTCTAAGAAATTGTTTTCAATGAAGTTGGAGACAGATGATGGGTTGTCTAGTTGTTCGAATTTTCCCGAGAGACCGACAGAAACAGAGTTAGCAGCAATAAACCTATCCTGCACGAAATAGAACATCTGAAGGGTAAAATATCAGACCGAGAACTAGGTTCGCTTAGGGCGGTGCTAAATCGGAAAGCAGACGTTTTTTCAAAGCATAAGGCCGACATAGGTTGCTGCAATTTTGTACAACACGAGATTGAGATAGATGAGGGCTCGGTACCTTATAGGGAAGGGGCGAGGAGAATGACCCCTCATAAGTCCGAAGCGTGCAGGAAGGAAATCGAGATGTTAACGGAGTACGACATGATCGAGCCGTCGAAGTCTCCGTGGGCTTGTGGCGTGGTCATGGCTAAAAAGAAAGGGTGACAATTTAGGTTTTGTTGTGATTTCCTTTACCTGAACGCGGTGACGATGAAGGCGCATACCCGATTCCCCGCATCGATGAGAACCTCTCCAAGTTGGGGGACGCAAAATTCTTCACGATATTAGATTTTGGCTCTGCGTTCTGGCAAAAACCACTCAGAAAGCAAGATCGTGAGAAAACGGGCTTCGCGTGCGAGCTGGGATTGTTCCAGTGGAAGAGGATGCCGTTCGGATTGTGCAACGCGATGGCCACATTCCAGCGACTGATGGCCCACGAGTGTGACAAAGAAAAACGGGAACCTCATCATGTGTTATGTCGATGACGTCGTGATAGCAACACCAACCCTAGAGAATCACATAGAGAGGTTGGATGAGGTGTTTACTTGCATGAATCAGGCATGCCTGAAGTGTAAACCCTCAAAGTGTGAAATCCTCAGAGACTCCATAAAAAATCTGGGCCGCCTGGTGGATAAGCATGGAGTGAGACCGGATCCCGAAGCAGTCGAAGCGGTCTTGACTTGGAAGGCAATTAAGACAGACACACAACTGATGAGCTCTTTGGGGTTTGCTAACTATTATCGAGAATTCATCAAGGGATACGCCGATAAGATATACCCCATGCAGCAGTTGATGAGAATTACAGGCAAAAATTTCGCTTGGACTAATGAGGCACAAGTTTCATTTGTACACATTAAACGTGAACTTTGCGAGGCACCGGTCCTCGGCATGCCAACAGAGAAGGGGATGTTCGTGTTAGACATGGATGCATCAGTAGTTGCGATATCAGGCATACTTCACCAGGAGCAAGAGTGGAACGGGAGAACGGTTCTCCGTCCAATGGCCTATGGAAGTAAGGTCCTGAGCGATACTGAGATGAAGTACGGCGCACCAAAAGCAGAAATAATAGTTTAAAGGTGTTGCGTCAACTGTAAGTGGATATACTCTAACATAATCTTTATTAAAAGAAATAGTGCTAAATGCCTGACTTGATATATCTGTTGGTGTATTGATAAACAATTCACAAGAACATTCAGGGTCCCATACATAGTCTGATTGTTCTGCTAGTACAGTATCATCATCTAAACTTTGTAATCGAAAATTTTTTCTTGCTTGCTCAATAAGATCAATATTGTGACTAACAAAACGATTACGAACCATGCTAAGATTTTTTGTAAATCTTTTTAAACATTTTGTGTAATTTGATCATTTGTTAGGTTTTCTCGAATTGCATGTAGAAATTTTGAAAATATATGTATTTCCTGTCGTACAATTGTATGTCGAGATGTTTGAGTAGTTGAATCGCTTTGGGGTTCACCCAACTCTAATATAGATAAACAGCTATAGATAAAAGAGGATACATCGTTTTTAAATATCGAGTTTGCTCTTTGTGAGTTTTGGTGTTGTATGTTTTTGATGTATTGTGTAAAAATCTTCGAAAAATCAATATCTACATCATCAGTTTGAATGAGATATCTGTCATGAAATGCCTTTGGTGATCTGATTTCTATTGTGTAGATTCCATATTGTGATGTGAGACTACATATACTTTTGATATATTGATGGAGAAGTTGTCTTTTGATTTTTACATCGGAAAATTTTTTTGTGCATGGGCTTTCTTCTTTTTCGAATAAGTTTGCAATTAAACTTTTACAAAATTCTAATTGTCCGCGAGGTTCATTTAATGGTGATATTAAAAATGGAAGTACTGAATTTTCTGAGTTATCTTCATTTCGATTCATTTTTGTGTTGTATTACTGTTAATGTGTAATTTTCAATGTGTCTTATTGGTTGATTCGAACTGTACAAACGAATTGGTTTATTTGTTTAGCAATTTTTTATTTTCCGTTTGCTTTTTACTGATGCTTGTGATGTGGTTTCTGGATCTGTGAATATAGTTGATCGTCTATTTGATGATTTTTGTTTATTGAGTATTTTAAATAATGAAGTTCGTGTATTGCAGTTGTTTCTGATTCCGAGACTGCGTTTTTTTGTTTTGAAAATCTTTTCCTAATAATTTGTTTTTTTTTAATAAGTATCTTTTTTCCTAGTGTTTGTCTTTTTTTTTCTTATATATCCTACCGATTGTCTGTGTTCTCTGATTACGAGGTCGTATTTTTTGTCGTTAATTAAACAATTGTGTTTTGTGATTGTTTCTTTGTTTCCTAAATTGTCTCTTGACATAAGGTTTAGGATGATGGATGCCCAAAGGGTTCTAATGCTTTAAACTGTTAGTTCTTACAATTTTTTGTGGTTAGCTTAATTTGGGTCGTATATTTGGTTTGGAGAGAAAGCGTATATTGGTTCCGAATAATGATTTGTAATTTCTGGTGACTAATTCTAAGCTAAGATTTGACCTACCTAATCTTACTTAGGGGTTATGATTTGTGATCAAGGGTTGGAGAATAGTAAATCGATCTACAAGGTTATGGTATAATTAGAACGCAAGTAGTTCGTTAGATGCCATTTTATGACTTACTATGTATAAGTATTTTAGCCTGGGTCATCTAAGAGGAGTGGGATCAAGTGAATGATGAGTAACCGAAGTTCTCCACTGTTTAGCTTAATTAAAATTAAAGGTTTTTTGAAAAATTTCTGTTAATTCTGGGTCTTTGAATGGTTGGTTAGTGAATCGATGTTTGAGGTCGTTAGACACTAATTAAATGTGGAGGGGGAGAACAAAATTTTTCTATTTGATCCAAGGATGGGCCTTGATGATCAGAGATTCAAATATTGATAAACTTAATATTTAAGAATAATTTAATTTAAAGATCCAAGGGAAGCCTTGATGATCTGTTATTTAAATGGAATTAAGTTAAGTGAAAGTAAGGATACGCCTTGATAGTTTAAAGTTAGAGCGTTAAGGTTTGGTGTTAATTTTGATGACTGTTTGTTTTTGAATTTCGCTGTTATGTTTTTAGGTGATGAAGCTGGGATGATGTGATGAATTATAATACTAACAATTTGTGATTCATACTAACTAATTTTTGTATTTTTATATTTAATATATGTTTTTTCAAGATGTCATTCAATTTACAGCTGATTTAAGGAAAACGACAAGTATTGTTTTAATCAGTCGTTATTCTATTAATTAATAGAGTAGCGCCATGAAAGGTTATTTTAAAGTAATTTTTATTTCAAATGTTATGTCAGTAAATGAAAATTTAAATTTACTGCTGGTAGTATCCTAAATACAAAAGTTTGATCTCGTTTTTGTCGTACTATCATGAAATCAATTGGTAGATGTCTTCCTAGTCGTATGTCGTTTCTTGTTCGACGTTTTCTTCCAATACCGGGTAGTTCTCGTATTGTTCGGAATATTGGATCTGATCTATTGAGGCGTAGAGACATATCCACTAAGTTTTTGTCATATAACATTTTCATGAAATGTTGTTTTTGTCTAATTCCGATCTAATTTTTGTCTAATTTTAGGTTTGTCAAGGTCTGTTCGAGACTTTTGGTCGCACCAGATGAGTTATGTATAGGTTACTGTACTCATAGAGTAATTTCAGATCTTATTTTTGGCCGGATAGATTCGTGCAACTTCTTAGTCTAATACCAATCTTAATATTACTCTTATATCTCCTAGTCTCAATAGATCTAGTGTACACCGGTTTGCGCGAGTTAGTTTCAGAATGAGAACAACTGTATTCTAAGTTTAATGCAAATTGTTCTGGTGTTGACACTACAAGTAGTTTCAACACTTTACAAATAAATAGGTGGTTAGTTTGATGGAGTATGGTTTGTTAGTATTAATATTTTATAGAGATAAAATCTCACAATAATAACCAATGATAAATACTAGTTTAGATCTGGTTCCAGCAATTAAAATTTTCCCCAACATGGGAAGTGTTGTGATTGTCCTATTGACTTACTCGCTTTAATAAATGATTAGGTTTTGACTGACCTGGACTACTGTTTAGCTAAGTCTTTGGGAGTTAGAGAGTTCAGGTTTTTTTGCGTTTGAGTAGAAAAACACAACTCTTAATCAAACTCTTTCCTTTATTTTTATCAATTCAAGTTTAGATAAGCTAAGTCATTGGAGTATTAGCTCAAAAATACTGGTTACAGCTATTTGCTTCCCCCACCTGCAAATTTTTATTTTTAAAATACTCGTTAACATTGTCCGATTGTTTTTAAAAAATTGATCTACGGAGAATTTAAGCCATGACAAGCTCTTTTGTTGCTTCACTCTTAACCTAGTATGAAGCTCTCAAAACCACTCAGTATACCAAAACTTTGATGCTTTTTTTGAGGCGGAAAAAGAGGTGAAAGGAAAAAGAGGTTGAAGATTGTCTGAGGAAAAATTTGCGCAAACATCCAATTCTTTCTTCAGAAGTTGATTAACAACCTGTTTAACTTCAGGAAAGTTTTTCAACTTTAGGCAGACTATGAGTTTTAGGGGTTTAAACTATTTGATTTGTGGAGGATCTAGAAACAGTTACTAGCTATGTACATTTATACGCGAAAGCGATTAATATCAACATCAACCATCATTGAATGTTTCTGTCTGAATTTTGAAATAAAAACTTATCTTCTATGTTATTGAAGATTGTAAAACTTGTTGATTGATTGCCTATATCGCAAGTTTTGATTGATTAAAGATTAAGAATTTTTAATCAAAAATGTTAC
Source organism: Symsagittifera roscoffensis (assembly GCF_963678635.1). Classification (NCBI taxonomy): domain Eukaryota; kingdom Metazoa; phylum Xenacoelomorpha; order Acoela; family Convolutidae; genus Symsagittifera; species Symsagittifera roscoffensis. The sequence goes on along the minus strand of NC_087068.1, from coordinate 28,540,417 downwards.
GAGTTTTGAATGGTGGCCAGTCATTAAGCATAATGGTTTAAGAACAGAATGGGTCCAAGAGCAGTAAGAAAATATTAAACTTTATAAGCTAATCGGTAATTTAATTATAAGAATTGTCAATATTATCAAAGCAACAAATATTTGACACATACTTTGAGTAATTTAATTTTTTCAAAAAATTTATTCATTTTTTTTGGTATTATTGACTATTCTAATAATTGAAGCCCGTTTAAGTCTATTGAAGTTAATGTTTTTCTGCTTTTCGACACATTCTGCTCATAGACCATTCTGCTCCGCCCCGTTTTGAATAAAGGGTAATCAAGTTTGTAGCGATAGTTGTTTTTGCGTAACGTTGGCACATTAAATTGAATCAAATTGTCCAGTTAGAGAGTTAGTTCCAATTTTCAAATTCGTTTGCTTGATTTTGTTGCTCATATAAATTGCGATCAAAAATTCACTTAATTGCTCAGTTGCTTGTTGTTGTTCCGACTTTCGATACGAAAGTAACGGAATATTTGTGCTCGGGGTGGGGTTTTTTTTCAGACAAATTTCGACTTTTTACCTAGCCATTTTTGACGGAATTTGTTTATATCATTTTAAATGTCACTTTAAATTTGAAAAGATATTTCACCTGTGATCATTTTTCGTAAAGTTATGGCGGTTTAAAGATTGCCATTTCGGCCAATTTGGGACAATTAACGCGCATAAATTTCGCGCTATTAACGCGTAAGCGGAGATTTAATCCGTCTTAGAAATCGTTCCAAATTGATTAAAAGAAGCTTATTTGCCATCATTGATCTGTTACAAGGAGCAAAATTTATCCTTTTGTTCTTAATATGGCGTGTGGGGGGATGATTTTCATAAAAAATTTCAAATTTCAGACGAAAAAAAGTTTTCATTTTATTTTATTACCTTTAATTTTTTTTATAGGTTATTACTGCTCCAAAAACATTAAAAGGCAGTCGGAACATCCAGGGCTTCGCCCTGATACGAGCAGTCTTGTTAAAATGTATATGAAGTTTTTGTTAAATTTTCTGAGTTTGCATTTAATTGAGCACGGATCATCTTTGTTTCTATAGCCGTCTAGCTTTATGGAAATAAGTATTTCTCAAAAGTAAAGTGCATTACCGAGCATTTCAACTCTTGTTCCAATATGCCTAATATAAAAAATATCCATTGCATTGGTATGATATTTTCCTCGTATACAAACTTCATATAAAGATTTTTTGAGAATTCTATATTTAGTTATATGATTTTAAATTGCAAAAGTTTGTATATTTCAATCTCCTCTCACGGATCTACTTAACAATCTCTCCCCTTGTGGTACCTACTTAAGAATCTTTACTGCTATAAATAAATACAGTAAATTAGCACTGAGATTTCTATTGAGAGTTTTAACTTTGCTGCATTCTGATTGGTCGAAAAATCGACCATTTTGATCTACTTAACAATGACCCCCCCCCTTTCTTGAAAGGGGTGGCAATTGTTAACTAGATCCCCTCTCACAATCAACTTAGGACTCTTTATTTGTTTTTTTTTTTCATTTTTCAGACTGGTGTCAATGGAGCATTCTATACTATTTTTATCTTTGTGCAGCAACACACTATTTTTCAGAAATTGATGCTATGAGTCTAATTTCTAATGCAGAGTTTCGAACCTTTTAAAGAAAGTTTTATATTTGCTTATATTTGTTAAAATTCTTCTGAATTTTGAATTTTATATATAGAGAGTTTTATTCTCAGGTTTCCTTGTTCATAGAAAAATCAAAATATAAAAATGACAAAAATGAAGCCAGTTTTTTTCTGCGCATCAAAACTATTCAAAATAGTTCTCCTATTGAGTCCAGTTTATTGGAAAACAAAGTAGCCTTTTTCTGAGTTCGGGTACATCTGGTAGTTTGCAAGTTATAATTGCCTTGAAAAAATTAAGAATACGAAAGCAATATATTATGCCTGGAGGGAGTTCAATTCAACAAACAAAATAAAATAAGGGCTGAAATTAAAAAACAGTTTATAGAGACCTTGATTGTCTTTTAGGTAAATTTGAAAAAATTGTTTAGAGACTCATACAACTAACTTTTGACATTTCATGTATATTAACAGGTATCAAGTCATTTTGCTTTAAATAGTTAAAAGCCTGCACAATTCTAACTGTAAGCGATCTCTGTTTAGCGGTAGTAGAAAATTTTGCCACTTTAATTTCGCTTTGCTCCTGATACATGGTCCACTTTTTTGGGAGTAAATCTGAGACAGAAAACCGTTTTTTCTGTCCAGTACTTAAAGATCTCAAAAAAGTATAAATCAAAAACAGTAAGCAATTTGTTTTCGTCCATAATTTCTTTAATTGATTCATATCTACGTTTGAAAAAAATTGCTCTCAAGATTCTTTTTTGTAGTTTCATTATCTCGCTAAGATGAGATTGGGATGTATTGCCGTATATTAAAATTCCATAAGTGATTGTAGGATTTACATATGCTTTGTAGAAGCGAAGCATATGCTGTTTAGAAAAAACATACCTAGCTTTCCAGACAATGCCACAAAATGTGAAATTTAAAAGTGAGTTTCTTATCAACAAAAATGCCTAAACATTTACACACATTTGTAATTTGAACTGTAGTACCAAGAGCAAGGAAAACTTTTGAAAAGTTTTTACCAAATTTCTTTATTTGAGTTTTACCAGGATTGACACAAAGTCTATTCGTTTTGAACCATTTATCCACTTTATTTAACCAACTATCAAAGCTATCGCAACAATTTTTTTCTGCATTGCATATTGTAGTATCATCAGCAAATAGAACAACCTCAGATCCTTCAGCAATTTTCGGTAGATCATTTATATATATTAAAAACAAAAACGGACCTAAAACCGACCCTTGTGGTACTCCACATGATATAGAGTGATTAGAAGGTGTTTTTTATTATCAATTTGAACAAATTGAAACCGGTTTGCAAAGTAATTTTTCAGAAGACAAAAAATCCGGCCTCTAAAGCCGTATTTTTCCAATTTTGCCAAAAGAAGATCATGATTTATGGTATCAAATGCTTTTTTGAGATCAACAAGGCCTGATTGACCAACCAATTTTTTGTCCCATCCCTCTCTAATAATTTCGGTGAATTCGATTAATGCGTCCACGCATGACTTTTTCTTTTGAAATCCAAATTGTTTTTCATAAAGAATCTTCTGCTTGTTAGCAAAGTTATACATTCTATTGAATATTATCCTTTCGAAAATTTTGCTAAGAAAACTGAGTAAACTAATAGGTCTATAATTTTCCAAAGATTCTTTTAAACCTCCCTTGAAAAGGGGAATAACTTTTGCAACTTTTAAGCCTTGAGGAAAATAACCACTCTCAACACATTGGTTGAAAAGGCTGCAAATTCTTACAGAAATTTTAGGGAGCGATAATTTTATAATTTTGTTATTTATGCCATCATGACCATTTGAACCTTTATTTTTCAACATATATGGCATTTTCAATTTCCTTGTGGGTAATTTCAAGAAAAAACATTGATTTTTTGATGCGATCTACATAACCCAACGCTTGTTTGTAATCAAATTCAGGATTTCTCAGTCTCTCGCCAATTGAGGCAAAAAAATTCATTAAAAACTTCAGTAGCAAAAAAACTCGTGTTTTTGGAGTTTCCTTTACAAAAATCATTAAAGGCCTGGAACAGCGTTTTCGAATTTCTACCATTTTGAACTTTCTTGTCGTAATAAACTCTTTTTTCATTTCTTATTACCTTGGTTGCTAAATTTCTAGCTTGAAAAAATTTCAATTTATTCAATTCAGTAGGATTTTCTACCCACTTACTGAAAACCCGATCGCGGTTTTTGAGGATCTTTTTGGTTGAATCGGTACCATGACTGTTTTTTTGATTTCGATTTTTCTAAGGGAGCAAAACGATCAACTGATGAAGCTATAGATTCAACTAACAGACATAATTTCTCATTGGGATCACTAAGCTTATAAAATTTTAAGAGGAACGGTAAAGATTTTAAAGATTTCTTTAGCAGTAATCTTGCTTTTCTTGCGGATCAACATTCACGTAACCTGATAAAAATACGGGAAAATGATCAGAAATAGTTGAATCCAGTGTTTTTACGTTGGCGTCGAAATTAGCAATTAAATGATCAATACATTTACTCGATGTTGGAGTAATGCGAGATGTATCTCTATTCAAAATATGAGCACCACAGCTTTTAATTAGATTAATATAAGATTTCGAAATTGGCTTGCAATCTAAAGTTTCGATATTAAAATCTCTACAAACAAGAAAATTAGCTTTCAAAGCATTTAAGTACAGAAGATAGTTCTCAAAGTGATTCAAAAAAATCTCATTTTTGCTCTGTGGGGGTTTATAGACAACGGAAATATTAGTCTTGACTGATTTATACACGATAGATATGTTGATGCATTCGAAATTAACCTCTACACTGTTTTACTGAAAATTCACATCGTCGCGCACATAAAACGCACATCCCCCACCTCGTGGATATTTCCGGTGTTTAGAAATTAAGGGATGGTAGCCATCAAGATGATAGAGATTCAGATAATCATTATCACACAGCCAGGTTTCGCATAGCGCAATAATCAAAGGTTTTTGTTTTAACTGATTTATATCTATAACGAGTTGGTCATGATGGCATCTGAGGGACCTTATTTTTGAAAAATACAAAAAACTGTCTTTTAAGTCGCCCATCTGACGTTCTGCTACATTTCTCTCCATTTCAAAAAAAAATAAGACTTCAGTCAAGTTGATTGAATTTATTTGTTAGCTTTTTCTTTTACTGTTTTTTCTATATTGAGCGCTTCTGATTCATTTTCAATATTTAATTTCTTCGAGGCCTGATTAGCCTGATTAGTTCTGACTTAACATAGTGCGTGGGGGGAAGGTTGTCTCAAAAAAAAAATCTGAAAAGTTATCCATTTCTTTTTCAAAGGGAACACTACTCCATAGACATTAAATGGCAACGGAACATTCAAGGGCATCGCGTTGATTGGAGCAGTCTGGTTTCAATTTTCATATCAAAAACCTATTTCAATTTTGTTGTTGGTGGATAAACTATATTATTATATAAAATAAAATTTATCTTAATAAACTGTTTTCAGTCTCACAATCAGACAAGTACAAAGCTCTCGTACAATTTACTATTTACAACCCAGTGTCAAGCCTGAGAGAACGTCATTAAATCAAATGGTACGTTTTCAAACAGCTCTGATGGAAAAAAAAACTTTGTCAATTTAGATTAGTTTGTCTGTCATTTTTAGGCCAATCACTGTAACTTGTTTTTCCGCTGACGGAAACTTAGAGGAATAAAAATGAACTGATTCTATGACATCAGTTTTTCGTATCTGGTTTTCTATAAGTTATCTTATTTCAAGACCAAACTTTCGGTGATAATCTTCCATTCGTTGATTTAACGTTGTTTGGCATTCGAGGGGAGAAATATTTTTAAAATATATTGCTGCACTTTTTTGAAAAATTTGTAAGTCTGACTTCTTTATTTTGATTTACAGATCTGAAGAATCAATTAAGGCTCAATTTTAATTAATTTTAGAATATAGTGCCATTTTTAAGGTGCCAATAAAACTGAATTGTCCATTCTTTCTTCTAAAGGAAAGCTTTTTGTTTGGTGGAAATCATTATTTTTTGAATATCAGTCTCCTGGGCTCTCGTCTTCTTTAATTATGCTTTTGATCAGGACCAAATTAATATACTGACCAAAAATTCAAAACTCGAAAATCCCTATACGCATTTGGACCAATTTGTTTGCCACAATTCAGAGCATTCAAAATTCAAACAATTCAACCAAAAAAATTCATTCTCAATCAAATTCAATTCGCCGAAATAAAGGGAGTCTAATTTAGCTAATTTTCAGTTTCAGAGAATGAAAGGCATTCAATCATAAAGGTGTTCAAAATCGGCCTCCAAATTTTGGCTATAGGTAGGTGTTTTATTCGCATTATTAGCGCAATTAAATCTTGCAAGAATTTCCACATTCATGTAAGTTTTAAAAACAATTTTATTAGGATCGATTGAGTTTCCATGTTCTCACAAGACCACACGAAAGCCCTTTTTGCCAAACATTTTCTGAGATAAGTTTTTTAGATCAAGGTCAGCAATTTTGAAATTTTTGATTCCTGATGAAAAAGAATTGATTATAATTTTGTCTCCGCAAAACGGTATGCAATTTACCGAAGCACTTGCAAACAACAATTGATAAGTTTCTCCTCATCTCTTCTTGGTCGAAACAACAAGAAAGCCAAATTAATGTCCTTAAAATTTTTCTTTTTTGAATTCTCGAAGCTCTTAAATTTTAAACTTTTCAAAGAGTTTTGACAAAACACTACCTTTTTAAGCTTTGACGGAGTACAAAATTCATTACACACTGTCTAATGCAATGAATAAAGCAAGTCGTTTTTTGAGAAGTTTCTAGCACTGATAGATGAGAACGGGTCATAAAGTTTCAACAGCAGCACAGTACGTACTACTTACTTATACTGGCAGAATCAGAGCGAAATTTGGACAATTAAAACATCAATTTTCGGGCCTGCATTATCATACTGCAATTTAAAACATCAGAAAATATCAGAAATTATTTGAAACCTTTTTTACCCGAGAAAATATTTAGAAAAAAATTGAATGTCCTTTGGATCAGAAGTGTAAGAGGTTTAACATGAAGTTTCACTCAATCTTTCTTGAGGTTTTTTTGTTAAGCATAAAAACTGAGTTGAAAAACAAACAAAAGTAGATGTGAAGAAGCTCAGAAATTCCGACCACCTTAAAAAGAAAACCACAAAAATTGACTAGGCATAGTTGACTAACATTTTTTTTCCACAAATTCGGCTGCGGGATGAAAAACTGGATAGCCGGTTGCGGTGAAGTAGCACCAAAATATCCGATCACATTACCAGAAAAACTTCAAAAAATAAGTAGGCATAATTGTTTAATATTTTCGTGCATATTTAGGAAAAATTCTTATTATTTTGCCTTCATGTTTTCATCTCGTCCGTCTAGTCTGGTACAAGTATCATCGATCAAAAATACGTGGTCATTTTTGTGTTTGAAGAGACGGTTTATTTTTCTACATAACAACATTTTGTAACAAATCTCAGAATAATCAAACTGAAAATAAATAAAGCCCGAATAAACTGACTCTGAAAACAAATTTTGAGATAAAAATTTTAGATTATTTTTAATGGCGTTAGAATGAGACATTAAGATTCTACAATATGATATATCACTCAATCTTTTTTGATCGATAATTTGTTGTGACACTTGATTTTGCTTGGATGAATTGAAAAAAAAAGGTTAGCCGGTTTTTTGTAAAGTAGGTCAGTAAGTTCCTACCACAATCATAACAAAACTTTAAAACTGACTAGGCGTATATGACTACAGTTTTTCAAGAATTCGGTTGAGGTGAAAAGCTGGCTACGGATAATTTAATGTAGTTGAGCAGCACAAAAAATTTTCTCTACCTTATTAGGACAGCTACAAAAATATGAAGACTTAAATGAATACAGTTTTTCAAAAAAAAGGAAACAAAAACAAAACTTCAATAATCACTCTCACATTTTTTCACTTTTTACGCACTTAATTAAAACAGTAACATTGTTTTAAATTTCTTTCTGGTTCCCATAATGTGGCATAAAGCTTGCTGGCTGAAAAAAGCGGTCTGTTTTGAGACTATGGAAAGAAAAGAGGGATGAAGGAGTTTTCTGCATTAAAATAATCTGCAACAAAACATAATATTAGACTAAAAATGAATCTCTAAAAAAAACTTATCGTGTAATTTTTAGTTAATTCAACATAGTGTAGTCCAACTCTCGTTTCATTTGCGACTCACTAAAAAGTTTTAACAGTTTTAGTTTTCTCCTGAGATACTAACACACAGCATGAAAACCAACTCAATTAATTTGAAAACAGTTTTTCTCTAAACTTTTCTTTTCTTTATCACGGACTATATAGCGGTTTGTAAATTTTAGATAAAATGGAGAATAATCTGAGCAAATTTAAAAAAGCAGAAAGAATGTCACAGTAAAATAGTTCGAATTTAAGTTTAAAATATTTCAACTGCGGTTAAAGAAAAATTTCACTATAATTTTGTGATTTATTATTTCGTCTTTTAAGAAAACCTCATTTGGTCTAATTAAAAACTCATTTGCTGGACTAAATTAGGGAGCTTTATTTTGATTTGTCTTCTCAAATTCACAGTTTCAAAGCGATTGAAGTTGATGACAAAAAAGGAAATCTCCGGTTTTTTTGTAGCGTACATAAAACTTATACACTCCTTTTCATAATTTTTCGTACCATCTTAATACATGGTAAACACTTGTTTAAAGACTAAAGACAAAAAGTTGGCCAAATTTTTTCGTACCCTTGGGTTTTTTGTTGAAAAATGCCACAAACTGCGAGCAATGGTTCTGTTTCAATTGATTTAGCAGGTACCCGTCCTAACTTGATTGACAATCAGTTTTTGACTTGCACTCGCGCGAGATTATCGAGTTAGCGAAAAAAAATATGCAAATGGTTTTTCATATCACCGAATCAGCCAAGAACCTAATTTACCATGATCAAGAGTGCACTATATGATGAAGAATGACTACTCAAGAGTGAAAGCAAAGCAGGGACACAAACATGTGGCCGTTGGCTTCAGAAAACTGTATAAAGCGATGCATTGCTCTACAGGAAAAACGCAAAGAAAGGGTGACAGCCTCAAATGTCCTGAGGGAGACAGCCCTCAAAATCAGCAGAAGAACGGTTCGTCGGGTTTTATCAAGAATGAGGTATAGGTACAAAAATGCAAAGTTCACGATAATTTTGACCAAAAACAGAAAGAAAACCGAGTACGCCTCTGCACTGAATGGTTGACTAAGCGACAAAAATTGGGATGAAGTCGTCTTTACGGATGCAAAAAATTTAACCTAGACCGACCCGACAACTGGTGTTCCTGGATGGAGGAAAATCATCAAGTTTACCTCAATAAACGTCAATGTAGGGGTGGTTCCCCTATACCCCCAATAAACGTCAATGTAGGGGTGGTCTGGGGTATGATTTTTTCGACCGTTCACATTTTTGTAAAAACGATATCTGGTCGAATAAATTCAGGCACCTACATCAAGCTTATGAAAGACACTGCCATCCCTTTAATGAGAGAAATTCTCCCAGATGATTTCGTTCTGCAACAGGAAAAATTGCAGTATTCAAGCTTCTACCTTGGTTCAGCAGGAGCCCGGACCTTAACATTATTAAAAACGTGTAGAGCAAGTCGAGTTCAAGGATTTATGATGTTTCGCAACCAGAACAGAAACAAGAACTGGAAGAAAGAATTTTTGAAGCCGTAGAACACTTGAACTTGCATCTTTCTGAACATGTTAAAAATCTATTCTCATTGTTGCGTAGTCTTTTCTTATCATGTGTTACGAGAAATGGAGATAATGTTTATTAATGACTTTTTTAGAACATTTCTGAAGTACGAAAAAAGTTAGCACATTTTTGCGTTGAATTGATGAAATTACTTGTGTTAAGGTGGTACGAAAAAATGTGACGCACAGCGTAAGTTCGAAATGAAGAAAATATATATTTTTTCTAAATTCCTTATGTTTATGATACCAAAAACAATGACGAGCAAAAGGAATAGAAAAACAATGAACATGTTACACTTCCGATGTAACTGATAAAAAAGAATTTCTGCCAGTTAAAGTTTTCGTCAAATAAATTTCGATGCTAACAATTTTTCTATTATTAAAACTTTGATTTCACCAAAAGGAGACAAAAAAAAATTCAAATACGAAAGCTGACAAACAGTTCTATTCATCAAACTCACTTAAACGGTACTCTCGATTTCATACCTTTGAAAAAATGTATGAAAATTCTAGGAGTAGCTTTTTTCTATACTTTGTAACTGCATGGCTAACATTTTTTTATTTTTAATTTTAAATCAGTTCCATTTTTTGTTTCAACTTTAAAGGAAAAGTTTTCGCTTTGTGTGGTTTTTTCTCCAAACATATTTTGGTTTTTTAACAATCTATTTTGACGGATTTTTTAATACCAACCTTTGTTGATCTCAGTTCAGTTTTTTGAAATTATTTTACTTGTGATCTTTTTGTTAAGTTATAATGGAGATTTAACCTGTCCTAAAGATCATTCCAAATCAAGTTTTTGCATGCTATTTGCTTTTATTATTATGCTACACGGGATTTATATCACTTTGTAGCTACAGTGCATGTGTGGGACTGTTTTTTGAAAAAAAGCATATCCATAATATTGAACACTAACACTTCCATAGAGCTTTAAAAAGACTCGGAACAATGAAAGGTTTGCCTTGATACAAGCATTCCTCTTGTTCCGGCTTTCAAAGAAAGTGACGGTATATAACCCTTGGGCGGTATTTCTTATTAACACCAATTTTAAAACTCTGGTCTCTCGTTGGATCGATCTATTGATGTGCATGGGCCCAGCCGTATTTGCACAACACCATAGCAGCATAGCAGCCTTCCAAAAATCTTTCTAAACTGTTCGTTTTAAAATTTGCACGCGTGGTGAATTAAACCGCACTATAAATTGGTTGCAAAATTAATTGAGGCAACTAATTTGTTTTTCAAATTCACGACCCAAGCTGTAACGCTTCAATTTTAATATGACATGCCCAAAAATGATAGGTTTGCCAAATCTCAATTTTTCAATAAATAGTTGAGATCGTGGCAGTCGGGTTTTTCAGAGGCTCGCCTTGATACGAGCAGTTTTTTTGTCCCGACTTTCGTAACGAAATAACGGAATAATTGTGCTCGGGGTGGTTTTTTCTTCAGTCGAATTTCGAACTTTTAAGTAGCCATTTTTGATGCAAATTGTTTTATAACATTCAAAAATTATTGTTGTCATGAGTAGAAATTAAAAAAAAAATTCTTTCACCTGTGACCATTTTTTGTAAAGATATGAGGGTTTAAAGATTGCCATTATGGCCGATATATTTTGCGCTATTAACGCGTAAGCGAAGATTTAATCCGTCTTAGAAATCATTCCAAATTGGTTGAAGGAAGCTTATTTGCCTTAATTGATATGTTACTAGTGTAGTATTGCAAAATACTACACACACACAAAAGACCATTGTCTTAATTGTTTATTTAACGACCCAATTCTAAATTGGAGCGTGTCATTTAAATTAAAGCCTCTTTTCACTAAATCAGATATTGACTGATTTACTCTTATTAGGACTATAAAATCTTGCTTTGAAAATCCACTCCTTTTTAAATACTTGTCCAATTTTTCTCATTTTTTCATGCTCAATATTTTAAAAGGGCGGCGATTATTAATACGTCCCTTTTAACTTAACTTGAAACAAACTGGATAAATATTTAGCAGTCTTGCCGGCTGCACTGAAATTCTCCTTGCTTTGATTAAGCAGAGGTGCACCTGCAATATGATGCATCAGAGAGAGTAATATGAATTTTTAATAAGACAAACTGAAGGCTGCGGTTTTTATCAAAGGGGACTAATAAGTTGAAGATATTTGATTTGAAAAAATCAAATAAAAACTAGTTGAAAATTCCCTAAATTAAAAAGGGAGAACAAAGGAGCAGGTGAAACCTGAATAATTAAAGATTGAATCAGCCGCCGGTTTATGCTTACGAGCAAAAAGACTGGCCTGAAATCTTCAGTGTTTCATTTTGCTCAGTAAGCAGCAAGTTAGATATCTTCAGTTAGACCTTTTCAAAAAATAAATAATTTTTCTTTTCTGCCTTTACAGTAAAATTAAACTAGTCTTTTTTCACAAATAAAATAGAGAATAAATTCTAATTTCAAGTTCGATAAAATTATAAATCGAGATACTCGAGATAACCCCATCTGAGGAAGTCTGGACTACAAGTACCCAAAGGACTACGGCAAAGACGATACTGACGACCAAACCAGAAGTGCCGAAGTGGACACAACCAAGGGCGACCCATTCATACTAATCAGCCACCGACCTTAGTAAGAAGATAAAATATTGATGAACAAAATAAGATTAGCTCAACCTCCCCTCATAGGTATATTTCTTTAAGCTGTTCGATTCATTTATATAATCTAATAACCCAGTGCTTTGTATCTAACCAACTAATTAATTCATACCTTTTCTAACTATTGTTTCTACTCTACTTTTTGTCAAGACAATTTGACGATTTAAGGTGAGGCTTATAACTTAGGATAAAATTACTAAGCATTCAACCAGCAATGATCGCTTAGTAAAACTGGTGCGACCGCAGCAGAGAACTACTCCTTAAGAAATTCTTTTTCCAACAAACTCGAAACAGCTTTTAAAATTCAAAAAATATATTATTATTAGGATCTGTGAGTATTTGTCAGATTAGTTTTCAACCTCAAAAAGCCAGAGACAATGTGTATCTTTCGATAGAAACAAAATTTCATTGTCTTCTACTTGACAGATATTCCTGGTAGGGTTCTTGCGAAATGCATCCCCTGCGCTAGCAGTCGCCCACGATATCCCTCCATCTCGAGGTCTATTAGACGGCTTCCTAACTGACATTAGCTCATGAACTTAACTATTATCTATTATTATAATAATATATAAAATTTCTGAAAGAATCGTTCTCTGCCTAAGTCTGCTAGTAAGATGTACCCGTTTTGTCCAGTAATCCACTAAACTTTTGCCGAAACTTCAGTTTGAAGTTATCATCACTAAAATTACGAAATTCTGTATTAAACTAAAGTGCTCAAAAAACTTATTAAATATCTTCAATTATTTTTTCGAGGGGGTTAAGTGGTCATATGTGCGATCTAAGAGTACCCTAAATTGTATGATAAATTGAATTCTTCATCACATTATCTCAAACCATCCACGCTTGTTGCTATTTATTCTAATCCTTCATCAATTCTCGAGGCTTATCCTCAACTTTTCTTAAACTCATTTTAATTCTAACCACCTTAACGTAACTTAAACCTAAATCATCCATCAGTAAAGCTACCAATTACTGAAACTAAGGAAGAAAATAACAAAAACCAAAAAGGAAGGAACGGATTTGAGTGTTTTTTGATAAATCATTAGTTTTTTTGACACAGTTTAAATATACACCTAATTAACAATAAGATTACGCTCTAAAACCAATCTTAAACGTTAACCACATAACACCAAACACCAAGTTTTAGTTTCAGCACAAAAATATCAGGTTTCACAACAAAAACTAAGTTTAAAACACTGACACATCCACTTTATATTGATAAAATAGGTTTCATATGATAGCATAAGCACTAAAAAATTGATTTTTACCAGCCAAAATTTTTGGTTTCAGTCTATGTTTCAGTTATAGGTCCAAACGTTTCAGTTAAAATAAGTATAGTTTCCGGTCAAAATTTCAAGTTTCTGTAAACGGATTCGGGTAAAACAGCAAAAGTGGAACTAGTCAAACCCAAATTTGGATACCATAAGTCAAAAACCTGGTCTTAAATGGTACGTTTTTGTTAGTTTCAGGTTTCAGAACACAAAAATTGAGTTTTTGGTCTCAAAATTGAGCTCCGAACGCCGAATTTTGACTTTCTAGAGAAAACTAACGGTGTTAAAACCCACCAAACCAATTTTAAATTTTGGTTCCTAAGGCTGAAACGTACGTTTCAGAATTGGTATTTTTGGTTTCAGAACCAAAAATCTTGCTTCCCGAGAAAAATTTTTGTGAAATATTGAAAGATAATAGGAATCCTTAATGCAGTAACAAATTTTTAAACTCAAAAAACTTCTAGAAGGTGTTAGTTTGAGCCCTCAAACTTATAGTTTCAGAAAACTAAAATCGTCGTTTTAGGCTAAAATTTTCATCTTTTTGGCAATTTTATTGCTGGAATAGAAATATATTAGAGAGACAAACCTAAATTTTCAATCTCAAAACTCTAAAACCAAGTGGTCAAACCATAGTTTCAGTTCTAGAAATCATAGTTTCAGCCGCAAAAACTTAGGTTTCCGCAAACAAATTTTTGATTTTGAAGTTACAAACCTGTTCAAAATTCCAATTTACACTAGACCAGCTATCAAAAACCAACTTTTTATTTTCATGCACCGAGTTTGAGAGAGTTTAAGAGTTTCAGGTTTGAGTTTTCAAAAACTAAGTTTAAGATATCAAAAGATTCGGTTTTCTCGAATTTTTTTTGCAAGATAAAGCGAAAACCAGATATAATAAAGCGTATAGAAAATTTTAAGATTAAAAAAAACTCAACTTCAGCTACCATAGTTTCAGGTTTCAGATTATCGTTTCAGTCAAAAAATTTTCTATAAATTTTTAACAAAAAAATTAAGTTTTGAACCAATAATTACCAATAAAGGCATATAGTTATATTGTTAACCATACCATAGCATCAACAAAACTTCACTTGAACACAGTTTTAGGTTTCAGTTAAGGAATCAGCAAACAAAAAACTTGAAAAACTTAGAAAAAATTTTAGAAAAAATTTTTTTTTTCTTTCCAAAGAAAATTTTTATTTCCTTATCTTATTATTAATAACCTTTGTTAATATTCAAAAATTCCTAACAGGTTTTCATTACTCTAAGACATACTAATCAAATAGTACAACTTGGCTTAATAAAAAGAAAACAAACAACGTGAAATTAATGTCAACACATTTTAAAATTGACGTCAGTACAATAAATTTAAAGCTCAAATTAGGAAATAAAGTCTCTAACATCATATGGTATATCACTAACACTGAAAAAAATCATATTAGTATATTAGCAAAACACCCTAACGAAGATAAACACGAATTATACGTCTTCTTTCGTCGATATACTCCAGAAATTGACACAATTCTTCAGCAAACAAAAATAACAAATAACATAATTTGTATACCGGAAGAGCGATTAATTGCTTCACTCCCGATTGCTTTCTGATATCATAAAATACCCAAGCACAAAACTACTTGCATTTTAATCATTTTTTATTAAAAACAAAAAATTTTCCTTATCAAAAATTAAAAATAATAACAAGTTCATAAGAAAAAATTTAAATATTTTTTATATTGTTCATCATTCCCTAGATAAATATTTATGTCTCTAAAAGGATGTAAAATGCTATGACCAACTTTTATCCAGTAAATACAACAGCATTTAATTTAAAACTGAAATTAAAAAATAAATCCACAAAAATTATTTGGTATATCACCAATATCCAAAAAGATCAAATCACAATTTTGTCCAAACACCCACACAAAAATATTCACGAATTAACCATTCTTTCCAGCAGCAATACCCCAGAGATAACTTCCATCTTAAAAATGCTTAATCAGCCCCATAGCACTATTGATCTATCTAACAAAAATTCGTATTCATTGAACCCAGCAAACTTCATTGTAACTTAAATACAATTATTTCAGTCCGAACAATTGATCAGTACACAACACATCCAAACCCTTTATATATTGTTAACAAAACATTGAGTGAATTAAACAAAGATGGCAAACGTAGTAGCATACCCAGATTTAGCTCTCGAAAAGTTTACCGGCTTAGATCCGAATGAAGATGCAAGAGATTTTCTTGATATAGTAGAGAAAAAGATAGCATTTTCCCTAGGCACTAGACCAGGAGACGCAGGTGACGAACAAGACGCATATGATAACAGACGAAGAGCCTTATTTGGTTCAATATTAAGAGGTCCAGCCGCTCAATGGTATCAGGGATTAGCAGCAAACTTACCTTGGAATGATATAAGAGATCAATTCATAGATAGATTCACTGATGATAAAGATAAGTATAGGAGACAAATAGAAGCAGAAAAAATAAAAAGACAACCTGATGAATTCATTAAAAGCTACATACATAGATTAAGCACCGCAGTAGACCGTGGATGGCCTAATCCAACTTTTAATGATGATCAAAGAACAGCAAAGAAAATGGAATTCTTTGTACGCGGCTTAAGCCCGCCAGGCTTGAAACAAAAGGCTCATCAATACCTAATTGAGAATCCACCCGCAACTTGGCAACAATTAAAAGATCATATTGCTACAAAAGACTTAAGTTTTGCAATAAGTAGTGAATTTATCGGAACAGCATCCAGTAGCATAGAAAATAAATTGGAAATAGAGGGAATAAAGAATCAACTTAAAGAGTTAACAGGACTAATGAAGGATCATAAAATAAACGCAGCCTATAATCCACATGAGCAAAGAAACAAACAAAACAACCCAATGTTTTGCAACTGGTGTTGCATGTCAGGCCACACGATAAGCCATTGCTTTAAATATAACGATCAACAGGAGCAAAATTATAACTCGCTTCAATTAAGAGAGAATTCAAACAGAAGTCACCATAACTATAGCAAGAGTAGGTCAAGAGTAGACAACAATTTCAATGACATAAACTCTCAGCAAGAGTTCAGGCACTTGTCAAACTTCAATGAAAGTTCTCAATCGCGTGACAGGTCGAACAGTAAGAAACACTTCAACGAAAATAACGATTATCATTCACCTTACCAGATCCACAACTTTAGTGATGATGACATTCCAGGAGACTATACCGATAATGAGTGTGAACTTGTGAATTTAAACTAGATCAGTCTCCGTCTGAACCAAAAATACAATTGTATATTAACTTATACCAACATCCCATCGGAGACAAAAATAAAAATAACGGTCTGGAAACCCAATTTCTACTAGACACTGGAGCAACATGTTCGCTTATTAATTTTGACAGCTATGAACAATTTTGTAAAATACAGCCTCTACTGTTGAATAAATGTAGATCAAATACAGTTGCTGTTAATGGAGAAAAACTTAAACTTATAGGTTATACTAACTTTGACTCAACTTTTGGGACAAACACTAATAATCCGGTAAAAATTAAAGCATGGATTTCAGCCAAGAATGGCTGCGATCTAAATATATTAGGAATAGATTTCATTTCTCACAACATTAAATCAATGAACTTTCCAAATTTGAACTTAGAATTAAAAAAATACCCAGATTTAACAGTTCCTATCATTATTATAAGAAGCAAAAGTTATCCATATCTAAGCTTTTATCAAAATGTACTTCTTGATAAAAATATAACTATTGCACCAAAATCATCCCGCGTAATTTCAATTTCTCCAGCAGGCATAGTTTTCAAATTAGGAACATCGTTTAGAATTGATTAGTCCTTAGAACAAAAAGGCATCAATGCAAAAAGCACTTATTGTAGGAATGAAATTAAGTCAATGCCTATCGTACTAAAAAATTCCAGAGAATCAAAAGTAGATATAAACAAAGGTGTAATAGGCCAAACGTTTGAAAACATAGAAATAAAATAAACCCGTTTCTTCGTGCTTTAAAACATTATTTTCTTTAAAGCTTTTATAACGCTTAAAATTTTGTGAAGTTTACCTAAAATTTTTTATACTGAGCAGTAAACTTTGTTTAATATTACTAAAAAATTAGATTACGAATATTATCCTACAAATGTACTACAATGAATAGCGGTTCTTTATGACACCCAAAAGGATATGCCAAAATGCATGAACACGGATTTAATTCTTAACCGAGATCGAAAACAGTCAAGTACGCTAACAATTTTGGACCATCCTCAAAATCAATTAAAGATAGAGGGATCGGAACCCAATGGCTCAGATAAAAAAGTTTTTCGACTTCAACAGATTTGCAAAAAAAAATTGCAAAAGGCCAGGAGTTTAAAATATCACAGTTTTACGAGTCTATAATAATTTCATTTTCAGGCGGTTTTATCAACTGAAAAATCAGTATTACACTTAAGGGAATGTCAAATTACCCTACGTACAATAACGAGAATTATTAGAATGAAACCTTTGATGAAAAAACTAGCCAATGTAAAATTGTAACAAACTCATTCTGCGAAGTTAATTTGCACCATCGGATTCCTCTTAGGGCCCAATTAGGGACCGATGACAATAATTATTATCTTTGTAGTTTTCAAATTACAAAATGCAAACTAGAAGAAATTCATCAAAAAGGGAAACATCACCTCCTTTTTTCTCAACACATTGAGTAAAATTTTCATCAAAAATCTTTATCATAAAATGGGCGAACAACGTTTTTCGACCCGACCCGCCGCAGATTCATGCCAGCATTTGTTGGTGGCTTCATGTAGCCTTTTTAAAATTATGGTACCATAATCTTTCAACAACGCAAATGCTTGTTGGTGGCTGTATGCAGCCTTTGAGACTCTTATGATTCACTCCTCACAATTTGGCAAATATCAATTCGGTAGTTCAAAATCCACAACATGCAGGCATTTAAACTCTTAAAAACAACAAATTTTCAGAAGCAACACTTTGAAAATTGGACCTCATCATCCTCAAGATTGTTTACGTTAAATTTTTGCATCATAAAGTTCAGGATGACTTTCTGTACTATAGATGTGAACATGGATTGATGCAGAGGATTAAAACCAAAGAGAAACTAATACACTTATCTTTTTGAATATTATACAGTTTGCAATTTGTCTGTTTAATTTTACTTTCTACGATATTTCATTTTGATTTGATTCTAATTCAAATCTTTTCTTTTTTCTATAAAAAAATGAACCAAAAATTGCTGGTTATGACAACCAGGTGGACATATATTTAAGATTAGGGGTTAATTAATGCCCAAATTTCCATTTTTTTTAAAACTACTGCTTTAAGTTGCTTTTTTGCTTTAAGTTGTTTAAATTTTTGCTTTAAGTTTCATATCTGAGCTTAACTCAGTGTTGTAAAGTGCTTTATTCCTGTGGTTAATAAACACCATGATCGTCTTTCTTGATTTTTATTCCTGTGGTTAATAAACACCATGATCGTCTTTCTTCATTTGTATTCCTGTGGTTAATAAACACCATGATCGTCTTCCTTCATTTGTTTTCCGTGGTGGGTTTGTGTGAAACCACAAGATTATATTTTCCACCTTTTATATATATATGCAATTTTACACTTTGTCCTTCATCGTTCAAACATTTGATAATTAGCCTTAATATCCGAATGTAATTCGGGATTTTGAATATTTGGTCATTTTATATTGATGTTTAGCAAAATGGAATACGACCCAATTTTAAACTGGAATTGCAGAAACGCAGACCCTGCACCAGAGGAATTTAAAAGAAAGCTGCCTCTCAGGAAGAAACAACGGAAACCGGTAGCAGTTCAATCTTTGTCAATGGACGACGGGTTAAATAAGAACCCTCGCAACTTTCCCAGTTTAACCCAAAGATTGGAGCTGCAGAAGTGCAGAGAAACCAAATTGGATACTGAAAATCCAAAATATATAACGAGTTTAAAGTACTCAATAAAGGAAAGTTATAACAGATGGAAACTGCCATCGTTCATTGAAGTCGTCAACTCAACGACAATGGAAAAGGCGATGATGCCTATCGACTTCATAACCCAGCCAGAAGTGGTTATAAAGAACGAAAACAACTTCTGGAAATTAAAGAAGAGGGAGGAAATCGGCTACATCCTCAAGGCAGGAGGCACGCCAGTCACCATCCCGTTCGAGGGAATAACTGCTTTTCCGAACCATATAAAAACAGACAGGAAGAACAGGACGACATTCAACAACTTACGGACGGAATGAGCAGACTACGAATCAAAAACAAAATTAAAAAGAAGAAAATCGTGAAGTTGCAACAAAAACTTGAGGCTTCACAGAGGAAGATAGCGATCCTCAGATCATACAACGTGGAGCTAGAAGCCGGAAGGAAGCTCTAGATAAAACCTAACTTATCTTTATAACTTTTTCGTTTGATGTTCTCTTTAAATTTTATAACTATAGTTTTTAACCATTAAAGTGTTTAAATTTTCACCATGGTAACTGTAAGAATCGAACAGCTTAATTTTCTAAAAAAAGGGGTGAGTTGTAGTATTGCGAAATACTACACACACACAAAAGACCATTGTCTTAATCGTTTATTTAACGACCCAATTCTAAATTGGAGCGTGCCATTTAAATTAAAGCCTCTTTTCACTAAATCAGATATTGACTGATTTACTCTTATTAGGACTATAAAATCTTGTTTTGAAAATCCACTCCTTGTTAAATACTTGTCCAATTTTTCTCATTTTTTCATGCTCAATATTTTAAAAGGGCGGCGATTATTAATACGTCCCTTTTAACTTAACTTGAAACAAACTGGATAAATATTTAGCAGTCTTGCCGGCTGCACTGAAATTCTCCTTGCTTTGATTAAGCAGAGGTGCACCTGCAATATGATGCATCAGAGAGAGTAATATGAATTTTTAATAAGACAAACTGAAGGCTGCGGTTTTTATCAAAGGGGACTAATAAGTTGAAGATATTTGATTTGAAAAAATCAAATAAAAACTAGTTGAAAATTCCCTTATTAAAAAGGGAGAACAAAGGAGCAGGTGAAACCTGAATAATTAAAGATTGAATCAGCCTCCGGTTTATGCTTACGAGCAAAAGGACTGGCCTGAAATCTTCAGTGTTTCATTTTGCTCAGTAAGCAGCAAGTTAGATATCTTCAGTTAGACCTTTTCAAAAAATAAATAATTTTCCTTTTCTGCCTTTACAGTAAAATTAAACTAGTCTTTTTTCACAAATAAAATAGAGAATAAATTCTCATTTCAAGTTCGATAAAATTATAAATTGAGATACTCGAGATAACCCCATCTGAGGAAGTCTGGACTACAAGTACCCAAAGGACTACGGCAAAGACGATACTGACGACCAAACCAGAAGTGCCGAAGTGGACACAACCAAGGGCGACCCATTCGTACTAATCAGCCACCGACCTTAGTAAGAAGATAAAATATTGATGAACAAAATAAGATTAGCTCAACCTCCCCTCATAGGTATATTTCTTTAAGCTGTTCGATTCATTTATATAATCTAATAACCCAGTGCTTTGTATCTAACCAACTAATTAATTCATACCTTTTCTAACTATTGTTTCTACTCTACTTTTTGTCAAGACAATTTGACGATTTAAGGTGAGACTTATAACTTAGGACAAAATTACTAAGCATTCAACCAGCAATGATCGCTTAGTAAACTAGGATCAAAACTTATTATTTCTGACTTTATATGGCGTGTGGGGGATGGTTTTAACAAAAAATCTCAAAAAATACATTTTATTTCATTACATTCAATTTTTTCATGTTATTACTGCTCCATAGACCTTAAAAGGCAGTCGGAACATTCAAGGCTTCGCCCTGATTCGAGCAGTCTTATTTGCTTTTGTCTTCATCATAGATGATCTGGAAAATAGCCATGGGACGGAAAGATGTGTAAGTTCTCACACAGTTGCCGAAGGTTGATATATGCCACGCAGTACTAACTAGCTCCCAAACAGCAATATGACGTAATCGTTTCTTTTTATCGAAAATGGTCCAAATTAGGAAAATTGGGAAATATGACCGTAAATCTAACAGAAAATAGTAGATGAGAAACGTTGATGAGACAAAGTTTTTCGAAAAATATTCGTTCGAAAAATTTACGTTGATGAGAAAATACAGTTTTTTCGAAAAATAATAGTTTGTGGTCATAATTTTTTTTACAGCTAAAAAATTTCTCCATTTGGCTATAAATTCCATGGTATGGAAACTGATCAAACAGCATGTGCTAAAAAACTAAAATACTTTTGAAAGTATGGGCTTTCAAGTCTCAGCGTTTTCTTGTTCTAGGAACAAAATGCAAAACTTAAGAAATTTTAAAATTACAATTCTCATCTACGAGAATTGAGGAATGGTATCTATGATATTTTAGATGTACAAGCTTGTTTGTCTTGCTTTTTCGGGCTATACAGTTCAACCCGGTTTCACAAATTATTAAAGAACACTACAAATTGAGATAAACTATTTTTTCCAGGTATTTTTTTGAGCTGTTCGACTGCAAATTTGAAAGTTTGATTTATATTTTCAGGAGAAAAACAACTAAAAATTGAGATCCAATCCATCACAGCAAAGTCAAATTGGCTGAAAGGGTTTTGCTGTCATTTGATTTAAATTAAATATGTATGTATATGTGATTAGGTTACTTTTTTGTCCAAATTTTTTCGAATGGAGACTCAATTTTAATCAATGTTTGTGCAATTTTTTCTTTTTTCTTCCTGGTACAAAGACTAACAGTCTAGTTATTGCTCCTCGGCTGCACTTATAATTAACAATATATCCCCAGTTTTACCCACCTCAATATTTTATAGCAAACCAGAGTCGTGGATTTGACCTGATATATATCTCATGTTGACGACTGTCTATTAGATGCAAGCAGATGCTCTGTTAACTTCAAAATCATCCCACAATTTTAAATAAAAGTTCTTCTTTTATTTACTAAATTACTCCAAATTTGATATTGGTTTTGAAAACATGGAAATGACTAACTGGAATTTGAAGATTCTGAACTTGACTGAAACGACAACAAGTCGCACAATTGTTCACGAGGAATCTCAGATTGTCTGGCTTGCTGCGACGGACTATCTGGAACTATCTGGAACTGTAATCTCCCTCATCGGCATTCTTCTCAACTATTTTTGCTTCCTAACTGCAGATAAGCTGCCCAAATCAAGTAGTGCTTCGCTCATGAAACATGCTGCGTTCTGGGATTCAGTGTCAGCCATGAATAATGGAGTTGTGAAAATGGGGTTGCAGCAATTAGGGCTGGATCTGGACAACTTGAGCGTGAGTACATCGACGAGTTTCTTGACATTAAAACCCTTGATCTTCCTTTGGCCAATCATCGCTGAAAAAACTAACTTTACCGAAAGCTTTGAAAACAATCACTTTCGAAAAAATTGAATCGCAAGAAAATCGACACCTTTTTTGATAATTTAACTTGGGTTTCTTATCTCATAAAACTTCATCCATATTGATTTTAGCGAACTATTATCATCCCAATACATAAACTGTTGAACTCCTGAATAACTAAGAAGTTGCCACCTTAGTTTCTAACCATAATAAGATTTTTTGTCATTTATTTTGTGTCAAAACTCATTGGAAAGCTTCAAAATTTCTTTTAAATTTGCTTAACTTTTTTTTCAATTTCACCTACCGTAAAAAAACTTGAGCTATTGTTTGGTGCTGCGGTATGATCAGTGTTTTATTTTCTACTCTCGACAAATCAAAGAGTCAATACTGGTTTGCATAGTGAACTGGGGCTACTGTTTTTCTCAGAGATTGCTAAGCTTGGGAGTGATTTTGAAGAAAACTGAACTATAAGTTTTCTCTAATTTTACTATGAAAGTTTATAAATTGTATTACATACAAAATATTCTCGGAAAATTTTTTTATATTTGGTAATAAAAATAAAGAGCGTTTCATGGAGCTTAAAATTTGAGTCGCGCATTCAAAATCAGAGCTGTTTTCTAACCAATTGATAATAGTTTTGAATATTGAGTTGAATCAAAATGTTTTTAGGACTTGTCATGTCGGTTTGTCCGCTTCGTGTTTCCTCTGGCCACATTTCTGGCAGTGTACCATGTCGTACTGCTGGCGGTTGACCGTATCGTCATCATCAAGGCCCAAGTGTGGCATCGCAAACACTACTCCCCAAATGCGATCACTAAAATCAGCGGGACCATCATCATGATTGGAATCTTCATCAACACACCCAATATTGTGTTCTACTCTATGCTGGATGGAAGATGCCAGCCAATTACTAAGTATTATTCTTATATTTCATCAGCCAGAGGCTAATCTAAATTTTGCTATGCTATGGTTACGTATACGTTAGGTCGAAAATTTCTCACCGCCAAATTGAACCCGCATTTACTGCCGGAGCTCCCACTTAATAAATAGATTAACAAGTTTTATCTTTTTTTTTTTAAAAAAAAACTGGAGTTATTGTTGCCATAATCCCACCTCTCTGTTTTCTGGAAATTTTTCATGATTTCTATCCTATGCCTTTGAAGTTTACGTATTAGTTCTCCTTTACTCACCATCAAGATTTTAACTCGAGTGCAGAATCTAATTTTGCATTTTAAGTGTACATGTCACAGTTAAATTCCGATACCTGTTACTCTAACAATGTCATTAAAAACGAAAACTTTTTGTCAAACAAGGAAGTTATTGAAAAAATCTCTTTGAAGCCTCGTATCTGGTAAATTGAAGACCACTGCAAGAAATGTGGGGTAAATTCAAGAATTTTTGTTGATGTTAACAGTGAGGCGATGACTTTGGTGGCGGTCGGAATATTCGGTCTGGTTCTGTTTGTTCTGCCGTTCATCATACTCATCGTGTGCAATTTCTTCTTCGTGTGGGCCCTGAATGCCCGAGAGACCAGAACGAACACTCGCCAGACAACCACGACTGGAACCGAAAGCACTACGGTCCACAATAACCGACCAACAGGGGAGAATTTCTTGCAGATTTTTTCACAAGAGGATCATTTTCTGACAAAAAGCTAAGCAAACTCACGATGTATACAGAAACATGGTTACATGTCAGTATTTAGACAACCGCGTATTCAGACTGGTCAGTATTTAGACAAATACTGTTTCAACCAATCAGAATCGAGACAAAGAAGAAATTAATAAATAATATTTATTTATTTTGGATTATTTATGTCTTTTCTCGATTCTGATTGGTTCATACAGTATTTGTCTAAATACTGACGAGTATGAATACGCGGCTGTCTAAATACTGGCTGCACTCCCATATATCAAACTTTTTGAAGTTTTCTCTACGTACTGAACTAGTCAATCCACCTTAGAATTTGAGCTTGATTTGGGTCTAGTGTTTCAGGATAGCACAAAAAATGTATTTGAAGTCAAAAAAAGTTACTCCACCCCTGATTCGAAGTATATTTTTCATTCATTTCTTGCAGTAAAAACAGCGCATTTAGCCATGGTAGCATGGAAAAGATAAGAAAGTAAAATTTATAATAGAGGGTGAGGGCTGGTGGATCGGAAAAGAGCCAGTTTCCACCGTTATATTCTTCTAGTCATGCTTTTCTTTGGTAAATTTTACGGTAGTAAATTTTATGGGACCTCATTATGGTATATAGGGCAGATTAGTATAGGGTATATTAGTATAGGGTATATTAGTATAGGGTAGTTTGGAATAGGGTAGAGTGTCCTGCCACCAATTTTACCTATCCTGCTGAATCCTATTCTATTCACAATTTTTTTCATGTAAGATTTCACATTCCGGTTAAAGGTGTTTGATCTAAGTTTTGGCGGGTATAATTTAGCCCAAAATCCGATGTCGAAGAGTTTTTTTTTCGGCCGAACACAAAATTGAAAACGTGTCGAATACAACAAACTCGAGTTTTAGTCGAACACCAATTTAAAAAAAACAAACTAACAGTAGAAAAATAGTTCAACACATTGTTCAAAACAAGCGCGAACGCAAAGCCGAAACATAGACGTTCTCAAGAAAACCAATGTAAGTTTGAATTTAATTTTTATTAAGAAACCAGTAAAATTTCTGAACTGAAATCAGAAAATAAGAAATGAAAGCTCAGAAAAAAGGAAGAAATCAGAAAAAAAATTGGAAGTTTAGAAAAAAGAAGTCAGAAAAAAAGAGAATTATCAGAAAAAAATGGTACTGGTTGGAAGAATTTCAAGTTCAAACAGTGAAATGCTTCAATTAAACATAGGATAATGCTGCTTCTGTCGCATCGGACGGAACATAGCCACTTGTGTTTGATTTGGTAAAACAATTGTTGAGTATAAAAAAGTAACCCATTTTCAGACTACCGCAACTAATTTTCAAACTTTTGCTGCCTGAATTAGATATTTGTAAACATTGTCTGAGACCTTAAAAACCTGGCCATACGCGAAATTTCGGATGCGAAACTAAAAACTTTGGTGCAACTTTGAATGTCCGAAATATGTTGCGGAACTCGACCCGGGAAAGCACACTTGTCCCGGACACTATCGAAGACAACTTAGTTTCGTTCGAGTCGTGCGAATCATAGAACTTTGGGTCACTTTAGCCAAAACTTAGGTCAAACACTTCGATTCAAGTCATAAAATTGACTGAGAGAATGAAAATTGCCTGCTTGAAATTCATCATTAAACCATAGCTTCGGTTGAACAAATGCGAATACAAGAAAAGAGAAGGGCAAACACACACGACTACATCAAAATGATTTTCTGCCTGACATTCGCTTATCTCATTTGCACGGTATGTGCTGTGGTCAGTATGTTCTTGGCGGCCAAAGCAAAAAGCAGAGAGTTGGCTGGTTTCTACGAACAGCTGGCTGGCCTTATCGTCATTTTCAACAATTCGGCTAATTTTCTATTCTACTTGATGAGCGGCCGTTCCTATCGAAGAGCTTTCTGGTCGGCACTAGTTTCAAAATTGGGATACCCTACTGCAGCAATATCGGGTTAACAAAACCCGCAAACAGCAATACCCACAACCAACTTTGCAATCGGGGGAAATTCGCGAGGTTCAATCTTCGTATATGACTGAATATTTTAAAAGTCGTTTTTTTTTGGAGAGGAATTTTAGTGAGATAGTCACTAACATATAATTACTAAAATGCTCAAATCGAATAGTCAATTTTGAAGTAAGTATATTTGAATTCTATTTATGTTGTAACTCGCATATATTGTAACTCACATGATTGTTGATTGAATATTATTTTGCTGAAAAATAACTTGAAAACTGTAAAAATGTTATGATTGTATTTATAAGCGGATTTAGGGGAAGAATGGTGGAAACTAGTGCACGTTGAATTTGATGGTATATCGTCCACGCTGAGAAAGCACAATTTTTGTGTTAAAACTTTCAAAAAAATGCCGTATGACAAAAATAGTGTTTTGGGAGACCTCGGAAAAACGCCTGAAATTGAAAACTTTTTTGCCCTGTCGAGAATGCTCTAGATCCGCTCCTGATTGTATTCAAATTGTTATATCAAATGACTGCCATATTGAGTTTATTGTTTCCAACTGCTTATTCTTGCTTGAAATCTGCTCGCAAATAAATGTTCTTTAGTTAGTCGTTTCACAAATATCGAAAAATTGAAAAGATGTCCTGTTGTTAAGGAAAGGTCATTTAATTAAAACTGGTTGTGCAGATTTAAATTATCCGGACAAAACGAGCAACATTTGAAACTTCAAAGGCGTTTTTCTCAATTTGGGTTAAGTTTAGACAAAAATTGAGAGAACCAAAATTGCATAGAATTTCACCAAAAAAAATTTGGTGCAATTCTTTTTGCGACTTTCGGAATTAAAAATTTACCTCTAAAATGGGTCATTTTGACTTTTTTTAAATTAAACAAAAATTAAGCCGAAAACACCGAGTTAATTGATGACAAAGTTGTATCACAAGGAGCGTCCTACACAGCACAACAAATTTCTAAAAAAAAATTCCAAAAATTACGCAAAACTTTTATATTAAATTTGTAATTAAGCAAATATTTTGGGTTTTAAATAGTAAAAATCACATTTTTTGGCTATCAAGAAAAAGTAATTTCTCGTATACAAAATTTTGAAGATTTTTTCCGCAACTTTGCTGGGCTGTGCGAAAGAGGCTCCTTGTGAAATAATTTTCTCG